>NC_140585.1:173387182-173897048 GCF_964204655.1 Triturus cristatus
TATACAACCTTACTCTGCCCTATCTGGCACTTAGTAGCCTTGATAGTGAGGCCTGCCCTTTGCAGGGCCTCAAGAGCCTTCTTCAGGTGGATCAGGTGATCCTCCCAGGTGGAGCTAAAGACAGCAATGTCATCAAGATATGCTGCACAAAAGTCATCCAACCCAGTAAGGACTTGGTTCACCAGCCTTTGGAAGGTGGCAGGTGCATTCTTCAGACCAAAGGGCATCACCACAAATTGATAGTGCCCACCTGGGGTTGAGAATGCTGTTTTGGCCTTAGACTCCTCAGCTAATCTGATTTGCCAATAGCCAGCTGTTAAGTCAAATGTGCTCAAAAACTTTGCAGAAGCTAGTTTGTCTATGAGCTCATCTGCCCTTGGAATAGGGTGTGCATCTGTCCTGGTGACAGCATTGAGACCCCTGTAGTCCACACACAACCTCATCTCTCTCTTGCCATCTTTGGTGTGAGGTTTGGGGACCAGAACCACTGGGCTAGCCCAGGGGCTCTCTGAGGGTTCAATGACACCTAATTCCAGCATTTTATGTACCTCAGCCTTTATACAGTCCCTGACGTGGTCAGGTTGTCTGTAAAGTTTGTTCTTTACAGGCAGACTGTCACCAGTGTCCACCACATGGGTACACCAGTCAGTTTGACTAGGTATCAAGGAAAACATATGTGAAAATGATTGTAGAACCTGTCTACATTCAGTCTGCTGATGGGCAGTGAGGTTGCCTCCAAGGGTCACTCCTTCAACTGAGCCATCTTCAGGGTTCTGAGACAACAGGTCTGGGAGAGGGTCACTCTCTTCCTCCTGTCCCTCATCTGTAGCCATGAGCAAGCCCATGTCTGCCCTGTCAACATATGCTTTAAGCCTGTTAACATGGAGTACCCGGTGGGGACTCCTGGGAGTTCCTAGGTCCACCAAGTAGGTGACCTCTCCCTTCTTTTCCAGGATTGTATGGGGTCCAGACCATTTGTCTTGGAGTGCTGCTGGGGCCACTGGCTCCAACACCCATACCTTCTGTCCTGGCTGAAACTCAACCAAGACAGCCTTTTGGTCATGCCAAGCTTTCTGTAAGGCCTGGCTTGCCTCAAGGTTTTTGGATGCCTTCTCCATATACTCAGCCATCCTGGAGCGGAGACCAAGTACATAGTCCACTATGTCTTGTTTAGGCTTTTTGAGAGGTAACTCCCATCCTTCCTTCACTAAACACAGTGGGCCTCTTACAGGGTGCCCAAACAACAATTCAAAGGGGCTGTAGCCAACCCCCTTTTGTGGGACCTCTCTGTAAGCAAACAGAAGGCAGGGTAGAAGGATGTCCCATCTTCGCCTGAGCTTTTCAGGTAATCCTTTGATCATACCCTTTAGGGTCTTGTTGAATCTCTCAACAAGCCCATTGCATTGTGGGTGATAAGGAGTGGTGAACTTGTAGTTGACACCACATTCCTTCCACATAGCTGTCAAGTATCCTGACATGAAGTTGGTACCCCTGTCAGATACTACCTCCTTAGGAAACCCCACTCTGGAGAATACTCCCAGCAGGGCCCTGGCCACAACAGGTGCTGTAGTGGTCCTAAGGGGAATTGCCTCTGGATACCTGGTGGCATGATCCACTACCACCAGTATAAATCTGTGCCCAGATGCAGTGGGAGGATCCATGGGACCCACTATGTCTATTCCCACTCTTTCAAAGGGGACCCCCACCACAGGTAGTGGTATTAGGGGGGCCTTTGTTGTGCCACCTGATTTGCCACTGGCTTGGCAGGTAACACAGGAGCGACAAAACTCCTTTGTATCTTCATTCATGTGAGGCCAGTGAAAGTGAGGGACAAGCCTGTCCCAAGTCTTGTTCTGGCCTAAGTGTCCTGCTAAAGGAATATCATGGGCCAAGGTAAGAAGGAAGCCCCTAAATTGCAGAGGTATAACCAACCTCCTGGTTGCACCAGGCTTGGGGTCTCTAGCCTCTGAATAAAGGAGCCCTTCATCCCAATACACTTTATGGGTACCTTGAGCATTCCCAGCAGCCTCAGCAGCAGCCAGCTGTCTGAGGGGTTCAGGAGAGGGACAGGATAACTGAGCCTGCCTCAAGTCAGCCCTTGAAGGTCCCCCTGTCCCCAGAAACTCAACCTGATCAGGTTCAAGCTCTTCAGGGACAGTTCCTTCAGGGTCCTCTAGATCAGCTTCCTGGGAAGGCTGATCATCACTCTGAGGCAGGGGGGAAGGCACAGCCTTGACCCTCCTGTTCTTCTTCTTGTTAGGTGCTTGGTCCATTGTTCCAGGATCCAAGACCTGTGGTTCCGTGAGGCACTTTTTGGCCTGTGACCTGGTCACAGCAAGGACATGTGATGATATACCTAACATCTCTGCATGAGTCCTGTACTCCACTTCTGACCATAGAGAACTCTCTAGGTCATTGCCCAACAAACATTCTACTGGGAGGTCTGCACTAACCACAACCCTTTTGAGGCCAGTTACCCCTCCCCATGAGAAGTTAACAACTGCCACACTATGTGAAGTAGTGGCATTGCTGGCATTGGTCACCAGGTAGTTCTCACCTGGTATGTACTGTCCAGGGTCCACAAAGCCTGGTGTCACCATAGTGACACTGGCACATGTGTCCCTGTAGGCTTGAGCCACTTTTTCGTTTATTAAAGGAGTCTGTCTGTACTTGCCCAGGTTACTGGGGCTCACAGTCAGGGACAAATCAATGTCCCCATCACAGATCAAGACTGCCTGTGTCAGGGTTCTGTCTAAGTCAGAATCTCCTTCAGTTCCCATAGTGATTCCCACTACACCCTTTGTCTGGGGACCAACACTGCTAACAGTAGTACTGGGAGCAGGTGCCTTAGGGGCAACAGTGTTGGGGGCTCCACCCTTTTTGCAATCACTAGTCCAGTGAGTTGTATTTTTGCAATGGTTGCACCAGGGTTTCTTTTGACCTTCTTTCTTCTTTTTGGACTGTTGGGACCCACCCTCCTTAGCAGTAGTTTGGGGCCCTGTTGAAGACTTCTGGTCTTTAGGTTTCTGATCTCCACCCTTTTGGTCTGTTTTCTTCTGATCACCCCCTTGGCCCTGGTTCTGGTTCTTTTGCTTAACCCTGGTTCTGACCCATTTGTCTGCCTTCTTTCCCAATTCTTGGGGAGAGGTCAGATCAGAGTCAACCAAGTGTTGATGCAGTTGCTGGTTTTGACAGTTATTTAAAATCTGTTCTCTCATCATCAAATTATACAATCCTGTAAAATCAGATACCTTACTTCCCAGCAACCAACCCTCCAAAGCCTTAGTGGCACATTCAACATATTCAGACCAGTCCTGAGTCTGTGTCTTTTGGGTGTCTCTGAACATTAACCTGTACTGTTCAGTGGTTAAGCCTAACCCATCAACCAGAACACTCTTCAGGACTCTGTAGTTTCTGACATCCTCTTCTCTAACAGTGAGGAGTCTGTCTCTGCCTCTTCCTTCAAAGGAGAGCCAGAGGATTGCTGCCCACTGGTCTTCAGGAACCTGCTGCACTTTGCAGGCTCTCTCAAGAGCAGTTATCCATTTGTGAATGTCATCCCCACTTTTGTAGGGGGGCACAACCTTAGACAGGTTCCTATTATCAAAGACCCTATCTTTGTCCTTAGGGACAATGCTGCCACCAGTGGGTATAGACCCACTCTCTTTAGGTTGCCTAGCCTTGTTCAGTTTTTCTTCCATCAGGGCTACTTCTAGCTCCTGCTTCCTGATCCTCAGCTGGGCTTCCTGCATTCTGGCCTCATGTTCCCTCCTCTGAGGGGTGGTCATCCTTTTCCTGGAGTGACCTTGAGAGCCTCTAGAGCCATGGGAAGCATTGGATTCACCTGAGCGATTCCTTTGCCTCCCAAGCCCTGGGTTAAGTCCACTGGGGAGATCCAATGGGGTAAACCCACTGTCAGTCCCCAATAGCCTTAGTTTAGCTGGGCCAAGTATAACACTTGGCACTGGGCTAGTTCTCCCTTCATCCTCACTACCTTCTGTGTCAGTACCCTTCTCACTTTCATCCTCTGTAGTAGGAACCTCATCTAAGGGGTGACTACTGGAAAGGGGTACCTCGGTAGCATCTTCAGAAGGGGGGCCTCCTGTTCCTGTCCCTAAGGGGGCTAACTGGGAAGCTTTCTTGAGCTCTCTTTGATTTTCATCATTTTGCAAGAGTTCTCTGAGCTCAGCAGAGGTAGGGTTCTTGGGCTGTTTAAGGCCTCTAAGAGTTGCCAAATGCCTGAGCTCATTCTGATTAAGGGTAGCAAAGATGGATGGTGCCCTCTGGGGGTCACTCTCAACAGAGATGGGTACAGTGGACCCCTCTGCCCCAGCCATTGCTCTTAAGTGTGGGTGGATGTGTTGCAATCTACCTACACTTGGGTTTACCTACTAAACCTATCTAGTAGTTGTAGTCAGGGTGTGCTACTCCCTTTGCTCTACAACAACTAAGTTCAGTAGAACTTAAGTATATCTAATCTTGTTTTATATGTACCTATAGGTACCTATGTGATCTTTCAATTGGTAACCAAGAGATTACAATGGTAAAACACAGCAAGCTCAAATCCAACCGCTGCTCACCAATGTGAGAAGTTGGCCTGGTATATGCTGTTCACTAGTTCTAGTGACCACCTTGTACCATGCCAAGCAACCCTTATGGTGTGGTTGTAAGTCAACCTTTTCGGACTAGCTGCCCTAGTGGTAGCGTAGGCTAAGCAGTCTTTGAGGCTAAACTCGTGAAACGTGTTAAGCAGGCTGTTTTACCAAATGCAACCCCCTTTTATACCAATGAAAGGACACCACACAGATATATATTCAAAATATATATGTATTTATTTCTCAAAGTAACCCCTAGTCTCTTTATGGGCACAGGAGCACAAATCGTCAAACAAGATTACAGTAGAATACACAGAAGTTGCACTTTATATGGATAGGCCCTGGTGGCCGCTCAAACCATATACTAAAATAGTGGTATAAGTACCACGAACAGAAAAGGGAAAAGGCCTAGGGCCTCTAGAATCGCTGGGCCTACAAGGAGCTAACTTCAGTTAGTGACCAGGAGGTCCCCGGGTTGCGTGTGCAGAGCAAATAGTCACACGCGAGCTCCCATAGGTTTTCAATGGGTGCGTAAAAAGTACAGAGTTACTGCAAAGAGGATCTTCCGGATGGACTAGGAACTTAAGATTGGAAACACAGACACTAGAGATGATTCTCTACACTTGGGCACCGGAGTGCCAGCTTTACCTCACCCACAGGAAGCGGGTGCATAGGCGTCGAAGTGCGTCGGGTTTCTTCTATCTGTTCCGTGGAGCCTGAAGACAAAGATGCTGCAGGCGACCGGTCCGGAGGAGATGCAGTGGATCCAAGGGTGGATCGGAGATGTTGAAGACCTGTAAGCAGAGGGGACAGTGTTCACAGTCACTAGCCAGTGACCAGCGTGGCACCAGGTGGGTACCAGGCGATGTCGGGTGCAAACAGGAAGAAAGGTGTAGCTTGTCTCTGCAGCCACGTGGTCCCTGAAGGTCGACAACGTCCAGGAGTCGAGTTACGAGCTGTCCCACGCAGGCTCTCGCTGTCGGCGGTGTCAGCGACTTGATCAAAGCAAACAAGCCTTGGCAAAAGCAATTGTTGTAGGAGATGAAATAAGCTGATGGCTCTGACCAGCAAGGTCAGAGGGATTGCTCCTTTGGAGGGGAGCAAGGGCCAGTCTGGAGCAACCAGACCAGCGGTGTAGTTTTCGAAGTTCGTCGCCAAGATGGCCACTAGCCAGCGGGCCAGCAACCGGTTAGGCGCGTCGAGTGGCAAAATGCAGAAGGGCCCCACGCAGATCGTGGAGATGCTGGAGGGCTCACCTTTGGTGCAGATGCTGCTCGGGTGTTGGGCTTCTCAGATCCCAAAGCACAACTTGGAGGGAGCCTCGGTTGTTGCGCTTGCAGCTTGTCGTGGTCTTTTCAAGATGGCTGGCTCCACGTGTCTCGGTGCCTCCACGGGTCTCCTCTTCTCAGGGACTGTGGATCGGGCGGTGAGAGGTCTGGAGGTCCAGGTCTTGTCCTTCTCTGGGCTCGGGCTCCGGCGGGAGGCGGCGGCAAAGCAGACGTTGATTCGCTGGATGGTGCTTGCGTTAGCAAGGTGGTCACTCCCTGACCACAGGGGAGATTGGCTTCAGTCCTCTGTGCAGCAGAGCGTCGAAGTTCCCGTCTTCTTCTTAGTTTCAAGTTGATTCCAGGATGTCTGAAGTCTTAGGACACAGCTCCTACCTTTAAGCGGATTCTAGGGGCCGGACTACCTGCTAGGTCCCTCCCTAAGGGTGGGACCAGGAAGGGGGGTGGTTACACCCCCAATCCTTTGTCCAGCTCGCCCCAGGCCCGGGACTGGTGTGCCCCAGGACCGGTTTGAACTGGCATATGCACCGAGGCTCCTTGTGAGCTTCAGGCATGTCTGGTTTCTTTCAAGCCCTACCTGACCAATACACAAAATCCTGTCTGGGGTGGTGCATGCACCTCCCCTGGCAGGAAACCCTTTGTCCACACCTCCCAAGCTGGAAGGACTCCCAGCAGCAGGAGGGCAGACTTGTGTCTGTGGTGGCAGCATCCATTTTGTGGAGCTGAGGCTCTGTCTGATTTTACCCAGGTTTCAGGTACTGTACATGTCGTGTCCCTCTAGAAGGGTGGAATGCTAACCCCGTCGCCAGAATTGGCGAGGGGTTAGTATTCCAATTCGTATGACACCTTACTCGACATGTTTTGATAAAGCCAAACCAAAGTTAGCATTTAACCGCGAGGTTCATAATGCACTTAAGAGTATATGGTATGACGATATCTGGAAACAGTAGAAGGAAGTTGTTACGACCACTGCAGACAGGCTCAGCTCATGCCAGAGCACCATCTCACATGGAACCAAGCACTCTGCCTTCAGGATTGTTAAGGCCTGCCATAGGAGTGACTTATAGGTTACCAGGTGTCCCATTTAAGGTTAGGTATAGGTATACTACACCTAAGTAAGAGGTGGTTACACCAACTTACCCCAGCTGAGTGATCAGCCAGTTGTGTCAAATTTGTTAGGCCAAGCCTGGGGTGGCATAATACATGCTTCAGCCCCTGGCAGGCCTTAGATACACCAATGCCCTGGGTACCTAGTGTACACTGGTACAGGGGCTGACAGGGTGATCCACTTCCAATTGGTTATGCACCTAGGGTGCATAGTTTTAATTTAGTAGAGAGAACAGCAGGCTGGGGGTCTGATTGGCAGGCCCACAGCCTCAATATGTCAAAAACCAGTGAAGCAAAAAGCAAAAATTTGGGGTGACCATAGGATAGCAGACCCTACTCTCCTACAGTAACCCTCTCTTCTAATGATTCGAACATTGAGCCAATGATTGTCTCTATTCACAAAAGGATCGTTGATCATGATTCCCTTTTTGATTTAGCAGATAAGGGTTATCCCTAGATGCGATTAGTAGAGGCAGAGCGCCATGAATGGATGGTATGTTGGCCAACATCTTTTTGGCAGATAGAGGTAATTGGTCCAAGTATATATTTTTTAATGTTCAATGACTTTGCTAGGGGTGCCCCTGACCCAATTCTTGGAAGGGTGCGGAGGTTATACCGATATATAAGAAGGGGGACAGAGCTGTTTTGTGGGAGTGAGCCTTTTCAGGGGCCCACTGGTCAGGGGTTCGCCCTTCTTTGTCCTCAAGTCCTTGGACTAACAAAATAGAGACTGGCACGGAAGCTGTAATATCAAACAATTCGTTTATTATCACTCATGAGTGGGAGTACATCGATACAGAACCCTCAGGCAATGTATGAGGCAGTACAGGGAATACAGAAACCATGGTGCTTACATACACCTTTTGTTGCAGAGTAAGCATGGAGACTCAGAAAGAGGCGGTACAAGTATACACAAGAATAGCTATTCACATATATGGACAAACAGAAGTTACTTAGTCAACAGAATGGGCGGGGTAATCAAGCTGTTTACATCAGTAGGAATAGCCTGACATTTACACTCTAAAACAGGTGCATTCTAGCAGCTACGGCCTTTCTGAGCATGCGCAGTGCTCTGGCTCAGTTCTGAAGGCGTTAACTATAGTTGATGACTCAGGCAGAATAGTAAAGCAGGCGACAGTGAAGATGGAAGGAGCACATGGCTAACACATGGCTAACCAAAATGGATGCCAAAACAAAATGGCTTCAGCTTATGCTAACAGCAATTTCTGCCAATTTCCATAGTTTCTTTGAACTAAAGGCCAATTAGCCTGATAGATGGTGCACAGAAAATCTTTGCTTGTTCGGTTTTGTTCAAGATTGAGCACTGGATTACTTATAAAGCCATTTTATACCTCGTTGAGGTGGGTTTTAGAAAGAAGACATCTACGTTGGACCAGGTATTTTTGTTTTCGTTTAATTTATTGAAAGATTGTTGAGGTCGGCAGGGGCAATTTGTATGTTGCCTTCGTCAACCTCAAATCTGCTTTTGATTTGGTCCCACGAAGTAGGTTGTGGCAGGTTGTGGACAATATGGGCCTTCCCAGGAAGATTAGGAGTCTATTGATCCACCTACATGAGGGGAATTATGCTCAGGTCCGCTAGGGTATTCAGGGTCACGTGACTGAGCGATTTCCAATAAACAAAGGTGTTCACCAAGGTTGCATACTATTGGCGCCCACCTTGTTTTTATTATAACTTAATTATGTTGTATAGTACCTTTCCTCTTTTTCTATTGATGCACCATCCTTGGATGGAGAAAAAACACCAATACTCCTTTTTTCGGACAATACTTTGATAATGTAAAAAACCCCAAGTGGCCTTCAACAAGATCTAATCCACTTTGACTAATTTTGTATATCCCAGGGCCCAGAAATAAACGCTGAAAAGACCAAGCTTATGGCCTTTAATAAACACAGATCACTTAAAGGCAGGTTATCGCTGGGTGGTGCATTGCTTGAAAGTGTAGAGGTATTTAGTTACCTAGGTATTAACATTGCTTTCAACCTGTCATGGAAACCTCAGGTAGATCTGAGGACATTAAAACATAGGCAAATAACAGGCACTTATGCAAGAGAACACACTAGATCCCTTAACAAACTTAGTACACCGCATTATGATTCGGAGTTGTGAGGGTTCTCTAACCTAGACTCAATATCTATTCCAGAGAAGAGATTCCTAAGGTTTAATCAGGCTACCCCAAAGCACACCAACCAAGCCACTATTGATGGATATTAGCAAGCACAAACTGGCAGATCGAGCCAGATTCCTTCCCCTGTTGTTCTGGAGGAGATTATGGCAGCAACCAGAACTAGCCCTCCGGGAAGTGATTAGTGGTCAATAGATGTCCTAAGATACCCTGGCTTAAGCAAGTCCACAAGTGACTTTTGGCCATAGGACTTGGGAAATTCTGGGTTGATTCCCATCTTAGTCCACCTGAGTAGGAAACTGTTATACATTTTACCTGGTGTCTGGTGCAACTTTGACTAAAAGTGTACTGGGTTTCTGCCAATCAGGTCTCCAGCCCCATTGTTCTTTCCCTAAACTGTACCACAATTGACACAACTTCAGCAACCCCTGTATATCCCTAGTATGCGGTACCCCTGTGTGACGGAGCGGGGGCCGCGGACACCAGAAATGCTGGGGACTGGTGGGTACACGTACCGTTTCTACCCCCTCTTGTCCCCCCCAGCAGGAAGAATGGCTCCCGTCAACAGACCGAGAGAGACAACTCAACGCAAAAGACGAGGAGCCCTTTAACTGGACTCATGACGACGTCCAGGACACGCCCCGGAATGACGTCACGATGCGAGCGACGTCAAAAGGAAGGGAATCCCAGCACTGGACTGACGGCGATCCCCGGAGGAGCATTGGTGAAGAGCGGAGAGGAAGCGAAGAGGCGAGCGGCGGAGGGGAGGATAGAAGCGAGCAGGAGGAAGGCGGACGTGAGAACAGAGAAGCCGGCAGCAAAAGGCCAGGAGGCTTGGAACACCGCGAAGCGCCCCGCCACACTCCCAGGGGTGGAGTGTGGCTTGAACAGGTATGGGGTCGTGTGGCGGGATGGATGGGTCGAGGGGAGAAGCCGACTAACCTCCCTGTCTGAACCTTGTTCCCGCCCCTACCTTCCCCGTGCTTACACCCTTCCCCCCCCTTTTTCACACCGTTGGTACTATCACGAGTGCGGTGCATGCCCTCACCATATTAGGGGAGTCCCTCACACCCGGTCCTGGTACTAGGATACGCTCCTGTCTACACTCGCCTGACACCTCCCTTTTGTTTATCTCCTGGGGCCACATCCTTCCCGAGGGGAGACACCTGGCGGCGAAGAACCACGACACGACCAGAAGTTTAGAGAGAGAGGGAGAACCAGGGCGAAAACCCCGGAGAAGACGCTTACTGGGAGACAAGGACACTGGAAGCCTCCAAGAGAAAAACCTATCTGTCAATAAAACCCCGTTTACAAACAATACAAGTCTCGTCTATCCCTGACCAGTCGCCACACCCTGGTATCTAGGGCATAGGGACCGAAGAGGGTCCACTAGGGTAGCAGCACAAATTGCACCACCCTAGGCACCCCTCAAGAAGTGAAGTACTGGGTATTTTAGACCCAGCGGTGCAGGGGCACACACCCTATGACTTCGGGGTTTCACCCTGTTCCGGACCTACAGAAACACAGAGTCTTCTGGGTGAAGTCAAAGAATCGTTTATTGGCTGCAGACCAATGACAGGTATCCTAGAAGTACAACAGCGTGTATGTTCTCAGGAGACTGCTGAAAATCATAGGAACGGACTTCTCCTTAAGTACAAAATATCATGCTCCAGGCATACATTCCTTGGTTTACGATATGGTCATATAAAGGCATACATTACAAACGAAAAAGCAGAGTCATGATGACCATCCCACATTCCAGTTCGGCCAGCCCACAATGATTTACACAGGAAGGTTCAGATCCCATGTTTGAAGTAAATAGACCCCCCAATAAATATGAGCATCTCCTGTTTTGGGAAACAAGTCATAAAGCAAGAACAAGCAGGTGTGGAAGAGATTAGCCGGGGGATTGTGTAGAATGAAAGGGTTTTATGACGGGTCAAGCCCTGATACGAATCACAGGTGGAAGGAGGAAGGGGAGCTCGTGAGACCGGTTTGACCCGGGGCAGCAGAGCCAGCTGCCCAGGTCACAGAGAAGTCAGAGGGAAAGCCCGTGTACTGTGAGGCCCGTATTAACTCCATCATAGCCTATGTGAGGGCAATGACAAGATGGCCACTGCTTCCAAAATGGAACCCGCGTAGTTGAGCAGAATACGTGTACACAGTGCATTCGTAGCTAGAACGGCACATAAAGCACTCGTACGTGCCGCATTTACCATTTGCGGTTCGCTAATACCAAAATAGACAGAGGTAGGGCCCTGTCCCCTACGCGGTTCCGAATACCAAAGTACGACAGACCCTCCTTTTGCCCTTACATAGGCAATCACTATACTCATCTTAATCCGAGTCTAGGTCAATGTTCACGAAGTCATGGAGATGTTGCTGTAGCATCATCCTATTACTTAGCTCGTCCCTCGATACAGGTTTCCTTACACATAAGGTAGCACAGAGGCCACATATCGCAGGAGCACACTGTATGCATAGACAGAACAGGAAAAGAATGGCTAAGATCATTCCAATGACCATCAGAACTTTCCAACCCCAGGCAGATATCAATTCCCAGAACCATCCCATCAGTGACCAATCTCCCTTATCCACGTGTATGGCTTCAGATATTTTATGGAGTTTGGAGATGGCTTGATACACTGTTGGAGCATTATCTGGTATGAAAATGCAGCAACTGGATTGGATGACCTTGCATACCCCACCGCGGTCTGCAAGAATAACGTCTAGGACCATGCGGTTCTGCAAAGTCATAAGGCGATCCGCTTGGAGCTCAGCTGTCAAATTACTAAGGGCACCAGCCGTTACATTGACGGTGGATTCAACCACACGAGTCAGCTGTCTCAGGTTCCTACTATTGACCATAGGTCCCCAAAACGGCAGGAAACCCAGGAAAAAGTCTCCTGCTTCCTGACCGGCAGTGTCCTCCTTACTAATCACACCTCTCACAACTCTGGTCTTGTGATAGTCAGAGGCAGCAGTAAATGTCGGCGGTAGCAAGTTCGCAATATAACATGTGCCCGAGAAATCAGGGGGCAACCACGTATATGCTCGGTCATGACAGATGAAATATGTGCCCTTAGCAGCCAAAAACGCAGGGGAAAACTGTGACGGGAAAGTGTACGTTTCAGTACAGTCACTTCTTCCCAGTTGAGCCCTAGGGTTCTGACCATTACCCTGTAAGCAGAACCGACCCATGTGGGGTACGACCCAGATTGGAGATGAGATTTTTCGCTGTCTTTCACCCAGACTGATACTATACCCCGTCGCGTTCCATCCTACATAAGGTCTCAGCTCTTCTTTGGGAATGGACGAGTATGCATTAATATCCCTACTCATATCGGCAACTCCTTTCATCAAAGCCTTATTATTGGTGATGGGTCTGATGGAACGCGGTGGGCGAGGGGAGTATGTATCTAGGGCGTAGAGAAACATGGTTTGGAATGCCCATGACGATCCATTGTAACTGTACGGTAGCACCAGGTAGGGAATACCCTTGTTAGTGGTATGGGGCATTAACCCACAGACCCAGCAATTGGTCGTATTCATTACCAGTTGGTGCTGGTGCAAGAGTTGGATAAACGAGTTATTTACGAACTCTGATCGTCGGGTCTGTTCGTGCTCAGGCAAAGGGTGAAAAGAGTGAGAGGAGGCAGTAGAAAGAGATATAGGCTGTTGAGTGGGTGCAATGGGTTTTGGAGCAGAGAAAAACACACATCCTATAATAAACATCATGATACTACACAGTGTAACAAAGCACAAAAAGACAAAACATTTACTTTTTACAATTCTACACATCCTTGTTTGAGAGTTCATTTCCTCAATCGGTCTCTCCATCCTACAAAACTCCATCCTCTACTCGGGCCGCTCGCGGTGGATGAGTTTCTTCTGCTAAGGAGTACGCCTGTCAGTCCAGGGAAACGCCCTAGACCAACCAGAACCGTTGACCTAGCGTCTTCGGCCTGTACCCCAAAGTCTTGGCACCGCGACCCTGCGGCAGAACCCGGATGGTGGTTCGAAAACCAAAAATCAAGAAAGTCCTTCAGATGGGAGAGCAAAAAATGTCAAAAGGGAAATAATGAGGAAATCTTTATTTGTCCATGGGCCTAGGTCTCAAGTTATAGCGGAGACGGCCAGGTGCTGTTTGGTCTTGAAACAAAAGTTCAGGCTCAGTGGTGTCCAGTCGATTTGATGGCGGCACAGCTTCCTGCAGAATATTGTCACTCTCTTGGACTGAAGCTGTGTCTTTTAGGCGTGCGTCACTGAATGGTACAAAGCGAGGTACAATGTCTGTCTCTGAGTCGGCGATACCCTCGTTGACCCACTGGTCATATGGCAGAGGCAAGGGAACTACCTTGCAGTGAGTACCATGAATCCAGTGCTTCTTCCCTTTCACTCGCACTGCTGATCTTGTCGAAAGAAGAACAAGATGGGGGCCGATCCAGCGAGGTTCGTCGTTGCCCTTACGCTGGAAATTCCGGACCAGGACCCACGAGCCAGGGTTGATGGGGTGTCCAGGAGGTTCAGAGGCTTGGGGAAGAGTATCATGTACCTGTTGGTGCAAAACACGCAGTTTAACAGTCAAATCATACAGGTAATCGAGCAGTACTGGATGCTCTATTTCACTGAACTTCGTAGGCCTTGGCACACCCCATACGTTGGCCGGGCGGCCAAAGACTACTTCATAAGGACTAAGTCCCACTCGTGAGTGTATCGTCATTCTGGTGGACAAGAGTGCTAGAGGCAGGGCGTCAGGCCATTTAAGACCAGTGCTCGCCTGGATTTTGGCTAACTTGAGCATTAAGGCTCCATTGTAGCGTTCAACTAGTCCAGCTGATTGGGGGTGATTTGCAGCGTGGAATTTCTGCCTTATGCCTAAACCTTCACATACATTCTTCATCACTTTACCCACAAACTCACTACCATTATCACACCATACCATTCTCGGCATCCCAAACCTGGGGAAAAACTCCTTCACAAGGGCTTTGGCTGTGGATAGGGCAGTGTTATCTTTCAGAGGATAAGCCTCTACCCATTTGGAAAAAGCACAAACAACCACCAATACATATTTCAGGTTGTTGCATCTTTCCATGTGAATAAAGTCCAGCTGCAAAACTTCGAATGGACATGATGGGGGTGCAAAGTGACCGGCCGGAGTTGGGGTTCCCCTACCAGGGTTGTACTTCAAGCATACTATGCAATTCTTGACCACATTCTCTGCACACTTGGGAATCCCAACATTCTGCCATACTGGAGCCAACAACTTACAGATACCTTTCGTACTGATATGCGCCATTCCATGTGCCATAGTAACCACTGGAAGCACATATGCATCAGGCAACAACCATCGTCTATGTTCTGTCAGGTCAATCCAACAACCATTCTCATCCAACTTACCCATACTCTCTCTCCACTTGCTTAACTCTTCTTCTGTAGCTTCAGCCTGAAGCGACTTCACACTCTCTATTGTGTTCTCACACATTCCCACATCATTAACCCATCTTGCGGGGCCTGCAACATACATTCTAGTCTTCACATTCTGTGCTGTCTCTCTCGCGGTCTCATCAGCAAACGCATTCCCACGTCCAACATCATCTGTGACTTTCCTATGCGCACTGCATTTCATGATCGCAACTTGCAAAGGTAGGGTCAGTGACTCAAGGAGATCATTCACCAACTTGCCATTCTGAATTTTAGCTCCATGCGACGTCAGGAACCCACGCTCTTTCCACAAACGCCCAAAATTATGAGCCACGCCAAAGGCGTACTGGCTATCTGTGTATATGTTCACTCTCATTCCTTCAGACAACACACATGCTCTCGTGAGGGCGATCAATTCTGCTGCTTGGGCCGAATTATGTGGCACTCGTGCAGTTTCCACGACCGTATGTAAAGTCGTGATAGCATATGCAGCAGTCGTGTCACCATTAGGGAGCTTGAAACATGACCCATCTACCCATAAAGTGCCATCACATTCAGTCAGGGGAGTATCTTTGAGATCTACTCTCCCTTTCGTCTCTTCTTCTGTCCTGAACAGACAGTCATGTTGCTCAATCTCATCTGAGTCTGCTGGAATCGGCAATAATGTGGCTGGATTCAGCGTATTGCATCTTTTTATGTGTATGTGATTCGCTAACAGTGTGAGTTCATACCCTGATAATCGCGCACTAGTCAAGTGTTGTGTCTTGGTTCTATTTAATAATGTGTCTACAGCGTGTGGAACCATGACAATCAATGTGTTGTCCATTAGCAGACCAGCAGATTGTCGGATAGACATCGCTGCAGCAGCTGTCGCTCTCAGACAGCTTGGCAATGCCCTCGCTACAGGGTCCAAGGTGGATGAAAAATACGCGCATGGGCGCGGTCTGTCGCCAAAAGGCTATGTTAACACTGACAACGCACATCCATCTTTCTCGTAAACATACAATGTAAAAGGCTTGCTATAGTCAGGAGTGCCCAACACAGGAGCTGAACACAACGCATTGCGCAATTCCACAAAACTTTTCTGGCACTCTTCAGACCATGGGATAGGATTCGGTGTGTCTTTGCATGTTAATGCTAATAAAGGTTTTGCCAACAAAGAAAAACTAGGGATCCAATGCCTACAGTATGAGGTGATGCCCAAGAAAGCACGCACTTCTCTCTGTGTCTTGGCACACTCAACTGTGCAATGGCTTGAATTCTTTCTGGGGTCAGTCTCCTTCCCTCCTTCGATAAGAGATGACCTAAGTAGGTCACTTCTTGTCGACAATATTGCAGCTTAGAGAGAGACACTTTGTGATGGTAAGCGGATAAATGGCGCAACAGTGACAATGTGGCTCCTTTACAGATCTTTTCAGTATCCGCAGCGATCAGTAAATCGTCCACGTACTGGATCAGGATAGCGCCACTAGGTAAAACAAGTGCATCAAGCTGCGCTTTCAAAGCTTGACTGTATATGGATGGACTCTCGCAGTAGCCCTGGGGAGCGCGTTTGAAGCGGAAGCTTCGGCCTCCCAGACTAAAACCAAAAATGTCTCTGCTCTCTTCTGCAATTGGGATACTAAAGAAAGCATTCTTTAAATCGATCACTGAAAACCATGCAGCAGAGGCTGGAATCATCGTTAACAAGGCAGTTATATCAGGGACAACCGGAAACTGAGGCACAACAATCTTATTAACCTCTCTAAGATCAATCACAAATCTGTAAACAGGTGGCTGTGAAGGGTCCGTTCGTTTTAAGACAGGTAAAATCGGACTATTGCAAACGTTGCCTCTTGTCTCTTCAATCACACCCTTATTAATCAAGTCGCTGACAATGTCTAACAATGCTTTCTGGCCTTCATTAGAGATCTTGTACTGGGGAATACGTGGCAGTCTGACATTAGCCTTTAAAGTCACCACATATGGTGGTATTTCCAAGAGGCCCACATCATTGGGACCAGTAGCCCAAAGGGCATCCGGAAGGGATGACAATTCAGGTGGCATCGTGTTTTTAGACAAATACATTGGAGAAACCACTTGCTTGCCTAATGTAAGTTGTACTCCTGAAGGAGAACAATACAGTGTAGCGTGCAATCTTTTCAACAAATCTAATCCCAGCAAATTCTCACCACAACCTGTTGTCAGGATCAGGGGCGCTTTCAGCTCGCAAGGTCCAACGGAAAGTGACATGGGACTGGAAATCGGGTTCCTAACCGGGGCGCCAGAAAAACCTACTGAAACATTTATATCGCCAGACAAAGGTGCGCCAGGGAGTTTGGAATGCATGATTGAACTCTTTGCAGCACCAGTGTCTAGCAGAAAAGGCTCCGTTACATTTGCTGTAGTCACCTCAACATATGGTCCACTCTGATCCACTGGCACTGAAACAACTCCCTCTCTCTGTCTATGGCTATCCTAGTAATCATTATTCTCCGCATCACCATCTTCTGCATAATAATCATTATTGTAATACTGAGCCGTATTACTAGTCGCATTAGCTTGCTGATCAAAACTATTAATGGCGCTTTGGGGCGGAAGAGGACGCGCGTTTTGGGGAACACTCCCACGCCCTCTGCCTCTAGGAGCTTGCTGACCACCTCTACCTCTTGCGCCATACGCATTACCGTTCCGTTGCATTAATTTAGGACAACTATATTTAAAATGACCTTCCTCTTTGCAGTATGAACATTGGTTGGGACCTACAGGGACACGTGGTTGATAATACCCATTCATTTGCTGATTAGTCTGAAATTGTTGGGGTTGGTGATAGACACCTTGGGGTTGTCTATAATTATTACCGCCGCCACGTGGTGGATAGGCCTGCTGTAAAAGGACCTTTGTCTTTAGTTCCTTCGTTTTCTTCTCCGTTCTATCTTTCTCGTCTTTATCTCTGTTCTCATAATACTGTGCAGTAGCCAGTATTTGCGCTGAAGAAGAAACAGCCCAAGAACTCTCTGAATCTTTCAACTTTTTACACAGGTCAGGGAGTAAATTCTGCACAAACTTATCCACAAACAACCGTTGGCCACCCTCAGTACTCATATCTTGCCCACTGTGGTCAATAAACGTTTCCTCAAACCTAGTAAAGAAGTCTGACACTGTCTCATCTTTCTTTTGCTTACATGCAGATAACTTGTCCCAATTTACGCGCATCGCAGGCATTATTGTCTTCATATACGTGATGATTCTACCAGGCAATTCAGCTACTAAAGGTTCTGGTTTCGCACCACCCGTTTGTCTAGCATCAGCAGCAACAATGTTAGCCCAGGTATCCCCTAGTTCTGCATTGTGATCTACATTACGAATTGATCCCCATAGAGGCTGTGGAACAACATTATCAAACAACATGTCTATGTCGGCCAGATTCATAATGCATGACCCTGCCGTCTGTGACAACTCTTTATAATAACCTGCTGGGTTTTTACGGGGATCAGGCAAGGACTGCTTAAGTGCTAACACCTCAGAGCGCTTCCATGGAACATGCACCCAAACACGTTGGAAATGCGCTGGCACAGCGGGGTTATTGCCGACAGCTGCAACTGCTTCTTTCCATACCGGGGGAACTTCTCTCATAGGGTATTGTCGCGCTTTTGCCTTTTTCCCCACAAGGACCTCTTGTTCAAACAATGACTGTTGGCAATCGTCATTCCTTAAGGACAATACAACCGCAACTGCTTTATCTACTTCGCGGTCCACAATTATACCAGTTCCAAAATCGAACCTCACTCTACACAATTCCTGCGGGTTCGGATTTCTACCACTATCCTCCAATTCCTCACAGAGAAATTCGCACATTTTCTCAAACACATATCTCTGTTTCGGGGCATCCCATTGATGGAAAGTGTGAACAACCGATTCCACATCATACAGTGAAGGAAAAACGATCCATCTACGCGCCATGTGATCTATTACCTTTTTCTCATCGGGGTTAGGCAATTGGCTGCGCAACTGCTTACGCTGTACACCAGGAGTTGCACCAGATGACCCAAAGAGAGGCGACATTAATGTAGTAACCACATTGGCTAAACGCTGTCGCGCTGAAGGAGAAGCTGAGGCGAGAACAGGGGGAAAAACAGAGGGAAGAAAAGAGGATGTAGAGACAGGTACTGGAGTGGTAGAAGGAAGAGCGTTAGGGGAGGCAGTTACTGAATTAAGCAAAGTCGCAGGAAGTGCGGGGGTAGTTGGAAGCACTACCGGAGGCGCTTGAGAGGACTGCGCTACAGGAATAGGAACTGGTTGCAAAGCAACTGGCGGTTGCGGCAAGGCTTGCAGTATATGCACTGGAGGTGGCATATTTACAAGCTGGGGAGGCGCCGTGGCAGTTTGAGCATACGGGGGTGGCGAACTCAACAAATGCGACATTAAGGGATCTTTCTCCTTTTCTTCTGACTCATCCTGCTTAGAATGTGGCAAAGCTGGGTAACATTTGTCAATCCCTAACTTACGCTGCCTGTGCAATTGCTCATTCATTTGCTCCTCTTCATTATCTTTAAATTGTACAGCTGCTTGCATTACTGACATACCTCTCTCTCTCTTATTCTTTTTCGCTAGCTTAATTTCCTTCTGTTTGGCTTCCTTTCGCCATAAGCGGAAAGAGTCAAACATCGCCGGCCGGGCTTTCTTCTTAAACAATTTAATTTCCAGGTTATCTAAAATATCGGTATCAAAACTACCATTTTGGGGCCATTTTAAAACACCGTCTTTCCTGGTGTAGTGGATCCACACTTCGTTATATGCAATGGGGCCTACGCCATGTTTCACATAGAGCTCATAAGTTGGAGTTCCAACCGGAGGAACCTGACATGATTCTTCCAGCTGGAAATCTTTTCCACAACCCAAACAGAATAATCTACCAAATAGTCCAGAACCAGGCATCTTCGCTCACTAGTCTAGATCCAAACGTCAAAGGATTATCGATTACGATATTCTCGTGAATACACGAGTCCTCTGGCTTTGGGGTTTGCAAACACCAAATCACCAATTACCAAATCAAATCAAACGATCCCGAGGGATACCAAAACAAATGGGAGACGCTCCACTTATACTTAACTGAATATTGCTGATCGATGACGTCACCAGAAGACTCTCTCGATTGTTTCGCTCTCTCAAACTCGTCAAGGGTCCAAAACAGGTCGATTAATCAGGGCAGCAGTCCTTCGTAGCCGTCGGGACGCGGAGAACCTCGCAGAAAAGACTTTCGGACCACGTCGACATGCAGGGGTCGATGAAGTGGCGGCCTTCCTCCGGAATTTCCACACGAAGCTCCTCACGAACCTCTGGCTTGGACTGGTACCGCTGAAATCGGCCCCACGTTGGGCGCCAAACTGAAGTACTGGGTATTTTAGACCCAGCGGTGCAGGGGCACACACCCTATGACTTCGGGGTTTCACCCTGTTCCGGACCTACAGAAACACAGAGTCTTCTGGGTGAAGTCAAAGAATCGTTTATTGGCTGCAGACCAATGACAGGTATCCTAGAAGTACAACAGCGTGTATGTTCTCAGGAGACTGCTGAAAATCATAGGAACGGACTTCTCCTTAAGTACAAAATATCATGCTCCAGGCATACATTCCTTGGTTTACGATATGGTCATATAAAGGCATACATTACAAACGAAAAAGCAGAGTCATGATGACCATCCCACATTCCAGTTCGGCCAGCCCACAATGATTTACACAGGAAGGTTCAGATCCCATGTTTGAAGTAAATAGACCCCCCAATAAATATGAGCATCTCCTGTTTTGGGAAACAAGTCATAAAGCAAGAACAAGCAGGTGTGGAAGAGATTAGCCGGGGGATTGTGTAGAATGAAAGGGTTTTATGACGGGTCAAGCCCTGATACGAATCACAGGTGGAAGGAGGAAGGGGAGCTCGTGAGACCGGTTTGACCCGGGGCAGCAGAACCAGCTGCCCAGGTCACAGAGAAGTCAGAGGGAAAGCCCGTGTACTGTGAGGCCCGTATTAACTCCATCATAGCCTATGTGAGGGCAATGACAAGATGGCCACTGCTTCCAAAATGGAACCCGCGTAGTTGAGCAGAATACGTGTACACAGTGCATTCGTAGCTAGAACGGCACATAAAGCACTCGTACGTGCCGCATTTACCATTTGCGGTTCGCTAATACCAAAATAGACAGAGGTAGGGCCCTGTCCCCTACGCGGTTCCGAATACCAAAGTACGACAGAAGGCTATGCAAACTACCATTTCAGGCAGCGTGTCTTGGTGCTGAGAAAAGCGAAGAGTCAACATTTCTCACAGCACTGCATGAGATATAGGTAAGTCACCCCTATTGCAGGCCTTCTAGCCCTAACGCAGGGTGCATTATATCCCATGTGAGGACATATCTGAAGGAGCAGATATGACCCTAGAGTATCAAGTCCATAATTATATATTGTAAATGCACAGGGAAGGTATAAAGAGCACTTGGGCTGGATACTTGTTATTACAAGTTTCCTAGCTCCATGATGGCTCAACTTTACCTTAAGATGTTCTGTACCAAACATCTTGTCTTAATAAATTCTCACTGATGAAAATGTTGGATTTATTAATAAATGCACACAGGAGACCCTTTAGAGGGGCCCCGAAAACCCTATTAGCTCTTATGTGGTCTCTGACTAGCCTTAGCCAGCCTGCCACTACCAGACATACGTCTGACCCCATGGGATGAGAGCTATCGTTCTCAAAAGCCAGAAAAAAAGTCTGCTCTGGGCAGAGGTGGTCACACCTTCCACCAGCAGAGCTGCATCACAGAGCGGAAAGCTTCAAAGGCCCTGCTGCCTTTGAAGCCTTCCCCAGAACACCTGCTGTTAGATGCATAAACCAACCCCCCTGTCCTGCTCCCCTTTTGACAGGAGGGCAGGTGGGAAAATTAGTAAGATTAGGAGGTGTGCCCACTCCTAGCCAGCATCACCCATCGCGTGGGGCAGCTTAAGTGAGCCACCCAAATAGCTTTCCTTCATCTTGCTTTGGAGGAAAATAGCCAATCAGGGTCAGGGTTGTGCTCTTTCCCATTGATGGGACATTGGTCATGACAGTGCTACTTACCTAAATCCCAAAGATGAAGTTTGAACTCTAACTGTGCAACTTTATATGCATTTTTCTCTGTTCTCCCATTGTCTTCAATGATGCTTAATTGAGCACAAAATGGACTTCATTTTGAGAAATTTGAAAATTGCTAACATAAAAAGTACTTTTTGTAGAATTAAGTTCTTGGTCACAAAAATGACAAAGAAATCAGTGTTATTTTTATAAATTGGTCTTGGAATTATTCTTGAGTGTGTGTCTCATTCATTGCCTCTGTGAGTAACAACAAATGCAAAGCACGGCCCTCTGATAAGCCTAACTGCTCGCCCACACTACCACAAATAGAAAGTTAGTATTATCTACTTTTGACACTGTATATCAATTTAGGTATCACAGGACTTTCTGCACAGTGTATTTCATTTTAGTGCACAATATAGAGAACCAGCATCCTACAACCTTTGACTTCTAAATTGGTAACAAAACGCTATTGCCATTGGGTTGATGAAAATGCAGTCAGTGTAAGTGTTGGTTGCTCTCTGATTGAATCTCTTTATGAGTTTATATCTAATACCTCCCTGGAACCCTACTGAGATACTATTACGGCACCACTCGATAGGAAATTGTATTTCCAGTTCAGGGTTGGTGCATTACCCTTCAATATGTTTACCAGCAGATGGTCTATGGAAAATGATGTGGTATGCCCTACATGTAACATCTTGCCTGAAACAATAGGTCATGTTTTATTTGCTTGTACTGATTATACTGTTATAACTGGACATAGATCAAAGCTATTTGCAGGCTAATGGAAACAAGATGTATCGTTGCTGCTTTAAGAATCCTATTGTCAAATCCTAATCCTAGAGAACAAGAAGAGAGCAACGCTCTCGAAATGCCTCACAGATTTCTGGATAGCTTAACTGTAAATCTCCATGGTAGGGAAACCATTTGGTTTGTTAAAAGAACCCTCACCCACCAACCTAGTTGGTGGCATGCTTCATCATCGGGTTCCCACCTAGAAGGCCGAATGCCCTCTAGGTGTGCTTCAACGCCTGTTTACAGCAGAGCCGTTTTTTTTTGTGTTTTGTGAGAAGTGAAATTCGTGATGGTGAAAGTTAAAAGTTAAAACTACCTCCGGGGTACCTTAATACATTTTTATTGGATGGTCCCTTGGGCAGGATTACAATTTTGCTAATTCTGCAGACGTGAATGAGATAATGGTCTGCTTATTAGCACCCTTATTATTCTCTATTTATATTAGTGATCTACCGGGGCGCTTCTCCCAAATAATGAATTTCCCTCCAAAGATAGCACAAGTCAATATACACTGCTTAATGTATGCATATGACATCGTTATACTCAATCGTACTCCAATCGGCCTGCAAAGAAATCTAAATGAATTAAGTCAATATGCAAATGAACATTTTTTGGTCCCAAAGATATATAAAACTAAAGCTCTTCCTTTTAATGGCAGAAGGAAACCTTTATCTTTTACTGGGTCATTGGGAGGTAAGCAAATTGAAACAGTAAAAGAATATGTATATTTGGGCCGTATTTTTAAGCATAATCTACAAGATACAGCCCACCTTCAACATTTAGGGCGGAAAGCAGAATCGCATGTTAGGGCTTTACTGAGATTGTATTGCTCAACGGGAAATAGACACATCAAATCTTTGTTGGAGGTCCATGGCATGAAAATCCCACCGATATTATCCTATGCCATGGAATATATGCAAATCAAAACATGGCAGCAGATAAAAACAAGCATTGGCATAGCCAATAGGTCTCGCCTTTGGGACCTTACAAGTGTTTACTTATAAGGTCCCAAAAGCGAGACCTATTGGCTATGCTAAGCGGCCACGATCAAACATCAAAGCAGCCGTGCGGCCGCGAAAGTGAAAGTAATCCCGGTCAAGCGCGGCGCGCGCGCCCGCGCACATGCACTGTAGCTCTAGGCTGGCAGCACTTTTTGGAGCCCTCTCAATAAGTCTTGCCAGACCAGCGCATGCGCTGGGTCAGGCGAGACATAATAAAGGAAGGAAGTATACTGGTAAAAGTGTCTCAATTTGTCCCAGTTCAAGCACTTTGCCTTGAGCTATCTAAAAGAGTAATTTCTAATATCATAACATGGGCATATAGGGCCCGATGTAGGTAAAACTGAAATACCGAGTCCTTAATAGCGAATTTTCGCTATTAAGGACTCGTAAAAATTGAATGTAGATAGGAATCGCTAAAATATTAGCGATTCCTTAACATTCCTTAATAACGAATCCCAAATTGAGATTAGCTAATAAGGAATACCTACCCATTCATTCCTATGGGCTAGGAGGCCCATAGGAATGAATGGGAAGATGTTCACTATTAGCGATTCGGTATTAAAGAATGGCAAATAGCGGGCGCTATTTCAAGGGTGCCAGGGTGTCAAAAGGACACCTTGTTGCACCCCTGAAATGTGCATGTGTGCACATGTGGCGCACATACATGCCCTAAGGGCATGAATGTGTGCCACATGGCACTTTAAAAAAAGCAAAAAAGTGCTTTTTTAAAGGAAATCGCTAATTACCACCAACTTGAAGTTGGTGTTAATTAGCGATTTCTTAAGGCTAAAGTGCACTTACTTTTGTGCTACTTACATTGCATTTAAGGAATCGCAATTCCCGATTCCTTAAATGCAAGAGCAAAATAAGGAATCTCAATTTTGCGATTCCTTATTTTGCTAGTAGGTTTAAACTCACCTACATTGCTCTCAGCCAAATAGCGATCGTTAACGCTGGAATTCTGCTAATTTCAACATTGCCAATCGCTATTTGGCCACCTACAGCTGGCCCATAATCTCTTACATGCCACGCCAGACACATTAAGTTATTTGGTAAAATTGGAGACTTTTAGAGAGGAAGCGTCCCGGTATACTTTTAATAGGAATTTGCTAAAAGTCCTTGAGGTCTCACAATGCACCTTAGCACTTTTACAGGATTGGTCTCCAGCACATCTGAAGCTCTTTTTAAAACAAATGGCCCTGAGAATGAGTTATGAAAGGGACAGAGAATATTGCATTCAACTAAAGCATTACAAAATCTTCGCGGAGAAAATAGTATTTAAAACTCCTGCGCCTTATTTACAGTTTCAATTCGAGCATGGTGTAAGGCGCTGTATCCTCCTCTTATGCTTGGGTATTCTTCCTTTAGCAATTCTTAAAGCTAAGTGGGATGGAACAAATAATTCTAAAGGCATATGTGATCTATGCAAAGGCGGACAACAAGTCCTGTATCATGTTTTATTAATTTGTCCCAACCTGAGATTAGTAGAGGCTAGACGACGGTATATATCGCCTATTCAATGAAGATACAATGCCATGTTAGCTCAAGATTTAATTATCCAGTGTAATTCTCCCTCTAATGAATTGGTTTGCTATAACTTGTTTAATTTTTTTAAAAGTTTTTTTAGCTATTTAAAAAAAAGCATAATTTTAACATTTCTATTAACTGCATGTCGTATATGTAGACTAAAACATTACTAATTAATCATTTTAAATAGTTTCAATAGTTTTATTATCTTGTTATAAGAATAATAATTTTAAATGTCTGTATTTGTTGATGTCAGGTGAGGTCTGACTCAATAAAAGGTTGAATTGAATTGAATTGAGATAATGGTCTCTTACGTCTCTAAAACTTATGTGAAAGAGTGAAGGTAAGTGATATGGTCTACAGGTTTCAGCCACGTATAAAAATTAAAGTGCTTTCGTCAGGATCCGCGGTTCAGAGTAAACCCTGAGCTCACGTGAAATTATGCTCACACGCTAAGGTGAGTATAGGTAACTGATGGACGTAACTTACGGATTAACCGTCAATTTTAAATACCTGTGGAAAGAGAACAAACAACAAGGAGACAAACATAGTTAAAAAACCACAACAAGGGGTCTGTTAGTGCTTTGACCTTATTTAAGGTAATATTTACTACACCAGTGTAAGCACAGACTACTGAAAGTATCGTCCATGAGTGAGAAAGGAGAATTTTTAGGCATGCAGAAAATAAATGTGAGTGCCACATTAATCGCAACTTGGTGAGTTTTGTTTTATAGGCGATGTGGCCCCTATAAAAAAGCAGACTTCTCTTGAACAATCAAGGTCTAAATATGTCCTCATTAGGACATTACAAGTAAAAATCATTCAAGCAATGCCTGAGTGTGTCCTAATATACAGAGATCACAATTAGGCTCTTGTAAAAAAAGAGAAAGATAGTTGGGAGATCACAACTATGCTCTTTAAAAAACCTACTTCGCTCACGAACATTTTACGTGTCATAGATCATGGAGGTGAGACGGCGCCTGTTGTCAAACTCTACAAGTAAAAGAGTGATATAAAAATGGATTAGTAACCTCCGTATGACGAAGTATAAGAAGTTAAAGGTGCGACATGTGCCTGGGCACTATTACTTACTGCATCAAGGTCGACTGCCTGCTTGCGAACCTATTCGTTCCTGCTCTCGGGATCTTGGCGATGCCGGTGCCGTGTTTGCGAGCGTCTTAAGAAGGAACTCGAAAAGCTGTATCTGGGGCTGTGCGTGCATGTAGGCACATCGACGGAGCAGCTGATTGGATAAGATGAGCGAGCCCTTTTCCTGAGCTCGGCGTTGTGTAACTAGCATGTTGACGTGCATACGCGCTAGGGAGATTGGGCGGTGTAGGTAGCTTGACTCCAGCTGATTGGTAGAAAAGGTGGAGCCCCTTTCTAAGAGCTCAAAGTCCTGTCATTAGCATGTGAGCGTTTCTACATGCACAAAAAGTGCAATGTGATAGGTTGCTTAGATCAAGCTATATTTTCAAGTTTTTTTTCAAAATCTTTACTGTTAGTGTGTAGGCAATCACATGAATAATAAAAACCATTAGCTCTGTGCTGCACTCAGCCAAATTCAAGGTGGTGGTCGGGGATTGGGGATTTTTCAGAATTCATGCATGGACCCTCGTACAGTGGGTGCCATTTGATTACAATTTCGTCAAAGTGTTCCTAATAATTAATTTGGGAATGTTAACATTGCATTGGACTAATTTTTTGTAAAAGAGGCATTGAGTTGTAGATGACATAAGAATATTTTAAGCTTGCAGTTTAAATAACGTCTAGGTGTACTCTTGCCAGATTTTGTGTCTTTTTTGAAGCCTAAGTTTTTTGACAGTAATGTGTTCCATGGAATGTCGTCATTGAGCCCCTGTTTATGGGTGGACAGGCGGTAAACTTACCTGTGTTCCTTTTCCAGAAGGGCTCTTTGTGGATCCTCAAGATGTGTGTCAAATTGTTCTATGACAACCCATTTGAGGTCTTCAACAATGTGCTTTTATTTTTAGGAAGTGGTCTGTCATCTTTGTGGTAATTGCGTTTGCATCTGATGTTACTTTGATGCTCGCTGATACTGTTTTTTTATTTCCGACTCGTCATTCCTATATAACGTAGCCCACATGGGCAGGTGATCATTGTAGGAGAGTAGGATCTGCTTCTTATGGTTACCCCCACTTTTTGCTGATGTTTCACTGTTTTTCGACTTAAGTCTGGCTGGGACCCTGCTATCCAGATCCCCAGCCTAGCTGCTTCCTCTCTAAATTGATTCCATGTACTTTAGGTACACACCAGATTGGATTCTGGGGTACCCTTGTGAGTCCCTAGTATATGGTATACTATGTACCCAGGGCATAGGTACCCCAGAGGCCTACCAGTGGCTGCAGCAAGTATTATGCCACCCCTGGGAAGCCTTGCAAAATGACACCACAGGACTGCTACTGCAGCCTGAGTGAGGTGGTGCATGCACCCCTTACTGAGATATAGGTTCACTATATCTCACCCTATCACTGCACATATAAACCTATCAGTCACTCCTATGGCCGGCCTTATCAATCCTGAAGGCAGGGTGCCTGGTTTTGTGAGAGAGGGTGCCCATGCATGAGCAGAGGCCCTCTGCAGCCTTTGGAATCTTTTCTCCGGAGTTGTCTGTAATGCAGCCTGACCATATACTCTTAAGGGCATTATGACCTCGCGGTAAATGCTAACTTTGGGATGGCTGCACAGAAACATGTCGTGTTTGTTGTCAAACACCTTGGAATCAGGGTATGATCCCACCCTTCTAGAGGTAGAGACATGACAGCACCGGTATACCAGCTAACAGAGCCCTGGCATCACAAAATGGATGCTGCCAGCCACAGACACGAGTCTGACCTCCTGCTGCTGGATGAAACTCCGGTAGGGGAGGCCTAGACAATAGGTTTCCTGTCACAGGGAGGTGCCACCACCTCTCACACAGGCTTTAGTTTATTGGGGCTGGGTGGCTGCACTCCAAGAGTGCTTTGAAGTCTGCACTGGGCGCACATTTGGTGTCCCCGTGCATAGTCCAGCTCAAACCAGTTGCAGGGGCAACCAGACCCTGCTCTGGCACGAAACTGGACAAAGGAAATGGGTGTAGCCACCCCTCTTTCCAAACCCTCGCATAGGTGGGTCCCCTGAGTTAGTCCAACCCCTTCCTTGGGCATAAAGAAGGAACCACTGACTACAGGACTTTAGATATCCCTAGACGAAACTCTGAAACTGCATCCTGGAATGTTGACCATCTGCACAATGCCAGATGGCAGAAGAATATCCCTTGGAGTAAAGGAGTTACTCCCCTGCTTGGCAGGCACCAAAAACGCAACGGCCCGGTTTGCATCTCCGAAGCTCCTGAGGATTCGGAAGAATTTTGCAACACAGGAGGTGGGTTCCCGTGGTCTCTGAGGCTGATCTGTGCGCTCAGCAACTCTGATGCCTGTATCCCTCGTGGAGACCATGCAACCTGAATGCCTGGACACCGCAACCTTTTGCCAAAGCATCAGCTTTGAGGCTACCTCTGCAGCTGAGCTTTGGATTACTTCTAGCCCAGACCCCGAGCAGTGAATCCACTGAAGATTGCTGGCCTACCCTCTACGAGTGACCCGTGGGCTGGCATTTTGTGATTCCTCTCGAGGTCCCTTCGCGATCCCTTGTCCGTCAGGTTGTGGGTCCCTGAGAATGGTAACTGTACTTTAATTGGGCTTCCCTGGTTGCTCCAGACGTGCCCTGACTCTCCATCACTTGGGGAGTCACCAGGACCTTGCTGGTCCACACCGAAGCAACTTTTCTTTTCCTGCGTGGGTTGCTGTTGCCAAGGCTTGCTGCATCCAATCCGGGCACCGATGCTGCAGCACTCGACATCCTTCGTGGGACAGCTCTAATCCAGCTCCTGGTTGCCATCAACGCCTCCTGGTCCTCGTGGCTGAAGAGTCAAGCTTCATCTTTTCGCACCTGAGCACCCGACATCAGTGGGCATTCGTCTATCGTGCCCCTGGTCACTGGCTAGTGACCCAGACTCTGTCCCCTCTGCTTTCAGGTTCTTCACATCTTCGATCCAGGCTTGGATCTCTTCGGGCACTTCTCCTCGTCACGGCAGCAGCACTTTGCAGCATTTCACCATTGTAATCGACAAAGACGCCTGACATCATTTGACACCTATGCACCCAGCTTCCATGGGTTAGGTAACACGAGTACTCCGGTGCTCCCATGGGTGTTGGCCCTAGAACCATCTAAGTCCAAGAGGGTTTGTTCCTAGTCCACCTCTAGGTGTCCTTAACTTCTAATTTTCCAACCGCGACTTTCCCATAGCATTGACGGGGCTCGCGCCTGTGTTCAAACACTGTACGCGTCCTCCGTGGGTCTCCTGTGTCACTACCTTGGGTGGTTCCGTGGGGTCCCAGCAATTCTACGTGCTCTAGGCACCACTTACTTAGTATATGGTTTGGTCCCCCCTTTGGGGCCTATCGTATATTGTGCAAATTTACTGTGATATTTTGAATGTAACGTATGTGCTTTGACCTCTAGCCTCATAAAGAGACTAGCAGGGTGTGTTTAGTAATAACTACATATATTTTATATATATACCTTGTGTGGATCTCCTATTCATATGGTAATTCAAGAGATTATAGACGGGTAAAACAAGCTGCTTTACATTTCTTCAAGACTTAGCCTGAAGGCTGCTCTCCATAGCTACCACTAGGATAGCTTTTAATAAAGGTTGTCTTTAACCTATCATCAATAAGGGTTGTTTGGACTGGTACAAGGTGTTCACTATAACTAGTGGACAGCATTTACCAGGCCAACTTCTCACATTGGTGGCAGCGGTGGGATTCAAGCTTGCTATTGTTTTACCAGATAATCTCAGTTGATTGACTAACTGAAAACCACTAAAAGGTACTTGAGGTACATATAATCAAGATTAGAATCCAGTAAGCTCTACTCAACTTAGAGTTGTGTGCCAAGGGCTTAGCACAACTTTTCTACAACTCAAGAAAGTTCAGTAGGCCCCACTAGTGTAGGTAGGTGCACACACCACACCACACTAGCCATGTCTTCAAGGACAGAACCCAGTAGGCCTCTGCCAACTAAGTATGACCATTTCTCATTCACAGAGTTGAGAGCAATGTGTACAGCTAGGAGATTGAAGACAAGGAGACACCCAGACACTCAACGCCTCATAGAGGCTTTGCTGTTAGATGACCTCTGAAAGACCCCAGGGTCTGATCAGGCCAACAAGATGGGTGTGGCAGCTGGGAGGAAAGGCCAGGTAGTGAACACTACTATGACCCTGAATCTGAAGTTGGCCAGGAGGATCACAATTATTCCAACCTGGACAATGGAACTGTTCCTGAGAGTGAGGTAGAAGGCCTTGGTGGCCCTCTCTTTCCCTTACCTGGAAGAGTTAGCAGAGAGCCCAGAAGGTCCGGATCTCCTTCCATGGAATTTGTTCATTCTGGTACCTCTGTAGGGACCTCTGTCTCTCAGAGGAGCACTACCTCCCAGAGGAGGGAATCCTCCTTTGACAGAAAAAGCAGACTGCTCCAATTTGATGAAACTAAGCTTAGGATAAAGAGAGAGCAGTTGGCTTTGGATAGGGAATCCCTGGAGCTTCCGAAAGATTCAAGAAAAATGGGGCTAGAGCCCCATAGTGGCAACAACAGTGTCCCTAGAGGTAGAGAGTATACTCATGACCATCGGAACCTGAACAAGATTGTCCCTCCCTACCAGAGTGGGGATGACATCCACAAATGGATCACTGCACTGAAAAGGGCCTGTAAAGTACACAGGGTCCCTCAGGAGCAGTGGGCAGCAATCTTGTGGCTCTCCTTTGCAGACAAAGGTAGAGACAAGCTCCTCACCGTTAGAGAAGAGGATACTGATAATTACAAGGTCTTGAAGAGTGCACTGGTTGAAGTGTTTGGCCTAACCACTGAACAATACAGGTTAAAGTTCAGAGATACCCAAAAGGCACAGAATCAAGACTGGGTTGACTTTGTTGATTGTGCTACTAAGGCTCTGGAGGGCTGGTTACTTGGATTTAACCCAGATCTCTTGACTGGGGGAGAATGTCTGCATTGTCAGCATTCCGTCCATCATTTGTTTGTTGTAACGCTTTTCGCCCTAAGTGGGATGGGTATTCCCAGACGTGGGACCCGTGCTCACTACGCCACTGGAGTCAAGCTATCCTGGCTGATGATGGCTGATAGCCAGAAACCGGTCCCAGGATGCTTGATTCCGGTCCAGGGAAGACATGGCTTGGCAGTTCGGGCTGGACTGTTCCCATGAGGCACAGGGTCAAGACTGATTTGCATATGGCCATGTCTGAACTGGGGTGGCGTAGTGGGCAAAAGAACGATGGATTTAACCCAGATCTCTTGACTGGGGGAGAATGTCTGCATTGTCAGCATTCCGTCCATCATTTGTTTGTTGTAATACTTGGCAGTAAGGCGTGTGATTTTAAAGGATTGTACAACCTAATTATGAGGGAGCAGCTCCTTAATAATTGTCAAAATCAGCTGCTACATCAGTACCTGGTAGACTCTGATCTGACCTCTCCCCAAGAATTTGGAAAGAAGGCAGACAAATGTGTCAGAACCAGGGTGAGGCAGAAGGTTCAGCACCAAGGTGGTTACCCAAAGAAGCCAGATTCTAAGAACTCTGATCAGGGTGGGGAAAAGGGTAAAGACCAGAAGTCTTCTCAAGGTCCCCAATAATCTGCATCTGGGGGGAGTCCTAATCTAACAAAGGTAAAGGCCAAAAGAAACCATGGTGTAAAATCTGTAAGTCGAAAACCCATTGGACTAGTGATTGTACAAAGTCCAAAGACTCAACTCCAGCCACCATTGCCCCTAAGGCAACTGTTCCCCCTAGTTCAGCTCCAAGTGGTGGTAGTCAGAATAAGGGTATAGTAGGGTTAATCCTGGGTTCTGAGGTGGACTCTGGCCTAGTCAGAGTTCCAACTCAGGCTGTCCTGATCTGTGATGGAGGCATGGATATGTCCTCCTTTGTGAGTCCCAGTAACATGGGCAAATACAGACAGCAGCCTTTGATAAATGGAAACGAGGCTTTGGCATTCAGGGACACAGGAGCAAGTGTCACAATGGTGACAGAAGATCTTGTGGCCCCTGAGCAGATTATACTTGGTGAGATGTACCAAGTGACCAATGCTAGCAATGTCAGGACAGACCATTCCTTGGCAGTTGGTAATTTCTCCTGGGGAGGGGTAACTGGCCTTAAGAAAGTTGTGGTAAGTGCAGACCTCCCTGTTGATTGCTTGCTTGGCAATGATCTAGAAACGTCAGCTTGGGCAGAAGTGGAGCTCAGGACGCATGCAGAAATGCTAAGAATCCCTGCACATGTGTTTGCTGTGACCAGGTCACAGTCCAAAATGGCTAACACTGAACAGGCCCTGGATTCTGGAAGAATGGACCAGGCGTCTCCCAAGAAAAGGAGCAGTAGGGTTAAGGCAGTGCCTTCCCCCCTGACTCAGAGTACAGATCAGCCTCCTGAGGGAGATGATCTTAGTCCTGAAGAAGGAACTGTCCCAGAGGAGCTTAAGCCTGATCAGGTTGAGTTCTTGCGGACAGGGGGCCCTTCCAGGGCAGATCTGAGCCAGGAGCAGCTGAGCTGCCCCTCTCTTGAATACCTCAGACAGCAAGCTGCTGCTGAGGCTGCCGGGAATGCTAGTGGCACCCATAGAGTCTATTGGGATGATGGACTCCTATACTCAGTGAGTAGAGACCCCAAGCCTGGTGCCACCAGGAGGTTGGTAATACCTCTGTAGATTAGGGGCTTCCTATTGACACTAGCCCATGATATTCCCTTAGCAGGTCACCTGGGCCAAAACAAGACTTGGGACAGAATTGCCCCTCACTTTCATCGGCCCCACATGTCTGAAGACACCAAGGAGTTTTGTCGCTCCTGTGTCACCTGTCAAGCCAGTGGGAAGGCAGTTGGAACCACAAAGGGCCCCCTGATACCACTATCTGTAGTTGGGGTTCCCTTTGAGAGGGTGGGGATTGATATAGTCCGTCCCATGGATCCTCAGGCAGCCTCTGGGCACAGATGTATCCTGGTGGTGGACCATGCCACTAGGTACCCAGAAGCATTTCCACTTAGGACCACCACAGCTCCTGTGGTTACAAGGGCCCTCTTGGGAGTATTCTCAAGGGTGGGTTTTCCTAAGGAGGTAGTATCAGACAGAGGTGCAAACTTCATGTCTAGTTACTTGACTGCTATGTGGAAGGAGTGTGGAGTGAATTACAAATTTACCACACCCTATCACCCACAATGCAATGGTTTAGTTGAGAGATTCAACAAAACCTTGAAGGGCATGATTAAAGGTCTTCCAGAAAAGCTTATGCGCAGATGGGACATACTTTTGCCCTGCCTTTTATTTGTCTACAGGAAGGTTCCTCAAAAGAGGGTTGGTTACAGTCCTTTTGAACTTTTGTTTGGACATCCTGTTAGGGAATCCATTGTGCCGAGTGAAGGAGGGATGGGAGTTACCTCTGAAACCCCCTAAACAGGACATAGTGGACTATGTACTTGGTCTCCGCTCCAATATGGCAGAGTATATGAAAAAGGCAACTAAAAACCTTGAGGCTAGCCAGGAATTACAAAACACCTGGCATGTCCAAAAGGCCGTGCTGACTGTTTACCAGCCAGGGCAGAACATGTGGGTGTTGGAGCCTGTGGCCCCAGCAGCCCTCCAAGATAAGTGGAGTGGCCCCCATACAATTGTTGAGCAGAAGGGAGAGGTTACCTACTTGGTAGACCTTGGAACTCCCAGGAGTCCCCTTAGGGTACTCCATGTCAACAGACTGAAACCATATGTTGACAGGGCAGACATGGGCTTGCTCATGGCTACTGATGAGGGACAGGAGGAAGAGAGTGATCCACTCCCTGACCTGCTCTCTAAGAACCCTGACAATGGGTCAGTAGATGGTGTAGCCTTGACAGGCTGCCTCACTGCCCAGCAGCAAGCTGATTGCAGACAGGTGCTCAATCAGTATACGCATATGTTTTCCCTGACTCCAAGTCAGACTACCTGGTGCACTCATGAAGTGGACACTGGGGACAGTCTGCCTGTTAAAAATAAGATTTACAGGCAACCCGATCATGTCAGGGATTGCATCAGGACAGATGTCCAGAAGATGTTGTATTTGGAGTTATTGAACCCTCAGATAGCCCTTGGGCCAGTCCATTAGTCCTTGTGCCTAAACCTCACAACAAAGATGGCAAGAAAGAGATGAGGTTTTGTGTGAACTACAGGGGTCTCAATGCAGTCACTAGGACTGATGCCCATCCAATCCCTAGGGCAGATGAGCTCATAGATACCTTGGCCTCAGCCAAATATCTGAGCACATTTGACCTGACAGCTGGCTACTGGCAGATCAGACTAGCTGGTGATGCAAACCCAAAGACAGCATTTTCTACCCCTAGTGGGCACTACCAATTTGTGGTGATGCCCTTTGGTTTGAAAAATGCACCTGCCACTTTTCAAAGGTGGGTGAACAAAGTCCTTACAGGCCTGGAATCCTATAGTGCAGCATATCTAGGTGACATTGCTGTTTTTAGTTCCACCTGGGAGGATCACCTGGTCCACCTGCAAAATGTTTTAGAGTCCCTTCAAAAGGCAGGCCTCACTATCAAGGCCACCACGTGCCAGATAGGGCAGAGTCAGGTTGTGTACCTGGGCCATTTACACTGTTATTCTAAACATGATATTTAGGAGAAGGAATGAGAGACAAATGTTTTGGAGGATCCCAGTGTGAAGCTATCACTAGTGAGAGTGGAATGGAAAAAACTTGTTTTTATTTATTTTCCCTCGCACACCCTAGTGGTGTCATGCTTCATCATCGGGACACCGAGACCCCTATAAGTCGCGGTGGGCTCGACCGATATTCCAGGGAGCACTTAGATCATATAGCAGACCAGGGGATAAAGATTAAACATTCACTGTTGGACCCCAGCTTCCCTTTGTTCTTGGGTACAACAGGAATATTAAAATTATTTAAGACAATAGGGTCATATGGAGTATTATGGTCCTAGGACCCTAGGGCCAACATGTTTCAGTCCTCGTATGCCCAAGGATTTTGGTGCTGGGACTTTCTTCAGGGCTATGTCGTCCCCTGGTATAAACAGGAACTGGGAATTACCCTATCCTATTTAAAATAAAGGTCAGATAGCTGCTCCTTTATGTAACATTGATCTTTTTGAAAGTTACGTTATTCCATCCCGTTCTATAGATGGTAATCGTCCGCGTGGACTCTCACCTCAACGGGCGTATCCGGTTATACCGGTCTCACCCCTCCAAATACCTAAGTGGCGTGGAGTCTGTCGGTTTGTACCTGGGCCACATTGTGGGTGGAGGCCAGATTCAACCATTACAGAGCAACATCCAGACCATAATGGACTGGGTTGCTCCCACTACCCAGACTCAGGTGAGAGCCTTCTTGGGCATGACTGGGTACTACAGAAGATTTGTCAAGGGGTATGGTTCCATAGTGACACCCCTGAATGACTTAACCTCTAAAGGAATGCCAAAAAAGATTCAGTGGACAGTTAGCTGTCAAAAGGCATTTGATGACCTGAAGCAGGCCATGTGCACTGCTCCCATTCTGCAGAGTCCTGTTTACTCCAAAAAGTTCATTGTTCAAACAGATGCATCTGAGTTGGGAGTAGGGGCTGTACTGTCACAATTGAATGATGAAGGTCAGGATCAGCCAGTAGCTTTTATTAGCAGAAATCTGACCCCCCCAGAGAGAAACGTTGGTCAGCCATAGAGACGGAGGCCTTTGCTGTGGTTTGGGCTCTGAAGAAGCTGAGGCCATACTTGTTTGGCACTCACTTCATTGTTCAGACAGACGATAAGCCCCTCTTATGGCTAACACAGATGAAGGGTGAAAACCCCAAACGTTTGAGGTGGTCCATTTCCCTACAGGGGATAGACTATACAGTGGAAGTGTCCATGGGAGTGACCATGCCAATGCAGATGGACTCTCCAGATATTTCCACTTAGAACATGAAGACTCAACTGGTCAAGGTTAGTTTAATGTCCCTGCGTTGGGGGGGGGGGGGGGTGGGGTAGGAGAGTAGGATCTGCTTCTTATGGTTACCCCCACGTTTTGCTGATGTTTCACTGTTTTTCAACTTTAGTCTGGCTGGGGCCCTGTTATCCAGAACCCCAGACTAGCTGCTTCCTCTCTAAATTGATTCCATGTACTTTAGGTACACTCCAGATTGGATTCTGGGGTACCATTGTGAGACCCTAGTATATGGTATACTATGTACTCAGGGTATAGGTCCCCCGGAGGCCTACCAGAGGCTGCAGCATGTATTATGCCACCCCTGGGAAGCCTTCCAAAAGTACACCACAGGACTGCTACTGCAGCCTGAGTGAGGTGGTGCATGCACCCCTTACTGAGATATAGGTTCACTTTATCTCACTCTATCACTGCACATATAAACCTATCAGTCACCCCTATGGCCGGCCTTATCAATCCTGAAGGCAGGGTGCTTGGTTTTATGTGAGAGGGTGCCCATGCATGAGCAGAGCCCATCTGCAGCCTTCGGAATCTATCCCCCTGGTTGTCTGTGATGCAGCCTGACCATATACTCTTAAGTGCATTATAACCTCGCGGTAAATGCTAACTTTGGGATGGCTGCACGGAAACATGTCGTGTTTGGTGTCAAACAACTTGGAATCATACCCCCACACCAGTAACTGGTGTGGGGGTATGATCCCACCCTTCTAGAGGGAGAGACGTGACAGCACCCGGTACCAGCTAACAGAGTCCTGGAATCACAAACTGGATGCTGCCAGCCACAGACATGCGTCTGACCTCCTGCTGCTGCACGAAACTCCAGCAGGGGAGGCCTGGGCAATAGGTTTCCTGCCACAGGGAGGTGTCACCACCTCCCAGACAGGCTTTAGTGCATTGGGGCTGGGTGGGTGCACTCCAAGAGTGCTTTGAAGTCTGCACTTGGGGCACATTTGGTGTCGCCATGCATAGTCCAGCACAAACTGGTTGCAGGGGCTACCAGCCCCTCCTCTGGCGTGAAACTGGACTAAGAAAATGGGTGTAGCCACCCCTCTTTCCAAACCCTTCCATAGGTGGTTCCCCTGAGTTAGTCTAACCCCTTCCTTGGGTATAAAGAAGGAACCCCTGACTACAGGACTTTAGATATCCCTAGACGAAACTCTGAACGGAATCCTGGAACTTCTATGATCTGCACGACGCCAGATGACAGAAGAATCTCCCTTGGAGTAAAGGAGTTACTCCCCTGCTTGGCAGGCACCAAAAACGCAACGGCCCAGTTTGCATCTCCGAAGCTCCTGAGGACTCCGAAGAATTTTGCAACACAGGAGGTGGGTTCCCGTGGTCTCTGAGGTTGAGCTCTGCGCTCAGCAACTCTGAGGCCTGTATCCCTCGTGGAGATCATGCAACCCGAACACCCGGACACCGCAACCTTTTGCCAAGGTATCAGCTTTGAGGCAACCTGTGCAGCTGAGCTTTGGGTTACTTCTAGCCCCCGAGCAGTGAATCCACCGAACATTGCTGGCCTACCCTCTACGAGTGACCCGTGGGCTGCCATTTTGTGATTCCTCTCGAGGTCCCTTCGCAATCCCTTGTCTGTTGACTTGTGGGTCCCTAATAAGGGTAACTGTACTTTAATTGGGCTTCCCTGGTTGCTCTAGACGTGCCCTGACTCTCCATTGCTTGGGGAGTCCCCAGGACCTTGCTGGTCCGCACCGAAGCAACTTTTCTCTTCCTGCGTGGGTTGCTGTTGCCGAGGCTTGTTGTGACCAATCCGGGCACCGACGCTGCAGCACTCGACATCCTTCGTGGGACAGCTTGAATCCAGCTCCTGGTTGTCGTCGACGCCTCCTGGTCCTCGTGGCTGAAGAGTCAAGCTTCAACTCTTCGCACCTGAAGCACCCGACATCGGTGGGCATTCGTCTATCATGACCCTGGTCACTGGCTAGTGACCCAGACTCTGTCACCTCTGCTTTCAGGTTCTTCACATCTTCGATCCAGGCTTGGATCTCTTCGGACACTTTTCCTCTTCACGGCAGCAGCACTTTGCAGCATTTTGCCATTGTAATTGACGAAGACACCCAACACCATTTGACACCTATGCACCCGGCTTCCCTGGGTTAGGTAACAAGATTACTCCGGTGCTCCCATGGGTGTTGGCCCTAGAACCATCTAAGTTCAAAAGGGTTTGTTCCTAGTCCACCTCTAAGTGTCCTTAACTTCTAATTTTCCAACTGCAACTTTCCCATAGCATTGTAAGGGGCTTGCGCCTGTGTTCAAACACTGTACGCGTCCCCCGTGGGTATACTGTGTCACTACCTTGGGTGGTTCCATGGGGTCCCAGCAATGCTACGTGCTCTAGGCACTGTGTCTAGTCAAGTTGTGGTTCTTATATCACTTACTTAGTATATGGTTTGGTCCTCCCCTGGGGCCTATCGTATATTGTGCTAATTTACTGTGATATTTTGATTGTAATGTATGGGCTTTGACCTCTAGCCTCATAAAGAGACTAGCAGGGTATGTTTAATAATAAATACATATATTTTATATATATACCTTGTGTGGATCTCCTTACATTTGGTCATTGAAGAGATTATAAATTATAGACTGGTAAAACAAGCTGCTTTACATTCCTTCAAGACTTAGCCTGAAGGCTGCTCTCCATAGCTACCACTAGGATAGCTTTCAATAAAGGTTGTCTTTAACCTATCATCAATAAGGGTTGTTTGGTCTGGTACAAGGTACCCACTATAACTAGTGAACAGCATATACCATGCCATCTTCTCACAATCATGTACACTACATTGGTTTAATTACAATTAGTGTGTTTCCTCAGCTGCCATATCTTGTTTGGTTCGAGGTTTAGAGTTTTTGTTTTTTTGTGGTCTTGCAGGCACTGCAACTCCCACATGGATAGTGGGCAGTTACTACTGGAAGGCCCCAAGCATTGTTCACCGTGTTATCTCTTGGTCCTCGTGGCTGAAGAGTCAAGCTTCAACTCTTCGCACCTGAAGCACCCGACATCGGTGGGCATTCGTCTATCATGACCCTGGTCACTGGCTAGTGACCCAGACTCTGTCACCTCTGCTTTCAGGTTCTTCACATCTTCGATCCAGGCTTGGATCTCTTCGGACACTTTTCCTCTTCACGGCAGCAGCACTTTGCAGCATTTTGCCATTGTAATTGACGAAGACACCCAACACCATTTGACACCTATGCACCCGGCTTCCCTGGGTTAGGTAACAAGATTACTCTGGTGCTCCCATGGGTGTTGGCCCTAGAACCATCTAAGTTCAAAAGGGTTTGTTCCTAGTCCACCTCGAAGTGTCCTTAACTTCTAATTTTCCAACTGCAACTTTCCCATAGCATTGTAAGGGGCTTGCGCCTGTGTTCAAACACTGTACGCGTCCCCCGTGGGTATACTGTGTCACTACCTTGGGTGGTTCCATGGGGTCCCAGCAATGCTACGTGCTCTAGGCACTGTGTCTAGTCAAGTTGTGGTTCTTATATCACTTACTTAGTATATGGTTTGGTCCCCCCTGGGGCCTATCGTATATTGTGCTAATTTACTGTGATATTTTGATTGTAATGTATGGGCTTTGACCTCTAGCCTCATAAAGAGACTAGCAGGGTATGTTTAATAATAAATACATATATTTTATATATATACCTTGTGTGGATCCCCTTACATTTGGTCATTGAAGAGATTATAAATTATAGACTGGTAAAACAAGCTGCTTTACATTCCTTCAAGACTTAGCCTGAAGGCTGCTCTCCATAGCTACCACTAGGATAGCTTTCAATAAAGGTTGTCTTTAACCTATCATCAATAAGGGTTGTTTGGTCTGGTACAAGGGACCCACTATAACTAGTGAACAGCATTTACCATGCCATCTTCTCACAATCATGTACACTACATTGGTTAAATTACAATTAGTGTGTTTCCTCAGCTGCCATATCTTGTTTGGTTCGAGGTTCAGAGTTTTTTTTTTTTTTTGTGTGGTCTTGCAGGCACTGCAACTCCCACATGGATAGTGGCCAGTTACTACTGGAAGGCCCCAAGCATTGTTCACCGTGTTATCTCTTGGTCGTTTTTTGGGGCGTGTGGAGACTTATTGGTTTTTTAAACTTCTTCCTCTTTTGAAGGATAAGAGAGTTTTCTACCATTTACATTTGCCTGTCTGAAGAATCCTTCATTGCTTATTGATGATATTCTTGATCTGGTTGGAAACTAGATATAGGTGGTGACGCATGTGTGGGTATGGTCGGTGTCAATCTTCTCGATGTCCTCTAATAATGCGTCACTGTTCTGGTTTCTTGCTCTTTTCAAGGTCTTTGTAACTATTCTTTCTGGGTAGTCATGTGCTCTGCGTTTGGAAGAGAGATCCTTTGCTTATATTTTAAAATCCTCTAGTTTGCTGCAATTTCTTCTTATCCTGAGGAATTGCCCATAGGGCAGATTTTCTCTCAATGTCCTGGCATGGAAGCTGCAGAATTTTAGCTGTAGGCTTAAAAAAAGTTCTGGTCTGCAATCCAGCATCTTCATAAAAGATAGTTATATCCAGGAAAGTTATGGTGTTATTATCCATGGTGCATGTGAATTTCAAGTTGTTGTCCCGGTTGTTTAGCTAAACATAGAACTCCAAGAATGTGGTTTTTGAACCTTCCCAAATTAGCAGAATATCATCGATATACTGCTTCCAAAATCTTATCCTTTGTTTAAAAGGGTTGGTGAGGTTCAGAATGTTTTTTTTCTCGAAATCATAGTCATAGAGTCCTGCTACACTGAGGTCAAAGGTGCTGCCCTTTGAGGTTCCGTATATTTGAAGGAATAAAGATCCTTCAAACTCAAAGAAATTTTCTTTGAGGGCCAGCTCTGCACTTTTAATTACAAACTCCTTCGGTGTATTTAAGTTCCAAGTGACAGCATCCAGGGTGTTTCTGATTACTTCGATGGTATCCTCTTGTGGGAGACTGGTGTAGAGGCTCTCAACGTCTAAGGTGACTAATAAATCAGTTCCAGGTCTAAATTCCACATTTCTTAGTAGTTGCAAAAGCTCCTTTGTATCTTTCAGATAAGTAGATGTTTTCTGAACTACTGGCTTCAGAAAGAAATCACAGTAGGTGGACAGTGGCTCCAATAGTGACTATTCCACCGCCTTTGTCCACTTCTTTTATTACGATGGTATTATCTTCAGAAAGGCATTTTAATGCCATACCATACCTTCAGAAATCCAAGATACTATGGGAGACACCAAGTTCAGGAACAAATCAACGTTCTGCCCCCGACCACAACTACACCAGTGGAAGTGCTCACGTTCGAACAGGCACTAAAAAAAGTAATACAAGAATTACAAACACCAAAAACCTTCCTCAACACGACAGAAGCTGAGACACAGGCATTAAAAAGCCTACGTAAAGATAATACCATCATAATAAAAGAAGCGGTTAAAGGCGGTGGAATAGTCCTAGACATGTGGAATTCAGAGCTTGAACTGACTTATTTGTCACCTTAGACTATCGAAGTAATCAGAAACACCCTGGATGTTTTCACTTGGAACTTCAATACCCCGAAGGAGTTCGTAATTGAATGTGCGGAGCTGGCACTCAAAGAAAGTTTCTTTAAGTTTGAAGAATCTTTATTCCTTCAAATATACGGAACACCAATGGGCAGCACCTTTGCCCCCAGTGTAGCAGGACTCTACGTCTATGATTTAAAAAAAAGAAACATTCTGAACCTCACCAACCCTTTTGAACAAAGGATAAGATTTTGGAAGCAGTATATTGATGATATTCTGCTAATTTGTGTAGGCTCAAAAACCATATTCTTGAAGTTCTACATTTGGCTAAACAACCAGGACAACAACTTGATATTCACATACACCATGGATACTAACACCATAACTTTCCTGGATATAACTATCTTTTATCAAGATGCTGCATTGCAGACCAGAACTTTTTTCGAGCCTACAGCAAAAAAACACCTTGCTAAAATTCATCAGCTTCCATCCTAGGATAGTGAGAGAAAATCTGCCCTGTATGCAATTCCTCAGGATAAGAAGAAATTTCAGCAGACTAGAGAGTTTTAAAATGCTGGCAAAGGATCTCTCTACCAATTTTAGAACACATGACTATCCAGAAAGAATAGTTACAAAAACCTTGAAAAGAGCAAGAAACCAAAACAGGGACGCATTATTAGAGGACATTAAGCAGATTGACACCAGCCCTCCCCTTACAAGCGTCACCACCTATAATTCAGTTTCCAACCAGATGAAGAAGATCATCAATAAGCATTGGAAGATTCTTCAGACTGGCAAATGTAACTGGGAGAAACCTCTCTTCTTCTTCAAAAGGGGAAGAAGTTAAAAAAAACAATTAGTCTCCACATGTCCAAAAAAACGACCAAAAGAAAACAAGGTGAACAATGCTTGGGGCCTTCCAGAAGTAACTGGCCACTATCCGTGTGGAAGTTGCAGTGCCTGCAAGTCCACACAAAAAACAAAAACTCTAAACCTCGAACCAAACAAGATATGGCAGCTGAGGAAACACACTAATTATAATTCCACCAATGTAGTGCACATGATCACCTACCCATGCGGGCTACGTTATATAGGAATGACGAGTCGGAAAATAAAAACCAGGATCAGCGAGCATCAAAGTAACATCAGATGCAAACGCAATACCACAAAGATGACAGACCACCTCCTAAAAATAAAGCACAATGTTGAAGACCTCAAATGGGTTGTCATAGAACAACTTGACACACATCTTGGGGATCCACAAAGAGCCCTTCTGGAAAAGGAACAGAGGTGGGTATACCGCCTGTCCACCCATAAACAGGGGCTCAATGACGACATACCAGGGAACACATTACTGTCAAGAAGCTAAAGCTTAAAAAAAGACACAAAATCTGGCAAAAGTACAAAAAGTACACCTAGAAGTTATTTGAACTGCAAGCCTAAATTATTCGTATGTCATCTACAACTCAATGCCTCTTTTACAAAAGATTGGTCCAATGCAATGTTAACATTCCCAAATGAATTAATAGGAAAATGTTGATGCAATCATAATCAAAGGGCACCCACTGTAGGAGGGTCTATGCATGAATTCTGAAAAATCCCCAATCCCTGACCACCACCTTGAATTTGACTGGGTGCAGCACAGAGCAAATGGTTTTATTGTTCGTGTGATTGCCTACATGCTGACAATAAAGATTTAAAACAAAACTTCTGAAAATATAGCTTCATCTAAGCAACCTATCACATTGCACTTTTTGAGCAAGTAGAAATGCTTACATGCTAATAACAGGACGCCAAACTCTTAGAAAGGGGCTCTACTTCTTCTACCAATCAGCTGGAGTCAAGCTACCAACACCACCCAATCTCCCTAGCACGTATGCACGTTGATGTGCTAGTTACACAACACCGAGCTCAGGAAAAGGGCTTGCCCGTCCTATGCAATCAGCTGCTCTGTTGGTGTGCCGACGTGCACGCACAGCCCTGGAGACAGCTTTTCGAGTTCCTTCTTAAGAGGCTCTCAAACACGGCACCAGCATCGCCGAGATTCTGAGAGCAGGAATGAATAGGTTTGCAAGCAGGCGGTCGACCTTGATGCAGTAAGTAATAGTGCCCAGGCACTTGTCTCACCCTTAACTTCCTATCCTTTGCCATACGAAGGTTACTAATCCATTTTTATGTCACTCTATTACTCGTAGAGTTTGACAACAGGCACAGCCCCCCTCAAGGATCTATGACACGAGAAATGCTCGTGTGCGAAGTAGGTTTTTTACAAGAGCATAATTGTGATCTCCCCACTCTCTCTCTCTCTTTTTCACAAGAGCCTAATTGTGATCTCTGCATATTAAGTTAAGACACACCCTGGCATTGCTTGAATGATTTTTTCTTGTAATGTCGTAATGAGGACATATTTTATTGTTCAAGAGAAATCCTCTTTTTTAACAGAGGCCACATCGCTTATAAAACATAGGGCCAGATGAAGGTAGCAAATTAGCGATCGCAAACGCGGAAATTCGCAGATCGCTAATTAACCATGTGAAATGTAGAGGCAGAAACACCGAATCGCTAAATAAGGAATCGCTAAAAACAACGGAAAACAACTAGTGATTCCTTATTTAGCAAAAATGCCACACCAACTCACTATTTAGCGATTCGCTAAATAAGGAATCGCTAAAAGAATTTGCTAATCAATGTACATAAACTCGCTATTACCGAATCCTTAAAAATTCGCAAATTAAGAGTCGCAAATTACCACGAACTCAAAGCAGGTGGTAACTAGGTGCACAGCATATAAACAGCCCCAGAATGCATCAGCCTGAACACAGTGGCGGTCCCCTATGTCATTGCAAGGCGGTTACGGATACAAGCTGCAGCACAAAGGATCTGGAGACGACAGGAACGCGTATACAAATTGCGCATCACATTATTCCAACTCACAGAGGCTGAAATGAAATCCATGAGAGGTACAAGCTTCACCCAAACACCATCCTGGACCTGATACGGGACCTGCACCCAATCCTGGAGCACCAGACACCAAGGGCGCACGGCATCACCTCAACATGCACAGGTACTCTGTTGCCTGCACCTACTAGCATCCGGCAGTTACCAGGGGGTAATAGCTGTGGCAGGTGGAGTCTCACAGAGTTGCCCATCACATTTCTTCAATACATTCCTGGATGCCATGTTGCAAAGGATGCCTCACTATATCCAATTCCCCAGCACACAGGCAGAACTGCATAAGACAAAGATGGACTTTTATCAGAAGGCCCAGTTCCCACATGTCATAGGGTGCATTGACGGGACACACATACCAATCTGCCCCCCCTCTGCGACTGAGTACACCTACAGGTCATATGTGATGCTTCTCACATCATCACCAACATAGTTGCAAAATTCCCAGGGAGCACGCATGATTCCTACATCTTTAGGAACAGTGGGATCTACACCCGTCTTGTTGGGGGTGAATTTGGAGAAGGATACCTGCTAGGTACATCCATGTGACACACCCTGATGTATACATTTGATGCAACGATTGCTGACTGTGAATAATTTTCCTTTCCTTTACACTTAGGTGATAGCGCATATGCGGTGCGTGCTTTCATCCTGACTCCATACCCCAACCCATCCACCCAAAGTGAAAGGGGATACAATGTGGCACATAAATCTACGCGCAATGTGGTGGAGCATACATTTGGACTCCTGAAAAGCAGGTTCCGCTGCCTCCACAAAAGGGGAGGTGCACAGCAGTACCGGCCCCTAATCTGCTGCAAAATAATAACTACATGTGCCATGCTGCATAACCTTGCCACAAAGAGGGGAACACCCGTGGAAATCAGTGAATCAGACTGTCCCCAGACACAGCACAGCGCTGCAGGTGTCGCAGCTGCACCAGATGGGAGACACAGGCGGGCAGAGATCACACAGAACTATTTCTGAGTAAGTAATGAGACAAAGCTAGTAACTGCAATTGTGTGACGGTGTTTATTTGACCTTCAGTCAGGCAATTGGACAGCACACCACAACACTATGATGGCCTCACAGTGCCTGGTCAAGCCAAACATGGCATAGTCACTCCACCATGCAACATCCGTAGTCCCATCATTATGTCAAATGGGTTATGTTACCCATCACACAATCGAATGTGATGGCAATGCTTATCTTCTGCGCCCACGCGCATCACACTGTCCTCCCCAGTGCTGTGTCCTGTGGCTGATCCGTGCCTACCACTGCACCTCCTGGTCTCCTATAATGGGGGGTGATGCTGCTGCGGCTTGTTGCCTCCTCACTCTCCTGTGGCAGCAATTTGGTTGGTCTGAAGCACCTCAAAGGCACTGGTGACTGTTACCAACACCCGAGTGACATCACGGCTGCACTTGGCCATCTCCAATTGCATGGCCACCGAGCGCCTGCTGAGGACATGGGTGGCATTGCATAGCCTGTTAACTGCCTTAGTGTACCCTTCCAGTCTCTGTCTGTCCCTGCGCCTTGCACCACGGTCGCTATCAATCTTTCTGCATAACAGCCTAACAGCAACAGACATCTCCCTCATGCCCTCAGCCACAGTGTTGTTGAGGCAGTATATGGCCTCCTTCATGTCGTTAATGTTTTTATTGTTTGCCACCATTTGGCGTTGCATTGCCCTCATTGGTTTGCCTTGCAGGCGCTGCACTTTAAGCATCTTCCCCTCCAGATCAGAGAAGACACTGGACTCCTCTGCCTCAGGACTGTGTGCCCTTGGTCGGCATCTTCTTGCACCTGTGTTCCCAATCTCCATGGGGACTGTGTTACAGATGTGTGTACATCATCATCCTGCGGGGTCTGTTGTGCTCCCTGGCTGTCATCCTCTTTGCCCTCCATCTCCTGGAGGCTACCCACTGTATACCTCCTGGCTCGTGGTGGTGGTGGTGATGGTGGTGACGGTGGTGTGGCGTCAGCAGGTGAAAGGACATCATCCTCCAGTGTGTTTTGCTCCCTGGAAGCCTCTTCTGTCTCCCCTTCTGCAGCCTGGCGCGATGTTTTGCCTGTGGATACAGAATGTACTATTACTCATTTGTCTGACAGCATTTGCCTATGAATAAATTTCATGCCAATCTAGCTGTCTGTCCCCCGCTTGCTTATCTATTGATGTGTGTGACATGCATATGCTTTTTGTGGACTGACATATACTATTAGTTGATAGGGACTACATCTCCCATGATGCATTGCTGATTTAAGGCAAAACATGGTCTGGAGTGGGATTCTTGCAGGGGGATTGGGGTAAGGTAGGGGGGCACAGCATGCTGTGCATGCATCTTACCTTGTCGGTTGGACCCTGTGGCTGAACTGTCCACGTCTCCAATGCCACTGATGCTCTCCAGCTGGAGGGTGGACTCCACCATTTGTTCCAATGCAGTTGGTGCAGGCGCTGTTGATGTCCTCCCACCTGTATTTCTGGCTTGTTTGAGCCGGTCGGCCACCCTCTCTTTGGCACATTTCCGGAGATCGTACCAGCGCTTCTTGAGGTCATCTATTGAGCGATGGGTGACGCCGATGGCATTGATTTTCTGCTGGATCACTAGCCAAATCTTCCGTTTTTGTGAGTCAGGGACGTGCAGTGGTTTTTTCCCGAAGAGCTGGTTGTGTTCCTTCACCACCTACTCTATTAGGACCTCCAACTCCCTCTCACTGAACTTGTGTTTACGCTTTCTTTCTCCAGCATCCTTCCCCTTTTCCTGTGAGTCCATGGTTCTTTTTGGTGTATCAGCTAGGTGGTAGCTGTGCAGCTCCTGTGCTTTTGCTCCTGCTCCCTGCCTCTCCAACAGCTTCAGGATCAGTGTAGCTGCATGAGTGTGGCCACTTCCTGGTTGTGAGGTCATCAGGAAGCACAGGATTGGCTGATTCACAGCTTTCCATTTTTTTTGAAATACCGGTTTCGCTAATTACCGATTCGGTAATATGGAATCGGTAATACTGAATCGGTAATGAGGATTCTGTATTTTTATTAGCAGATTTTAACGAATCGCTAACTTTTAGCGATTTTTTTACCTAAATCGCAAATAGCGAGTTCTTAATAGCGAATTGGTAAAATTCGCTATTAGGAACTCGCTATTTCGGTTTTACCTACATCGGGCCCATAGTCACCAAATTCCGATTAATGTGGCACAAACTTTTGTTTTCTTCATGCCCGAAAGTTCGCCCTTCTCACTCACGGACGATACTTTCAGTAGCCTGTGCTTACACTGGTGTTGTAAATATTACCTTACTGAGGGTCTACGCACTAACAGACCCCTTGTTGTTGTTTTTTAACTATGTTTGTCTCCTTGTTTTTTTTTTCTCTTTCCACAGGTTTTTAAAATGACGGTTAATCCGTAAGTTACGTCCATCACTTACCTATACTCACCTTAGCATGTGAGCATAGTTTCACGTGAGCTCAGGGTTTACTCTGAGCCGCTGGTCCTGATGAAAGCCACTTAAATTTTTATACATGGCTTAAACATGTAGACCATATTACTTACCTTCACTCTTTCACATAAGTTTTAGAGACGTGAGAGACCATTATCTCATTCACGTCTGCAGAATTAGCAAAATTTGAATCCTGCCCAAGGGACTATCCAATAATTTTTTTTAAGGTACCCCGGATGTGGTTTTCACTTGTAACTTTCCCTATCACAAATTTTACTTCTCACAAAATACAAAAAAACAGCTCTGCAGTAAACAGGCATTGAAGCACTCCTAGAGGGCATTCGGCCTTCTAGGTGGGAACCCGATGATGAAGCATGCCACCAACTAGGTTGGTGGGTGAGGGTTCTTTTAACAAACCAAATAGTTTCCCTACCAAGGAGATTTACAGTTAAGCTATCCAGAAATCTGTGAGGCATTTCAAGAGCGTTGCTCTCTTCTCGTTCTCTTTGTTTAAAGTGCATTATGATGAGGGGAGACAAACAAGCTACCTAGGATACTGCTCTTTCTCTCTGTATTTGTATTTATTATTTATTAAGCGCAACATTCATCCCAAGGGACTTCACAGCGCTAGGACAGGCATTATTCCAGTATGGCAGTGAAGATTATCCTGACACTTTAGGGCCTGAGATTCCAGACAAAAATGATAATGGGTGTTTCGGTTATGTGTTAGGGAACAGCCATGTTTTCAACTTCTTCCCGAAGGACAAATGTTCCTCAGTTATGCGAAGATCTAGGGGTAGCTCATTCCAATGGACGGCCGCCCGATTGGAAAAAGACCGTCCTCCGGCTCTAATCTTTTTGATCCTCTTAGTCTTGGCTTTGGCCTGATGACGGGATATCAGATTTTGTGTAGACATATAAAATTCTATTTTATCTCTTAAGATTTGAGGGCCCTGTTTATGTAGTACTCTGTGAGCTTAACACAGGAGCTTGAACTTAGCCCTTTGGCGAATGGGCAGCCAATGTAATTCTCTCAAGTTTTTGGATGCTGAACTATACTTGATCCTATTGCAGACCAATCTGGCAGCGGCATTCTGAACCACCTGTAATCGGTAGAAGAGATAGCCAGACATACCCAAAAAGAGCACGTTCCCAAAATCCAGTCTGCTGGAAAGTAGTGACTGAGTAATGGATTTTCTACAGTTTAAGGGAATCCATGAAAAAAGTGTGCACAATAGTTTCATCAGAGGGAAGCTCTTTCCAAATAGCGCTCGGACATGGTTCTGCATTTTTTAAGCATTATCGATGAAAATGCCAAAGCTTTTTGGCTGCTAGCAGCTTCAGCCATTCATGTGAGTGAAAACCGATAGAAAGTAGGTCACATAAAAATTTTTTTATAAATGAATTTGGCCTCGCCTCATGAGCTAGGCGCGTTTCCCATTCACAGCGGTGCGGGCAAAGCGACGTGGGGCGCCTATATAATAATTTTAAATAAAGAGCATTTTGCAATATATTGGTCATTATTTATGAAGACGCACTTATCGCATGTGTGAGCCCGTACACCCTCCTTATATATCTGTAACAGATTGATGGCTCTGCAAAAGGCACGCGATGGGCACAGTGCTGCCAGCTGATGCTGTTCCGTGCCAGGCCCAGCGAGAGGCTTGGCCCCTGACATTGCTTGAAATATTTTACGCTTTCTTCCGGTGCGGTCGGTCTAAAACACCGGATTATGTCACAGAAAGAGGACATGCATTTGTGCACGGCGGGATCCGTGCCTCCGTGGTGGCTCACGGTTTGGAGTCTTTGCAGCGGATGCTTTTTAAGAACGAATATGGAAATGCTATTTTCAGCTAACCACGTTCAGCGTCTGTAAATTAATATTTACTTGACGTTCGTGCCAGTATGTCAGTGTGTTTTTTTTCCATTATATTTTAAAACAATTTATCAAACGTGGTTACGTCTGCCTCAGCGGACTGTTATTTTGTGCTTCTGTCTTTGCATTCAGATATACAATACAACTACTAACATTACACCTACAACAAGTCAGGACTATTGGCTTTGTCAATGGTTGTTAGTTGCATAAGATAAATAAACAACACTGTAACCCAACTTTCCACAGCCCCAATCATACCATACAGGCCAGACATTAGATTTGATTTAAGACTCACAAAATACATCTTTTGGTAAATTATACCATGGCTGATTCTGTCCTTCCATGAGCCGTGGCCGTGCCGTTCTGTAACACATGTACCAGTGTGGGAAATGCAGCCTTTCACCCTTACACGTTAGGTTAAACTGAGGACATTCATTTTGATACACTCGCACCTGTTATGGTGCGAAGTGACAAGGCTGGGCTTGAAAAAAGTAAGGTTCTCGACAGCCAGTGCCTCACCAAAGCTAATTAGGCTGAGGTGGAGTCAGTAGCATGCCAACCAGCGCCTGACATTCGTTCGACCGCTCTAGCACTCCGACCTTCTCAGATACAAGCTCCATGTGTAGCGGACTATGTTCCAACCCTCCTGGCCTTTTAGAGCCCCTTTGAGTACAGTCCAGCCCCACACCCACCGGCCTTTCAGAAAAGCCTCCGGTAATGGGCACTAGGACTAAGTGACAGGGGAGGACCAAATTATATGGCTGTGTTGACTAAATTATGTGGCATCAAAAGGCACATTTTGCAGTGTAATGGGTCACATTTTGCGACAGTATTACCGCATTATTTTGTATTTTATACACGTTAACACTGTAAGCAAAGGTCCCACCTCAGTAGCAACAGTGTAACACTCAAATATAGAACTAAGGGAATGAAATGTGGCAAGTCCACTTATGTGAAAGGCTCTCCACTGCGTAACATTAATATCGCCACATGTTTTATAGCTTTTAATTTATTTGAACTAGACATATTTTTTTGTGGGGTAAAATCTTCAAATTATGCAAGAGATAATGCAATATGTGGCAAATGCCTCAAACCCATAACTATGCGGAAACAGCGCGGTTGGAGAATCGCATTATTCCATTTGCCCTACCCATACACCCTTATACCAACAGTGTATAGACTGCCAGGAAACATCCCATATTCACTCCGCTCCCACAAAGCACATGTTCAGCTACTCAAGACCCATGTCATCTTGGCAGACCGCGTAGCTCCAGAAAAACAACTGGTGTGTCGATGTGGGTGTTGTAAGAGGCAAAACGATGCATATCAGACATCAGCTCTGCTGAGATGAATCCACATGGGGTCCAAAAAAAATTTGTATATGGAAAGCGGCATCAAGGACGGGTTTTATTGACCACTGTGTGTTAATCGAGTGGCATCTTAACATTTCATCAGCATACTTATCTGTGTATGTTAAAGTACATGCTGCAGGGATCTGTGTGCAGCAAGTGCCAGCTATTTATCTCAGCAGAACTGTCCGCCTCCTGACTTCTGATGCAGATACTATGAGTACTGCTGAGTTTTGTAATGCATTGATTATTAAGTGACAAAAGACCACCTTGAGTGTGCAATTCAGCAGTGATCAATAACATTTTTATACCATTGTTCGACCAGGCACTAGCTTGCAACTCAGAGGAAGAGTCATAGTTCAATAAATATCTAGAATTACCCACCAGATTCTTCAGTGACACCATTTTTCCAGCTTTTTGGCGAATTTTATCAATTCGTCTTCTCGACCCATGGTCAGGCTCTTAGCTTCAATTAACCAAAATACATCAGCGCAGCCCCACCTCAGCCACAGTGCAGCCCCACCTCAGCACTAACGCAGCACCCCCTTGGCATCAATGCAGCAACACCTTCGCACTTCACCAACTCGGGATCACTCAGCACCACCTGAGCACCAGTGCAGCACCACCACCTCAGCGTCATTCAGTAGCATCTCCGCACTAGCACACCACCACCTCAGCATCACTCAGTAGCATCTCCGCACTAGCACACCACCACCTCAGCATCACTCAACACCAACTCAGTCTGCCCTCGGAATCTGGCATTTATTGATTATCCTCGAGTGTCCGTCCACTACTCGTAATTCAATCAAGTACTATTTCCCAACCTCCACTCTCCTGTTGTTTTCTTGTATATATGAGGTAACAAAAATTCTTATAACACTTTATTATATATTTTCAACATTCTGCACTGCTGCCACAATGCTCTACAACATAGCTTAAAACCATTGGCAAACCCAATAGCTCTGGCTAAACACTTACAAGGTCCCAAAGGCGAGACCTATTGGCTATGCCAATGCTTGTTATACTTTTTTAATTGGTCTGGATTCTGTCCGAGTGTGTGTAATCAGTCTTTGATTGAGTGAATACAAAAAAATGCTTAACACTCCATCTGGATAAGCCTAACTGTCCACCCACACTACCACAAAGAGAGCTGTTAGTACTTACCTAATTTAGCCTCTGCTCTACCTCTGGGGATCCACTGGACTCTGTGCAAACGATACCTTACTTTGATATAGTGTATGCAGAGCAAGTTTCCTACATAGGGTTCCCTTAAATTAGATTTTAACCATTTAAAGTCATTTTCTCATTAAATTTTGCTTTATTTTAGAAATTGATTGTGAGACTTTTATTGTGTTTTCACATTTTAATTATCTTAGTTCTGCTAAACAGTGTTTCCATAAGTTAGACCTGTCTGCTCTTTGCCATTGCCATTAGGGGTTGAGCGGTGAGGTTTAATTAGTTTATGGACTTCTTACTTGTGTGGGGGCGAGGGGGTAACATTTTTTCCAGCTGTATTGTACTTTTTACTCCAGGTTACTGATAGGCTAGTGAACTTATGACGACAGACTCTACCCTGGGATGTTGAAAAATTCTAAAAACACAGAAGGTGAGTTCTCAAATTAAGAGTGGGGGTTTGGTATTGAGACATATACAATGCACTTACTATAATCACAAATTATTTCATACTTCGGTTGTTGCTTGGTGCCTTTCCTTTCATGTTTGCTCAAGACCCGGTCCTTCTGTAGCTGCAACAAGGAGCGGAAGATTTAAATGTACTATATATTGTCATATAGTTATGTAAATACCAATACTGTGACACATTTGGAGAGGACTGCTGTGTAACTGAACTCAAAACCCCCTTCATACAATTTGCAAGCTTTCTCTTCATGGGTCAGCCACAGAACCTTACTATAGATGAGATCTGGCCAGCTCACCCACTCCGCTCTTTGCATACTTTCAGATACTACATGGCCTCCATCACCTGTTTCAATTATTCAGTGTAGGAAAGTGCCCATTTTTGCATGGGTACCCTCACACATCTTGTCTGACATTTGATGCACTTTGACTTGAGGTGGCCTGGGTCCCTGCTAATCAGGTTCCCAGGGCCTGTGTTCTTTCTCAAAACTCTACTTGAGCGCCCACCATTGGCACATCTCTGGCCACATGGCCACAGGTAAGCCCCTTGTAAAAGGTACCATGGGTACCTAGGGCAATGTGACCAAGGAAGGCCTCAAAGGGCTGCAGCACCTATTGGGCCATCCTTAGAGACCCTGCACCTTCACACCCACACACTGCCATTCAGGCTTTGTGTTTTGGTTCTTAGAAAAGTGAAGAGTCGACACAACACACATCCCTGTGTGCCATGCCTGCAACCCACTGCCTGGGGCCTAGGTAAGTCACCCTTCTAGCAGGGTGCACTACCCAACTGGTGAGGGTACAGTTACTTGAAAAATGTACCCCTACAGTGTCTAAGCCCATTCTTAGACATTGTAAGTGCTGTAAAGCCATAAAGAGTATATGGTTTGAGAGTTGGTCATTACGAGCTCCACAGCTCCATAATGGCTTTACTGAAACCTGGGAAGTTTGGCAGCAAACTTCTCAGCACATTAAACCTACCTTGATGCCAGGGTGGGATTTAATGTAAAATGCACTCAGAGGGCATCTTAGAGATGCCCCCTGAAAAACAACCAGCCCTGGTTTGGCTCCTGAATGGCTGCCTGCCATTTACCACCACCAGACAGGTTTCTGGACCCCTGGTTAAAGGGAAATCGCTCGCTGGGTCAAGAAAAAAACCTCATCCTGGGCAAAACCCCAGCTTGTCCAGCAGCCATCCAGAACCCGGAGGACCTGCTCTGCACTCATCTGAAAGACTTGGTCTCCCATGAGCACCGGATTTGCTCAACCAAAGATTTCAACACAGACCCCAGACCCAGGCGGTTCTGCACCACTCAGCACCCAATGACCAGGGCCCGAGTCAGAGTGGCCCCAACACCACGAGGAAGTCTCCCCAGCGACCCTGACCTGGGATCTGGTGATCCTTGACCTGCCTCTAGCTTCAACCCAATGCCTGGAGCCTCAACCTGAAGGGTCCCCGCGACCGGAGCACGTAAGAAGATCAGAGGCCTAAAGACACCCCTACACCCGATGCCCCAAAGCCTTGGGTGGCCCTACCGGTGTTTAAGGCATCACCCAAGAACCCAATTTATCTCTCCCACCGGTGGTCGCCTTCAGGAATCCTCCTTGCCTGAGCCTGCAGCATTTTCTTCGAACCAGAGATTTCCATTGCAAATCACGGGGCGCCAGACGCCGCCTTGGCACTCTGCATCTGGTCATCCGTGCCAATGGTGGTGCAGCTCCTGCACTGATAGTTAGCCCCTGCAGTGCTGATCCTAACTCCAGAAGCTTTGTTCCCAAATCATAGTGGCCTTTTCGTAAGCAGCTCCTAACTGACAGCCTCCTAGCCCCATTGGTTAACATTGGGCCCCTGAACTCTGCACCCGGCTGCCTTAGTGCCGCTGGGGGTGCAAATCGAGTGCCTAACTGGACCCGTAGGAACCTTGGTCTTACAACCCAAAAGCCATACTTGCAGGCCACTTACTTACCTGTAAACCATTAACACTATTTTCCGCCATAGGAACCAATGTTATGAGTGTTGTCCAAAAATTAAGTGTTGAACTGACTTTCTTTGATCTAAAAACGGTCATACTTACCTGTGTTTTGTAAGACCCATGGTGTGATATCTAGGCATATCACCCTGAGTAATAGAAGTAACTAAAAAGTCATCTAAAAGTACTCTAAAGTAATTTCTATGTATTCCCAACTTTTTTTTGAAGAAAAATGCAAAACTGTAACGAAGTCCATTTCAATTCCAATAGCATACCTTTGTTTATATTTACCTAATTGGTCTGGATTCTGTCTCTGAGTGTGTGCCATCAGCCTTGATTGAGTGAATACTATAGATGCTGAACACATCCTCCTGATAAGCCAAACTGCTCGACCACACTACCACAAAGGGCTGTTAGTGCCTATCTAATTAAGCCTATGCTATACCTCTGGGGATCCCCTAGACTCTGTGCACACTATGCCATACTTTGGTATAGCATATGCACAGCCAGCTTCCTACATTGGTGGATCAGCTGTGGGGTCTAAGACTTTGAATTTGTCAGACTAACTTAGTCAACACCTGATAACACGACAAAACTGCAAAAATTGACTTTAGAACGACCCATTTTTAGAACTAACTATTTTCCAAATCTCTAAAAGTCTTTTTGGGCATTGAATTAAGTTCCGGTAGTATATTTTTAGAAACTTTAAAAACTCACTGGAGTTAGGAGAGGGAAGTACTTAGAACTTTTATAGGTCTTCTAAAAGAACCCCACTTCAGTAAAATAATAAACAACCCAGAGAAGATGGCCGAGGAGTTCCGTCTCACCTCTTACTTCAGCTTAGAGGTTGGAGAGGTAAGCCTAGAGGTTAGAGAGTTAAGGCTTCTCTGTACAGCTAAAAAAAATTAAAACCAGGTCCAACCATACCAGATCACAACTCCCAGAGCATGGGTACTCCCAAACATTTGCCCAGAGGCCACAAATTACGGTATGTGGTGTAAAGGACGGCTGCACTGATGCCAGCAGGGTGGCGGTAGGGGGCCTGGGTGGGTCAGGGATTGTGTATGGAGGTCTAGAAAAATGTTAAATGAAATGGGCAAGCATTTATTCGCAGGTTAATAAATGGTGCCTGTTTATTTAAAAACTTTTTCTGAATATTAGTGTTAAGCAACTAAACAGCAGCTCATGCTGCTGTTCACCAGCGGGCCGCATGTAAAGGTCAAGAGGGCATCCAGTGTCCCCCGGGCCATAATTTGAGTATCACTGTCCTAGAGTTTCTGGCAGGGTATGCAAGGGAACACTCTACTACTGAAGGAGAAGATCTCCAGGTAGATTCAGAAAGTAGTGGGGATGATGAGGTCTTAAACATACCATCTCAACTACTTAGGGAGGAGGGGGAGTTTGTGCCCCACCTCTCCAGGCCAGGGAGTAGAGGGCCTGCAGTCTACAGATGTAGGGCAGACTCTGTACCAGACAGTGTAGACAATTTCACTGAAGAGGACAAACTTTTAGCAAGGTTGGTCAAAAGACTAGAGTTAGAGACTAGGCTTTTGGCTCTAAAAAGAGAAACAGGACCTAGGACCCATCAATGGAGGCAGCAATTTTGACAACAAAGAGAAGGAAGGATCCTATGATCCTAAAATCCCCAAAGTAACTGTCCCTAAATTTGAGGATAGTGATGATATCACCAAGTGATTCACAGCCTTTGAGGGGGCTTGTGTAGTGAGGCAAGTGAGGAAGACTCACTGGCTGGCACGTCTTTAGTAATTGTTCACTGGTAAGTGCAGGGACAGACTCTTGACCCTTACTAGGACAGAGCCTGAATCTTATGAACTCATGAAGGGTACCCCGATTGAGAAACTTTGAATCACAACTGAGGAGCACAGAATTAAATTCAGGGGGGGGGCTCAGATATCCCAGAGTCATCCTGGGTGGAATTTGTAGACTACTCAGTAAAAACACTAGGTGGCTGGTTGACTGGAAGTAAAGTGCAGGATTATAAGGGTTTTTATAATTTTTTATGAAGGAACACATTTGAAGTAACTGCATCAACGAAAATTTGCATCAGTATCCGGTAGATCTAGGTCAAATTTCTCCCCAAGAATTGGGAAGGGCTGCAGACCACTGGGTCAAGACAAGGGTGACCAAGACCACCACTGGGGGTCACAAAAAGAAAATGGTTACAAAGCCTCCCCAGGGGAAAAAGGATGAGAAGCCCAAAGATAGCAAAAAAAGAGTTTTCCAAATGCCCTCAAATGTCTGTTTAGGGCGGGGGGGTCAAGAACTCTTCCCAGCCCACTGGTGGGTACAAGGGAAAAAAACTTTGATCCTGCTAAGGCCTGGTGTTTCCACTGTAACAAGAAGGGACACAGAACTGGAGATCCTGCCTGTCCTAACAAGCATGCCCATAGTCCCCTTCCAGATAACCCTGGAATGGCAAATCTCCAGCTAGGACTTAATGGTGTTCCCTGAGCATATTAGGGCTCCCTTTATATTTTCAGATTCTTCCTTTGTGAACATTTACATTTCTTTCATGTAAGCAAGCTACCTGGCAAGGCGGCTTGTCAAGCTGTCTGCCCACTTCTGTTTCACAACACAGGAGGCTCCCTGCCTTGCACTGCACCGGAAGCATTGCAGCTCTAGAAATTAACCGTCCTGGAAAGGGTATCTTCTAACAGAAAGTAGAGGAACTGTTTTCCTTAACTTAAAAAGGTATGTGCAGGCCCACTGTGTCCCTGCATGATTGTTGGGAATCTGAATCCCCCCACTCACCCCGTGTTAGTGACCAAGCTACCCCACTCTGTGGCTGTCACAGATGAAGGCTTGCAGTGCATGGCAGCCTGTAGAGGCCATGAGGCAGACCTCACACCTCCAGTCTCCCTCTTGTGTCAGCGCCGCACACCTCAGCATAGATCTTAACCACCTTGTGTCTTGTTTGCACAGCTTTTTGAAGGAGGAGTGGTTTGTGCACAACACGTGTGCATGACGGTTTGGCCAGCCATCTTAGGCCGGACAAACAGTCATGGGCACTTAGCATACTCTCCACCAGGCTGCAATACACAGCACGAGTGCACAATGACTGTTTGGTCAGCCCTCTCAGGCCACCCAAAACAATCATGCGCACTTTCCCTGTTCTTCATCGAGAACATGCCCACCCCTACAGTCCCTGGCTGCGCACTGTATCTTGGCGCTCAGACCAATCACAACGCTGCATTGCAGCGTTGTGATTGGCTTAAGGTAGCCCGTGTGCTACCTGCTTCCGGGCCTTGTCGTGAAGCGTCATGGCAGTGTCAGAGGTTCAGACATGCACCCAGGGGGACAAATCAATGCATCCGCTCCTGCTTCTTACTTTAATGTCATGCATTTTTGCTAAAGCCACTTTAATGCTCATGTTAACCCCTTAGAATAGGTATAAAACAGCTCCTTGTTGACTACCTCCCTGTGACTCCTCCGCCTGCTGCCCAAAGAGGCACAAACATAACTTACAACAAAAATAAAAAAACAGCTTATTATTATAATAAAGGCGATACCTAATGCATTTACCACTGTTTGCTGATATTTATCTTGTTTCATAGATTTCACTGCTTGTTTTTTTCTGGTGATAAAGTGTCACTCAAAGTATCACACAAAAGGCAATGAAATGTTACACCTAAGCACACATGGACCCTCCAAATAACACTCATAGGGACTCTGAAATCTCGCTATGGTGGCCTCTTGTAAAGTTGCTTCAACAATTGTCAATGAATGGTACCTCCTCTTGTGTCATTTAAAGTTGTATTTGTGGGGCCTCATACATTTCCTTTCTGCCCTGGCCGGGCTCGAAAAGTCCTAGAACCGGACTGGAGTACAGCTTAGACGGCTTTCTGAGAACGGACGACCGTCAGTGGGCGTCGGATTTGATATTTTGTTTTAAGAAAGGAATTTGTCGCAGCTTTTGCTCTGCTAGAGAAATCAATAATCCTTACCTTGATAAGTTCTGGAATCAGAGATGTTTTGGGGCAGAGATGAGCGTGGAGCGAACCTTCAAGACCGCTCCTCACAATGAGAGAGACTGACAAGCGACAGCTGCTCTTTGAAAACCGCGCCTGGCGCGCCAGCACCCTGTGCCTGCATTTTAGCAACTATGACGTTTTACTGCTCCGCATTCTATTGGTTCAGCATGTCCTCGACCTCTTGACCGGTTGGTTGCTATTCATAGATCAAACACGTCACCCGTTGGAATGCCTCCAGCTTCAATTTCTTTTTTTGTGGTGGAACCAGCTGTTATATTTCCGCCTCTCCTGTGACATGCAACCCCATGATAGTAGAATTGCACGAACTCCCCATTATTTCCTTCAGAATTCCCAGGTCAATTATGGACTCAATTACTGGTGTAATCCCTGATATTGTTTCCTTCTACTGAGGTGTTCTGGGAAACTCTGCATTTGGCTCGACCTGTATATGGACTGGCTTGACTACTCGAATGATTCCTATTTCTTCTCCTGAAAAGTCCCACACCACCGGAGAGACAGTGTCTCCGAGATCCAGCAGCACGTCCTATACTGTCAGTTAAGGAAACAAGGCAGCATAAACGTTCTATTTTGCCAATTTAAAGGCAACATCCTTATCATTCATCTGCAACTCAATTCCCTTTAGAATGCAGTAGATGCTACAATTCAGTTTACATAGTAGATCACGCCCTAACAAGCACACCCGGCTCAAATCACACACCACAACTGATGTCAGTCTTGGAAGGGTCCAATTTCCATGCACTTCCTCAGTTAATAGGTTTGTCAGTCTTTTGTTAGAGTCTCCCACAACTTGGATTGATTTTCCCAAGAGGGGTAGGTTTGGGGCAACTGCGGATCTCACAGAACGGGCAGTGCCAGTGTCAATCAAGCATGTCATGGGATGACCATCCATGTCTGTTTCTATGTAGGGTCCACTTTGGTCTACCTCCAGGACTGCACCCAGGGTACAGTCTTCCTTCTCTCTCAGGCACTGTCATAAGAACAGATCCTAATCAAATCCATCCAAAGACTCCATTAAGGGCATCTGGTGATATACTCGACTACCCTGTAAAATCCTTGGAGGTTTGGGTACTTGCACTAGCTGGTTCTAACTCCTTCCAGCATTCAATGATCCAGGCCTGGTCGCTGTTGGCAACTGATTTACCCCATCTGCCACCTGTACAAGTTCTTCTCCCTGCTCTTGGTTCGCAGGATTAAGACGACTCTCACTATTCCAATGCCCGATCTTGTGACAAAAATGGCAATCAGTAGTCTTTCTCAGAGTCACAATATCTATCCCTGTCTTAGGGTCTATAGGAACGCCTCTCCCTCTTCCCTGTCCTGCTGCTCCTACAACTTGTTGTTCTTGTACTCCTCCTGGGCGTTTGCCTGACCACGAGTTGCAACTCCCATCACTGTTTTTACCTGCTCTCCCTTCTGGGCATTGCGTATTTGGACTAGCATCAATTTCTCCTTTATCCTCCTATGCTTCGAGTCCACCTCGTCAAAGCAATACATAGCTGAGTCACAGAACTATTCTTTCGATCTTAGAACCTTAGTAGGCAGGGACTGAGTCATCCTATCAGCTGAGTACCCATGAGCCTGTGGCAGACTAGCTATACTGTCTCACTTGCCCTCCTAATCACTCACAGAGGAACAAGTGATTAGTACCCCAGAACACAACACTCTAGACTCTCTCAGGAATTGCGATGTAGGACACACCCTTTCGCTCTCACACTAGTACTTGTCCACAATAGGATCTAACAGAGACACGAGAAAAGTTTAAAATGTTTATTTTAACTATCGTGTTCTAGTATAAAGTATATGTGCAACAATAAGTAAGTAGATGCCTAACACAAATACGGTCAGCATAGTAAGTAGTCCATAAGTTATAAAAGGCACTGTCATTATATGAGACAGGGTAGCCTACCCCCCACCCCCCTCTACAGAGGCAAAATGATTATATATCAGAAGATCTCTGGGTGTTTGCAGCAGACCCCGTACCTTAGTGTGCACAGATGAAAGTTTTACATCAGGTGCTGTCCCGATCTATTCCCTGGAGAGATGACTTTCCAAGTGTGTGCTACCTATCCATGAATACCTCTATGACAAAAGTACTTGTTTCCAAACAACAACTGCATTGGTGTTTTGTCTAGGTGCTCGTGCCTGACCAGAACAAAAAAACAAGGGGCATTGTTGCTTGACCTTGTCTACAGTGTGCAGACTAAATCCCATGAAGGATCAGAATGTGAAAACAACAGCAGGTTTTGTGTGAAAGTACAGTGTGTCACAAAGCAAAATACGTCTGTATAGTAATGTGCGCACAACAGAAGATAATCTGCAACATGCTCATGCTAACATAGGAAAAACGACAATGGCCTGCACAGGACATATGACAACCTCCCCTTGATCAGGATAGTAGCACCACAATGACGACAGAAATCAGGTGATAAGCAGAACCAAAGCTTTCAGGACAGTTTGTAGACTGTGTTCCTTAAAGATACTATTGCCAAATTGGAAAAAAACCTTTTTAGTAAAAAATGTATCCAATTACGGCGTCTCGCCGGGACCCAGAATGTAGGATGTAGGACGGCAAGTGAAAAGACAAGGATTCCAGTAAAAAAAATGAATGTTTGAAATTTGAAATGTCAGCCATTCAGTTGAGCAGGTCAAAGGAACACATGTGCTTCTCGAATCCAGTGGTGGATAAGACCATGAAAGGACAACCTGGGTTGATTTAGATGAAACTGGGTTCCAGAAGACGCTGCGCCATTGCACAGGGTTCACTTCGGGCCACTAGTCACGCTGGGTTGTATACAAGCCGCATACCCAAGGAAAAGTCATGGTTATGGCCACAAAGTCACCCGTCAACAGTTCAACATCTAGCGCAGCATGAGATGGGATAGCAAGTCAGATGTCCAGGGCACAAATGGGAATGTATGATGTTACAACGCATACATTTACAGCGCATGCCTTTACACCGCAGTTTTTACATTGCAACATCCTTTACAACGCATTCTTTTACATCGCATGCCATTGCATTGCATTTTCAGAAACTACCTTTACAACGCATTCCATTACATCACATTATACCTTTACAACGCATACCATTACAATGCATACCATTACATCGCATTTAAGGTAAGTGTTGGATAGTATAGGGGTAATAATTACTATTCTAACTCCAGTGGATGCAACAGTAGGGTAAGTGTTGGATAGTGTAGGGGTAAAAATAACTATTCTAACTCCAGTGGGTGCAACAGCAGGGTAAGTGTTGGATAATGTAAGGGTACTATGCGTTGTAATGGTATGCATTGTAATGACTTGCGATGTAATGCCTGCGTTGTAGTGACATGCGTTGTAATGACATGCGTTGTAGTGACATGTGATGTAATGGCTGCATTGTAATGACATGCGATGTAAAAGATGTTGTAATGTAATGACTGCTATGTAAAGGTAGTGTGATGTAATGACTATGTTGTAAAGGTTGTTTCCCCCATTGAAAGGGGCACTGAATACAATGGAATATAGGCTGCACACATTTGAAGTAAGCATAGCGGAAGGTTAGACAAAATTCGGCATCCAGTGTGTCTAAGGGCACCATTCCAAAAAGTTGTAGCATTCGCTCACGGTACTGTTAAAGAGATGCCTGTCCAGGAAGGACCACAAATGGGGCAGCCATTGCGGAATAGCAGGAACAGCAAGATGATGCCACAAATTAAGACGAGGATCAATGGGAACCCCCTGAACACACTGGAAAAAATAGAATGTATAAATGCTGGGATTACTCCAAAAATAGTTTGAAAAGATGTCACAAGGCCGAAGCCCACACGTTTAAAAATGTATGTCAGGCCTGTGGTAACAGACGCATTAAATATTTGATGTATTTATTCCCCAAAATGTAGGGGGAGATTTGTGTTTAACATTGACTTTATTTCACCAGACTCTCTCGCCAACTGCAATTCGAAGATGTCACATGCGGAAGTGAGAGCTACTTCTTGTTTAAACAATAATAATTTGAGTCTGCTGAGCTTATTGAAATCTTTTTTCAGAGTTGGAATAGAAGGCCACAACAAACTATCTACACTCCCATGTGGAGGGGGAAACAGGATGTTGTTGCAATAAGTAAGTAGCTGGGAAACAGACACCACATACAGGATTCCCACCCGTAGACCGCAGCAGTCCTGATTATTAAGAATGAGATAGCTGCCATTCGAAAGCTAAGTGAGAGTGGGAATAATTGCTGGAACAGGAGTTCCTTTCAAATAACAAGCCAGATTGGGGGCAGAAACATTACAAGAGCAGTGAATTTTTACTTGTTGACACACAAGGGAATGACGGGCAGTGGAGTCGCACCCTTACCCTGTAAGGGCAACTTCTCTCTCCGCTTGTTGACAATGATATGTAAAGAGCAGGGACCATAACTCATGTATGTAGCTGCTCCCAAGGGCTTCATATCCACCTATGAGGAAGTGTTTCATGCAGGCATTGAACTGAAACATCAATATGAGCAACGAGATAACCCCATGTGTATACCATAGTATAGAATGAGTTTCAGCTATCGTGATGGGAAGTTGTTCAAGTTTTCTATATGAAGCATGGGGTAACTAGCGTCTTTCATAGTCATTGATTGTTGTTTCCATGTCAAATTAAGCGGTAAGAACAATGCCCTATAATTAAGGTAATGCCAAGGAACGTGTCCATTTTTAAGTGTTTGCAGTGTCCAGCTAAATTGAATAATTGATCTAAGTTGATTCTGACCATGATATAAGTTAGATACTTCATTATCTACAATATAGATTACAGATGACAAAGTGCTATCTAAAGTATAAAGACGAGATGACAATGTATTAATACTTTTTTCGACCACAGCAGGCACATTATCCAAAGTAACTTGATCAATTTTGTTTTTAAATGAATTGCAGCTTCCAATTGCAACAATTTCAGATAGGTTTATGTCTTCTGACAGGAGAGAAAGATGTTGTTTCACTGCAGACAATGTGGAATTGTTGACATGATTTACCTACGGAATAAGTAGTAACAGTGTTGGAATGTGGTGTTTGTGGATAACGTGGATCAGGTCTTTTTTAATTTGAACCCATAAGTAGTGTTCACGAAACGAGAATGACAACATCTGTGTTCAAAGGCCTTAATGACCACCCAGTCGAAGTGATCATAGAAGAATTAAATGTACCTTTCGTATCATACTATTTAGTTGGTCTTCAGCATAATTTGTATAATATTGCCAATGATCAAAGAGGGCCAAGGATGGAATAGTGGGATTATTCCGTTTTTTAAACATATCCAACCCCAAACAAGCAGTCTGTTGGACCGTGTCATTAATAAAAAGATAATTTGCTTGGGTATCACACATACACGGAATAAAGATTCTGTATCTTGGACTTGCCATGACTTAATACTCCATACTGATTTCAAGTCAATATTACCTTTCCAATAATCATAGTCTTTCAGGGTCAGATAATCAATAAAAAGGGATTCATATAGTAACTTGGTCTGAGAAAGCATATATTTTTTCAGAACAATGTGAACCACTTTAAAATAGTAGGATGCCTGGTCTGAAAGGTCATAACCGGTAAAATAAGTGTACTTCATTGTTTGTGTATTGGCACTACCCAGAGATAGAATTGGGCAATGTTGCTATTGATTATAATTAAATTTGGGATGCTGTCCATTAACTCTATGCAAATGGTGCCCTGATAGTTGATAACTGAATAAATCGACATGGTTAGCAGAATTTAAATATAACTCCTCAGTGTCAAAGACAGTATAATATTGCAATTTGGAAAACAGAATTTACAGCATTGACATCCCAATTGTCTGATTGTAACCCGGGCACAATCACATCACTCATGGAAACACAGAATACATCTGTCAAGTATCTGTAGGACCGAAAACATCAAATGGTACTTTATCCAATACAATTCCATCAGTGATAGGGAACACTTAGATGTAAACAATGGCCTGGTCTCTTTTCATTGTATGCGAGGAGGAATGTGGGGCCAACACCCGGTTGACAACTTCTGCAGCAGAATGTTCTGGGAGGTAGGGGCCATTAATCAAAATGAAAAAAAACTGTCACAAATCCAACCCACATGAAGAAAAATACCATGGATATATATATCAAAGGTGGAACCAGATAAGTGTGTTTTAACCAAGAGACAAAAACATAAATCCTCCCTGGTGGGGGAGTTAAAACAGAAGACAATGAAAAACTGACCAAAGAAAAATTATCTTGATCGCTATGGTAACCTGAAGAACTCAGTTGCAATAACGAAGGCTGGGATTCAGAATGTAGACCTGAGGCTTGCACTCCCAAAGGGGCCTCGAGCAGTGGATCAGAGTAAACTAGTTCCATTGTGGAGTGTGAGGACGGTAAAACAGGAACCAGGTCAAATGAAGACTCAACATCCCCCTCTGGCAGCCGGGAAGAATCAGAAGTAACAGAGCTCGCAGGCTGTAAAGGAATATCCCGTTCTGGGACACTCCGAGGCATACTATTGAGTATCGGCCAAATAGTGTAACTTGACATGCTGAACCTAACTGAAGAAACATGCCACAAATCTAATTTTTTTATTTTTTATTTGTTTATTGATTCCGGTCAACATCAAACATAGCATGCATTACAGTATATCACAGTCATATATAATATAATATTGCATCACATATCATACATTAAGGATCGTTTTTTTCCGTATCTGGGGAGATCACATACATATCATCACATCTCGGGTTTCCCGTCCTATCTCTAGGTTCCTTAAATGTACTACCACGCAATTTATATTGAATACCTTTCCTGGTCACACTTTTTCGACATTACCTCTGGACTCCTCCCACTAGAAAGCTGATAGAAGTGTTGTATATTCTACTGTCCCACTATTACCATGATTTTACCCGTCTACCTGTGCAAGTTGGAGATATTGCATCAGTGTTCCCAGTAATCTCTAGGTCTGGATGCCTGCGGTAGTTCTTCCACGTAGACCTCCAAGGTGTCTCTACAGTATGACATGTCCTTAAGCCAGTCTTTGAACCTGGGGGGGCGTTTACTACCCCATCTGATAGCAACACGGCGCTTAGCTAGCAAAAGCGCTACAGCCAAAAATGTCCTTCTTTTTACAGGTGTAAGTTTATATATACCTAACAGGCATACAAGTGGGGCATTTGGTATTATTTCAGATAACATAGTTGTGAGAGCTCCTACAACTTCTTCCCAATGTTTGTGTATCTGTGGGCAGGCCCATGCCGTATGTAAGAAGTCTGCATGTAGAGCCTCGCATCTGTAACACTTATCATTTAGTCGCAGGCCGTATTTGTGTAACTGAGTCGGGGTATAATAAAACTGGTGTAAGAATTTAAAGTGTATTATGCACAAATTACAGTTTGGTGTCATCAGTTGTAGCTGCATGCAACTATCAGGCACATGCATCAATGTAAAAACCGGTCGCAAACGGGCAGATTCTCAGAATCTGCCCCTTTGCGACCGGTATTTTTGCATTTGGGATGCATCATCCCAAATGCAAAAATCGCAATTTAAGGAATCTCTAAATTGCGATTCCTTAAATTGCGATTGCATTTAAGGAATCCCAAATTGAGATTCCTTAAATGCAATGCATGAAAGTGAAAAAATTAGCGATTTCGCTAATAGGGGGAGCAAATTACCATGAAGTTGAACTTCATGGTAATTTGCTAAAACTTTGAAAAAAGCACTTTTGTGCATTTTTCAAAGTTTCATGTTGCGCGCACACATGCCCTTAGAGCATGTGTGTGTGTAACATATGTGCACAGATCAATTTCAGGGGTGCAATAGGGTGTCATTTTGACACCCTTGCACCCTTGAAATTGCAAGAGCAATTTGCGAGTACCTACTGGTACTCGCAATTTGCTCATGCAATCTCCAATTCATTCCTATGGGCCTGGAGGCCCATAGGAATGAATGGGACGGCATTCCTTAATTGCGACTCGCAATTTGCGAGTCGCATTTAAGGAATTTGTAGGAATCGCTATTTTTATAGCGATTCCTACATGCATAGGCTTTTGCAATTCCTTAATTGCGATTCCTTAAAAATCGCAATTAAGGAATCGCAAAAGTCTTTGTTGATGCATGTACCAGTATATTCCCAATCTTGTTCGCTTATAGTGTCACCTAGTTGCATTTCCCATTTATTAAGTGATCTGTTCATGATCCCGCCTTGCTCTGATTGTGACTCGTTGTAGAAGCGTGTGACTAATTTCCGGCGGCTAGGTGTAATTATTAGTGTTTACAGTGCTTGCAATTGTGGTGGTTCCTCCGGGAATGAGGCATATAGTTCTCTTATCGCCGTCTGCAAACGCAAATGGTCAAACAGCTTCATGGGTGTATTGTGTATGCTTAATGATGGGTCCTCTCTCTGGATAAAACTACCGTGTGGGAATACATCTGCCATAGTATTTAGTTTCATCTCTCCTAACAACGGTAACATACTCTTTTCCTGCATAACTGACAGTCTCGGGTGGTACGCAATAGGAAGTGATGGCGCATAAATGGGAAGTTTTTGCACCCGACGTGCTAGCATATACCAGGCTCTCGAGGTGCAGTGCACTGTTTGAATCCTATCACTGTGGGTAAAGGACTTTTGGTCCGATACATAGGCTGTCAAAGGGGTCGGGTATACACTATCCCTTTCCACTGACACCTGTGGAATGTACCCATGTTGTTGTAGCCAGTAGTGAGCATGCTGTGCCTGTGCACAATAATAATATAGCTGGAGGTCTGGCGCCCCGAATCCACCTTTGTGGTACGGTTTCGTCAATATGTCCCAGCGTATTCTGGCCTGTTTTCCCATCCATGTTAGCTTCTGCATGGCAGTCCTCAGTTTTGAGAACATTGCCTGTGTTAGCCAAATAGGAATCTTACTAAATAAATATAAAAATGTTGGTAGGACACTCATCTTTTGCAGAGCTATCCAATCTGCTAGTGAAAGGGGCATCCGTATCCATCTGTCTATCTGTTCGTCCAGTTTAGTTATTGCTCTGCCATAGTTTTCCCTCACCACCAGTTCCGGATCCCTATGTATCTATATGCCCAAATACTTTACCGGGTCCGTGTGCCACTTCAGGGGGTAGCCAAGTTCGGCTGTGTTGTGGCCAATGTGAGCAGTATGACCACCGATTTATCCCAGTTTATTCGTAGGCCTTGAGTATTGCACAAATCGTACATATTCCCTTATAAGTGTATTTAAATGTGTATTAGGGTGTTGAGTGAATAGTACCATATCGTCATCATAGAGGGAGATGCTGAGGGGGCAGAGATGGAATTGCAATGCCGTCTCTGAGTGTGTCTGTCGAATCTTACAGGCTAAGGGTTCTAATATCAACGTGAACAAGATAGGGGAGAGCGGGCAGCCTTGTCTCGTCCCTCGACTTATATTAATGGGAGCCGATGTATGCCCGTTTATTCTAACTCTGGCAATGGATTTGTTATATAATATTTCGATCCATTTCAGAAATGTCTCTGGAAAGCCCATTCTACGTAACACTGTAAACATGTACACCCATTCGACTGAATCAAAGGCTTTCGCCGCATCCAATAGGGCCGCCGCCGTTGGAAGTTCTGGATCCAAATGGTGATACAGTGCGAAGATGGTGCAGAGATTGTGAGTAGTGGATCTATTATGTACAAACCTTGCCTGATCCGGCAATACTAGTTTCTCCTGTAGGAGCTGTATCCTGGTTGCGATAATTTTAGCTAGAATCTTTACATCGATATTGATTAAAGATAACGGCCGATAAGAGTCGCATTTTGTGGAGTCTTTGTCTGGTTTGGGAAGCGCCACCAATAGGGCCTCCCTTAGTGAAGCGGGTTGTTTGCTGCCTTCATATGCTTCCTCGTACATTTCGGCCAAATATGGTATCAACAGATCACGATACTCTTTGTAAAATTCTCTGGGGAGCCCGTCCAAGCCAGGTGCTTTATTATTTGGGAGAGAGTTTATTGCATCTATGATTTCATCTTTAGTGATATGGTGACTCAGGAATTTCCGGTGAGTGTCTGACAGCCATGCTATAGCGATATCCTGGAGATATTGATTCATTTCTAGTGGGGTGACGTTTGTTCTCGTGCCGTAGAGTTGACAGAAATAGCTCTTGAAGCATTCTAAAATAGATGAGGTGTCATATAGAGTGTGATTGTCACCATCTACTATCTGTGTTATGTAGGACGCTGTTGGTGCCGGCTTAATTTTGCTTGACAAAGCTCGTCCCGGTCTACCACCCTCTCCATAAGTTCACACTGTGAATCTACGTGATTTATATTTTATTTCAACTGCTGCATGTTTTTGATAATCATCCATCTTTTCCCTTATTTTTGCTAGCAGCGCAGGGTTTTGCGTTAGTATATGTTCTCCCTCTAGTTGTGGAAACAAACCTAACTTAAAGTACAATTTACATACTTATTGAAATAAGTTTAAGACAACACGTCAATCCCTGAAACTCTCCGATTTTCTGATAATTCTTTTAGGCCTGACAACTTCCTGACCTTTTCGAAGAACTCCATTCCGAGAATGTGCATTGACCGACTCCTTGGTGGGCTGATGGTGATCAGTGTTGTGATGGACCTTAACCACCCTTAATCATTCCACCATTCATGGTCTTTAATTTTGATTTCACAACCACTCACTGCTTCCACCCCGACCAGCTCTCTAAACTTCGAGAAACCTTTAGGAGCGGGAAGGGTCTTTGACACTAACCCAGTCTCCAATACAAATGTCGTCATTGACCTTACCAACACCATGTTTCTTGTCAAAATATTCCTTCATTTTTGTTTGCATACCTTTAACTTTGGGACGAATATCTCTATCCGTATCACTCTCATGAACTGTTGAGGTTTGTAAATCTCTCAACCATGCAGAATACATTCTACCAGCTGCCACCCGACCTCTCATGACGTGATCTTCAGGTAACAAAATTGGAACAAGTGCGATGAGAAAACAACATACTGTATACTGCCAATCTTACATCCGTTTTGTTCTTCAAAACACACTGTACACAATCAGCCAATGTTTGGTACATCTTCTCAACCAAACCATTGGCCTGAGGGTAATAATTTGCAACTCTCTTGTAGACAATTCCTGTTCTTTCTAAGTACTCTCACATTTCACTTGAAACAAATTGTACCCCATTGTCAGACACCAACTCACTAGGCAGACCTTCATATACAAAAACTTCGTTGAAAAACGAAATGACAGTAGCTGTTGTTGCTTCCTGAACAAATTCAACTTCCCACCATCAGCTGTAATAATCAAATAAGACTATGTCGTAATTGTGCTTAATTGAGAGTGAACTAAACAGTCCTATGAAAACTGCTGCAACTTGGACCAAGGTCTGTCTGGTAACTTCACAGGATGGAGTGGAGGATTAGCAGTTTTTAAAGATTTGTCACTGGTATCACAAATCACTCACTCATGGACAATTTGTTCTATTTTACTGTCCATGCTGGGCAACCAATATATAGACCGCATTTTTCTTTCAGTAATAGTTTGCCACAAATGTCCATCATGACCAGCTCAAATGATTCTTGACTGAAATCATTTTCTCATTTTCCCTTAATGCCTGGGATCCAAAACCTACCGTCCTCGCCAGTTGGTCATTTTTCTGAGACAATGTTGCTCCCAAACCACTGTTACTGGCATCTACCGTTATAATGCATTGGGAAGAAGGATCATAGGCTGCTAGTATCCCTGCAAACCCTATTTCTTATCTCAACTTTTCAAAATCCACCTGGCACCATTCATCCTGCTTGAACACTCCATTTTTTTAAGCAACATCTTGAGATTTTCCGTTTTATCTGCAAAGTTTTTATAAACTTAGCATAAAATTCACAAACCCCCAAAAAGGATGAAATCTGGTTTTTGGTGGTGGGGACTGGGGCTTTGGTGATTGCATCAACGAGATCATGACGTGATCCCACCCCCTTCTCAGAAATAACATGTCACAAATACTCAATACTGGGTTTGGAAAACTCACACTTACTCAGATTGGCAACTATGCCAGCTTCCTGTAACCTCTTTAAAACTACGCACATTACTTGATCATGTTCCTGTAAATTTCTTGCTGCAATTAATATGTCATCCTGACACAACTCGCTCAACCCCTTTCAGCACCGACTCCATTATCCGTTGAAAAACAGAAGCTGCTGAAGCCAAACCAAATGACAAACACTTAAACCAGAACTTACCCACAGGAGAAACGAAAGCTGTAAGCTGCCTTGCGCCACCTGATAATAAGCAGATGCTAAGTCAATCTTGCTGAACACACTAGCCTCTGCAAAACTTGTCAAAATGTCGTCCCAGATGGACCCGTTTGAAGTCCTCAAATCAATGCAGGTCTTCAAGTCACCTGTTTTCTTGCAGATTAAAACAAGACCGGCTTGTTACGCCGACCGGTCCTCAGGAGCGGGTTGATGAATGAGGGGTCCACCTCTTGATCTAACCAAGCCTGAATGCTGTTACAGCGCAGGTCAGCGGAAGGATCAAGTGAGGGAAGGAAAGGAAGGGAACGCCAGGGAGGGAGATCTGTAACGAGAAAGGAACAGAGCACACACAGTAAGAATCACCCCAACATATACAGTAAATCATACGGTTTACCGGACCTGGTATAGCCCCTAGCCCTTATACCTGTAAAGGAAAATAACATCCATTCATAACATGAAGAAGGTAACGTAAGGTTGAAGGCTGGTTGAGAGGTGGGCAGACAGCGCTTGATGTGGGAGGTTTTGGCTGTAGCAATGACAAATGAACAATGAGCAACCCCTACACTAGCAACCTATGCTGAACAATGAGGCTCTACAGTTTGAACTAGCACCTACCCTCCACTTGACTCCACCGCACTTCACAGGGGTAGAGTGCAGCCCTCTACCACTCGCAATAACCCCTGTTAAGATAGAGCCAGAGAAACCAACAGTTAGACAATACGACACTGTACTGCATCCATCACTGTAAGCCACTGCACGCAGTCACCACACTCTCCCTTCGTGTTCACTCCACACTGTAAGCGTTATGTAGGAAAGCTGGAGAAGTATTGAAAATAGGGCCCAGTACTATAGAGCTTCCTTGGTTATGCTCTTGGTTCGCACTGTGCATGCACTCGTGACACGATGATCAGGCTAGAAGCCCCAGCCCCGCCGGCCGACAAAGCAGGCCGAACAAATCCCAGGGGAGAGGCTCTCTCTCTCTCTCCGCCTGCCGATAACCGCAGGCCGAACACATCCACAAGACACCGGACGAAAACCTTCGTAGGAGCACCCGCTCGACTACGGAGGAACAATGGTTACGTTGGTGCAAGCACCCTTACCGTACTCTGAGCCACGGACTGAAGAACCAGGATCGGACAAGGACGAAGTCTCTCCACAGGAATTTCCGACATCGGGAGGCCGGTAACTTCCTGTTTTAAGCGTCTGGCGCGTCATCTTGCGAGACGCGCTATGCCCTCTGGGTATTGTAGTTCGGGCGTCTCCGAGCGCACAAAGCCGGAGTTCGCCGCTAGCGCTTGCCACGGGGGAATCACAACAGTACATCCCTCCGTCCCCTGGAGCGCACCTAAGGGCCCGGTTTAGACGGATGTGCGCGATGAAAGGCTGCCAGCAACCGCGGAGCATGAATGCCCAGAGCAGGTTCCCATGAATTCTCCTCCGGCCCATAACCCTTCCAGGCCACCAAGTACCACACCTTCCCGCGGCGCATTTTCGAGTCCAACACCTGCCGGACTTCGTATTCCAGTTCACTTTCCACCAGAACAGGCGGAGGCGGTCTCCGGAGGACTGCAGTAGATGGCTTCAGGAGGGACACGTGAAACACCGGATGTATGCGCATGTGGGCCGGCTGCTGCAGTTTAACCGTCACCGGGTTGATCCGTTTCACGATCCGGTACGGCCCGATGTATTTGGGGTTAAACACGCTACGCCGTTGGAAGTGGATGTTCCTTGTGGATAACCATACTCTGTCCCCGGTACTATACAAGGGCCCCTGCCGACGATGTTTGTCAGATGCCACCTTGTAGCGTTCCTTCACGGCTCGTAGATGCCCCTGTACCTGAGTCAAGGTTTCTTTTATGTGCGCCACCCGAGCGGACACGTCCGGCATGGCGTGCTGCCACCCTGGAGAAACAAACGGGAGAAAATGTGGATGGTGGCCGTAGGTACAATAGAAGGGGGAAGCTCCTGTGGAGCTATGTTTGGCATTATTGTAGGCTATCTCCGCCAACCAAAGCTGGTCCACCCACCTGTTCGAACAGCCGTCCACATAACAGCGGAGATACTGCTTGAGAGATTGGTTCAGATGCTCCGTCTGACCGTCAGTCTGTGGGTGGAAGCTGGTGGACAATGCAGTGTTGATATGCAGGGCAGAGCACCATGTTTTCCAAAATCTCGCTGTAAATTGCGATCCCCTATCCGAAACAATCACGCTAGGCAGGCCGTGCAGTCGTACCACGTTTTCCAGCTGCAATCCTGCCAACAGGCCCGCCGGGGGTACCTGCTTACAGGCTATGAAGTGCCCCATATTAGTTAAAAAGTCAATAACCACCAGTATGGTGGTGCACCCCTTATCCGTGGGTAATCCGACAATGAAGTCCACGGAAATGCGATCCCAGGGTTTGTTAGGCGTGGGCAGCGGCTGCATCAGCCCCTGCGGGCACCTGTGGTCGGATTTCATGGCAGCGCATGTAGCACAGGAGGACACCCACGCCTGTACATCCCCTCCGATCGAGGGCCACCAAAACTGCCGCAAGATGTGGTCTCTGGTCTTGGACACCCCCAGGTGCCCCGCACTGGGGGACGTGTGACACCACTGGAACACTTGTTTTCTCAACCGTTCCGAAGGAAGCAACAGACAGTTGTTACGTATGGGGAAACCCCCATGGAGATGCCATTCCGGATGGAAACGAAGCCAGGTCCTCCATTCGTCCGTAGCCACGCCTCTTTGGACCCCAAGAAGGAAGGTGTCCGGCTGCATGGCTCCTATCACCTGCCCACGGGCGATAATACTTTCTTCAGGGGCTCCCTCAGGTCTCACGGGGGATGATTGCCGCGTGAGGGCGTCCGCTTTACGGTTCTCAGCTCCGGGCCGGTAGGTAATAATGAAATGGAAGCCTGCAAAGAACAATGTCCAGCGCAGCTGTCGGGGTGTCAGGTGTCTAGCGGCAGCCATGAACTGCAAGTTCCGGTGGTCTGTATAGACCGTCACCACGTGTCTGACTCCCATCAGGAAATGTCTCCACTCCCCAAAGGCCACCTTGATGGCCAGGAGCTCCTTTTCAGCAATAGGATAGTTCCTCTCCGCCCCGTTCAACTTCTTGGACATGTAGGCCACCGGGTGCAGTTGCCCGGTGGTGTCATGTCTCTGGGACAAGACAGCGCCCACCGCGTCGTCCGAGGCGTCGGCCTCCACCACGTATGGTTTGTCCGGGTCCGGGTGTGCTAGGACGGGAGCCGAAACGAAGGCGGTCTTTAATGCCTCAAAGGCCCCCATGAGCCGACTCGTCCCACACAAAACCGTGCGATTTCTGTAACAACCGAGTGAGAGGGGCCACCAACTTGGAGAATTGTTGGATAAACCTCCTGTAGAAGTTGGCGAACCCGATGAAGCATTGAATGTCTCGCACGTTCCGGGGAGTCGGCCATTCTCTCACTGCTGTGACTTTACGCTCCGCCATCTCCTGGCCAGCGGGACTCAGAATAACCCCCAGGAACTCCACCGTCTGGACGTGGAAGTCGCATTTAGACAGTTTACAGAAGAGGTTATGCTCCTGTAAGATGCCGAGCACGGTCTTCACGTGGTGTACGTGGGAGACCTCATCGTTGGAGTACACCAGGATGTCATCTATGTACACCACAACGTAGAGGTCCAATATGTGCCGCAAAACGTCGTTTAGGAAATATTGGAATGCCGCCGGGGCGTTGCACAGCCCGAACGGCATTACCAAATATTCAAACAGCCCGTAGCGGGTCTTAAAGGCGGTCTTCCACTCGTCTCCGTGTCTCATGCGGACCAAGTGATATGCCCCCTTAAGATCGAGTTTCGTGAATATCGTGGCCTTCTTCACTCGTTCCAGCAAAACGCTGATTAGAGGCAGCGGATACCTATTCTTTATGGTAATCGCATTTAATGCCCTGTAGTCCACACATGCCCGTAACTCTCCGTTAGCCTTTGGGATAAAAAAGAGTGGGGAAGCTGCCGGGGATTTGGACGGGCGAATAAACCCCAATCCCAGGAGTTTTTCCAGATAGTCACGCAGATGTTGTGTTTCGGGTTCCGTCAGGGCGTATATACGCTCAGTAGTAACCACCCCCCCAGGAACCAGGTCTATTTGGCAGTCGTATAGTCTATGGGGCGGCAATGCCTCGGCCTGGACTTCGCTGAACAATCCTTGGTACCGCTGATACTCTTCGGGTAACAGCACGTTCTTTTCTGCGGCGGTGACAATCACGGTACTCTGGGCTAACGCCAAAGCGGGTTCCACCGGAGTGTCTAGGCAATGCTTCAAACAATACCTGGATGACATCTGCACTGTTTTATCCACCCAATCTATCACAGGATTATGTCTCTGTAACCAGGGCAACCCAAATATGAGCTCGTATTGGGGGGCGTTGATGATGCTAAAGATCACCTGTTCCTTATGAGAGTCCCCATAGAAAACTTCCAGACTTTCCGTATTATACCCCACCGGCCCTGTAGTCAATCGTCGGCCATCCACTGCGTATACCACCTCAGGTTTGTCTTTCGGCACTAAGCGAATGCCTGTCCTACGTGCCACCCCCAAATCCATAAACATGCCCGTTGCCCCAGAGTCCACCATGGCCGACATGCGTTCTCTCACGGAAGCTACTCTCAGATCCACCTGTATCCACAAATGCCCCCTAGCTGCCTTATCTTCTCCTGTCACTGAAGGGATAACCGCTGGACTCCAAGAAAACCCTTCGTCTTTCTCTGAGCCCGTTAGTTTTCCGGCAGCGCTTCGGCGCTAGCAGAGGCCAAGCGAGGGTTGCGGAACCGGCTTGATTTAGGCTTTACAGGACACTCCCTAACGAAGTGCCCTCGTTTGCCGCAATAGAGGCAAAGACCCTGCTTACGGCGCGTCTCCTTTTCCGTAAAGGTCAGCGCCGTTCTAACCGCCCCAAGATCCATAGGCTCACCGGAAGGCGAGGGACTGATAGGCGACGTCCGGTGTTTCTCCGGAGGGTGTGGGTACCTGTCCTTCCGTCCCCCTTTCCTTTCGCTCAGCCGATGGTCCAGCCTAAGCACTAAATTTATCAGGTCCTCACAGGAGGAAGGTTGGGGATCTATCTGGGCCACTACATCCTTAAGGTCTTCCCGCAATCCCTGATGAAATAGGGCCGCCTGTTTACTCTCAGGCCACCGGGTTTCGGCCACCAGCCTGCGAAAGGAATTCAGATAGACCACCAGTTCCTTCTCCCCCTGTCTGAGCTCTAGTAATTCACGATCCGCGGTATAGGAGTCTGCTCTCCTATCGAATTCTCTTAGGAACTCGCCCATGAAGGCGTCCCAATCATGAAGTAGCAGATCGTCACGACTCACTAGCGGTACCGCCCATTGTGCCGCATCCCCCACTAAATAGGAGATCAAAAACGCCACCTTGGCTTGATTCGTGGGGAAGGATTTGGGCTTGCAAGCGAAGTGCAGTCGTACTTGCGTGAGGAATACCTGAACGGTGTCTGGACCCCCATGATACCTCTCTGGAGAGGCTAACGGAATAGAGACTGGCATTTCTACGACTACAGGAGTGGCCGGCCCTGCCACCGGGCCGATGGAGAATGGGTTTCTCTGGATGCTATCCATCCGGGCTCGTAAATCAGCGGTCTCCTGTCTTGAGGCCGCTAGCTCACCCTGCATGGTAGCCAACACTGCTAACACGTCTTCAAGAGTGGCCATCCTCACTAACAAACCGCCCGGGAGGACCGTAAGTTGTGGGTCGGAAATTCTGTTACGCCGACCGGTCCTCAGGAGCGGGTTGATGAATGAGGGGTCCACCTCTTGATCTAACCAAGCCTGAATGCTGTTACAGCGCAGGTCAGCGGAAGGATCAAGTGAGGGAAGGAAAGGAAGGGAACGCCAGGGAGGGAGATCTGTAACGAGAAAGGAACAGAGCACACACAGTAAGAATCACCCCAACATATACAGTAAATCATACGGTTTACCGGACCTGGTATAGCCCCTAGCCCTTATACCTGTAAAGGAAAATAACATCCATTCATAACATGAAGAAGGTAACGTAAGGTTGAAGGCTGGTTGAGAGGTGGGCAGACAGCGCTTGATGTGGGAGGTTTTGGCTGTAGCAATGACAAATGAACAATGAGCAACCCCTACACTAGCAACCTATGCTGAACAATGAGGCTCTACAGTTTGAACTAGCACCTACCCTCCACTTGACTCCACCGCACTTCACAGGGGTAGAGTGCAGCCCTCTACCACTCGCAATAACCCCTGTTAAGATAGAGCCAGAGAAACCAACAGTTAGACAATACGACACTGTACTGCATCCATCACTGTAAGCCACTGCACACAGTCACCACACTCTCCCTTCGTATTCACTCCACACTGTAAGCGTTATGTAGGAAAGCTGGAGAAGTATTGAAAATAGGGCCCAGTACTATAGAGCTTCCTTGGTTATGCTCTTGGTTCGCACTGTGCATGCACTCGTGACACGATGATCAGGCTAGAAGCCCCAGCCCCGCCGGCCGACAAAGCAGGCCGAACAAATCCCAGGGGAGAGGTGGTGCAGTAACAGATTGCATAATAATGAAAAGTACAATACCCCACAATTAGTAAACAAATGAGCAAACCTAAAATTAAAAAACAAAAACATGTGTCCTTATTACCTCAAATGGATGCTGCTTGACCACAACTGACTTACAGTTGCATGGATACCTACAATTAATTCCACCATATGTTCACTGTAAATTTAACTAAAACTAAGTGAACCTAAAAGCAAAAAAAACACAAAAGTATTATGAGTGTGCGTATCACTGTTGACAGTAAACCGGAAATGACATGCATGAATAATAAAATGTGCATGTCACTATGATTTCCAATTGCACCAATGATTTAAAAAAATTGTGAGCGTGTCACCGGATGGATTATGCTGGGAAAACAGGATAAGTACTCCCAAAGGTGTTTATAACACGCAGGTAAGAGAGAAGTGTATGGCCACTGAACAAAACACAATGGGACAGATGCCGTTACTGGAATCTAATGCATAGAGATGGTGTGCGTATTGCCGTTAACAGATGAAAGGCACCAATGAGAAATGCACTGGCAACACTTTCACCCTCATCCAATATGGCCGTGACAGGCAACGTAATGAACACTAAGGTCAGCGATGCATGTATTTCTGCTAGGAAATGGCCTCAAGACGCGATGTGCGCGTGAGCTCAAATGGATTAGCTGACAACAACACAACGGTAAGAGCTCAAACTAATCCTCACACATCATCGAAGAATGACTGCTTTTCAGCCTTTACGTCCACTCCTCTGCCATGCACTGACGACCTGTGGTATTTTTTTTTTTAACGTTCTGACAAGGCTCGTGTCTGAAATCACATGAAGTTGTGCGAGTAGATACTTAATGTCAACTCACTCATATATATAAAATGTGACCACAGTACCGTGATCGTAGTTTTGACTTTGTTGTACAAAGCACCTCTGGAATTCAATGTTTTGTGAAACAGTTCCCGTAAGTGGTGTCAGCACGACACGGATTCGCCAAATGGATTGTCATTGTAGTAGTTCAATGTCAATGAAAACAGGCAATCCGGTAGTTCTGGGGTACTTTATTGGAGACCCGTGTAACAGCACCAGGAGCGCGACATCTACAGCTTGTCTTACGCTCCTTATTCAAACACACCTTCTAACTCGAATTCTCCAGCTGAAATTCTCAATCCATTCGATGCGCCACTGCACGAGCATACCGCGTGCAGGTAGCACATATACAGCCTCATGCATCAAGCCAAAATCCAGTCGGTAAAATACCGAATCGCTAATAACACCCGTTAGCGAGTAAATAAAACCTAATCCCAATGCATCAACCCAAATACAAAAATCGCTATTTAAGGAATCCTTAAATAGCGATTCCTTAAATTGCGATTGCATTTAAGGAATCCCAAATTGAGATTCCTTAAATGCAATGCATGAAAGTTAAAAAATTAGCGAATTCGCTAATAGGGGGAGCAAATTACCATGAAGATGAACTGCATGGTAATTTGCTAAAAGTTTCAAAAATGCACTTTTGTGCATTTTTCAATGTTTCATGTTGCGCACACACATGCCCTTAGAGCATGTGTGTGTGCAACATATGTGCACATATCAATTTCAGGGGTGCAATAGGGTGTCATTTTGACACCCTTGCACCCTTGAAATTGCATGAGCAATTTGCGAGAACCTACTGGTACTCGCAATTTGCTCATGCAATCTCCTATTCATTCCTATGGGCCTGGAGGCTCATAGGAATGATTGGGACAGCATTCCTTAATTGCTACTCGCAATTTGCTAGTCGCAATTAAGGAAAGTTAAGGACTTGCTATTTGAATAGCGATTCCTACATGCATAGCCTTTTGCTATTCCTTATTAGCGATTTCTTATTTTTCGCTAATAAGGAATCGCAAATGGCATTGTTGATGCATGTGCCCCATAGTACGTTACCACAGGAAGTTATTAAGAGCACGTTGAACCCCGTAAAGATAAGTCAGTCAGTCGGTCAAAAAAACTTTATTTCGGCTATACAGCCATAAAAGCACAAGTAATTATAACATTACATACTTTGCAATAAATTATAATACATAATGATAGAAAGCTAAAAAGGTTGTGCAAAATACCATTGGCAGAATCAGGGATAAAATGCTACAGTTTTGTAATAATGTATTCTGGCCCCACTACTACACATCACACTATAGTTGAGATCCTTGTGTATCAACTAAAACCAAATTGACTTATAAACAGAACTTTAAAACCAATTAAAAGAAATTAGGGTATAGGGGATTTTTTTTTTTTTTAAATTCTTTAAAAAAAAAACACCCTAGATGGAGATATGTACATGTTTGATTCAACAGCACATCTAACAAGAGAACACAGTTGAACTATTTTCCGACTCTTTTCCCTTTATAATGCCTCTGCGTATGCATCACATCGCAAATAAAAATTTTGAGGTAGCGGCTACAAATAGTGGATATGTCTCATATTTTAGTAGCCTGAAAACCTCGGTGTAGTTTCTAATCCCCAGGTTTCTGCAAAGTTGGAGGACCCACTTAGACCTAGACCTTCTATAGGCCAGACAGAAGAGTATAACATGAAGTTCTGTTTCATCTGACAAAGTACACCCAGGGCAGTCTAGTTTAACCCCTTGAGTGCCCCACCCTTTCCACGCCCTGTGCCGGGCGTTTCATTAGCGGGCGGGGCTCATGACGAGATAGTCTCGTCATGGGCACAGCGCAACCGCGACCCATGACGAGACCATCTCGTCATGGGCACTCAAGGGGTTAATAGCTCCCTTCCATTTGTTTGTAAATGCACGGTGCGGGAGCATCCCGTGTCTAAATTGTAAAAACAATTTCTTTGCCATAAATGGTTGAATGCTGTCCAGGGCCAACTCCAGCTTGTATTGTTGTTTAACGTCCAGGAACTTTGATGTCAGGCAGCATGAATTCATGCTCTTGGACAAAAGGACAAACTTGTGTGCTTTAAAAGCAAGGAGTAAGGACTTTTTAGAGATGAAGGGGCAGGTCTCTTCCGGGGTTAGCCATATGTTTGCCATCCCCAGTACATGGCATGTACTCCTGATGTAGGACAGCCATGGTAGATTCCCTGCTCCCAAAATAGACATAACATCCTGCAACTCCTCCCTATAAGATTCTAACTCAGGCGTGCTCCATAAGCGACGCCAAAATAAAAGTGGGCGAGAGGCAATTAAATCGGCAATAGGTCCAATGCCCAAATCCATCCTTAGTGGAGGTAATGGGGTGCTTTTTGGGAGACCCAACAGCTGCCTAATAAAAGTGTTCTCTGTTACGGATAAGATGTTGGACGGGCGGTGGCCCCATAGTTCAGCTCCATATATTGAAGCTCCCCTTGCTTGGGTCTTGTACATTTCTGCTGGTGGTCCAACCAATTTCTGTGTACAGTTTTTGTGTACTTTTAGAATACCCCCTATAGACAGTGTCAATTTTAGATTTGCTTTCTTTATTTGGGTCCCCCAATCCATTTTATCATTGAGGGTGAGGCCCAAATAATCAAAAATGGACACCCTCTCTAAAGACCTGCCTTCCATTTGGGGGTGCAGGCAGTTACTAGTGTTGGCATGAAAGACCATATATTTTGTTTTCTGTAGATTTATCTCCAAGTCCCTCTTCCTGCAAAATAAGCTGAACTCTTCCAGTACCCACTGCATACCCATAGGTGATTTGGACAGGAGCAGCGTATCGTCCGCAAACATTAATGCTGGTATTTTGCGGTTCGCTAACCTTGGTGAATCTATATCCTTCAGTGCCAGGAGAGTTTCGACTAACCCATTTAGAAAGAGAGAGAACGGGGTTGGCGCTAAGACACATCCCTGTCTCACCCCCTTCTCAACAGGGAAAGGAGCTGTCAATTCCCTTTTCTTACCATATCTAATCCTCGCATAGGTGCCATCTTGTAAGCGCTTCAGCTGCTGGTAAAGGTATACTGGCACTCCCATATTAAGGAGTAAGCCCCATAGCTAATCGCGCTGCAACATATCAAAAACGGACTTGAGATCCACAAAAGTTAGGTAGAGACTGCCACCCTCCATAATTACAGTTTTCCAATGGATCAATTGCAATCTAAAAATGTGGTAAATGGTTGAGATTTTAGATCTAAAACCAGCTTGTAAAGGAGTTAACACGTTCATCTCGTCGATCCAAGATTGCAATCGGCCCAAGAGGGCAAGGGCAAATATCTTTTGGATAACATCAATAAGGCTCATTGGCCGATAATTTGCCGGGTTGAGCGGGGAGCCTTTTTATAGATAGGAATGATTTCTGCGCCAGCCCAGGTCGGAGGGAGCACCATACCTTGAAGGATGGCGTTAAATAAGGTCTGTAAGCAAGGTGCCCATACTACCTGTTTATTTCTAAACAGGTCACCAGGGATTCTATCCAACCCTGCTGCCTTGTTTGGTAGCAATTTACCCAACGGCAAAGAAACTTCTGCCAATGAGCAGAGTGGTGGACCAGTACTTGGGGGATTTGTTCAATAGCTGATACCCTATCGACTAAAACGCCATCTAAGGGCCTTGAGTCTAAAAGTTTAAAATGGCATCTCCAAACTTCTTCCCCCAAATTTGGTTGGATAGCTGTGTTGCCTTCGGATTTACCAGTTTTTACTAGGTTCCATAAATGTCTCTATTATCTAGCGCTTCCTTAACTGCTTCCCATTTTTCAACTTCCCATACTGCTTTAGCTTCGGCTAGGGTTTTTTTATAATGTGCCCTGGTTTCTTTGATACATGGGTTGCCCTTGTCCTTAATCCCAAGTAACAATGCGCGTTTAGCTTCCCTGCACGCTTTGTTATACCAGGGGTGTTTAGGTTTAAGGTCAGGATTCTTATTATTTTTACCATTATAAAAGAACTCCGCCAACTTTAAAAACATATCCTGATGAGCCGTACCTAAAAGCTGCAGGGATTCATAACCTCGACTATTTTCAGAGACAGCAAAAGCGGTCTCTAAAAAGGGGATAGCTTGTTTGCACAGGGAGGCCATTTTTTCAGTGGATTCTGCAAATGTTCCCCAGCGGACTCTTCTACCTCCTTCAGTTGCAATTAAGTTTGGGATAGATTGTGTTGGCAAACCCCGATCAACCTTGGGCTGGGAGTAGGCTATATCTAGCACCAGTGGATTATGATCACTTTCACCTCGAGATTGAACCGATAAGTACTTGATTCTGTGCCAGATTTCTACATCTACTAGGATGTAATCAATTGTGGATGCCTGTCCGGGTTTATTAAAAGTAGTGTTGCCCGGGCTGTCAGAGGGGAAACAACCATTACATGCCCTAAAGGAATTGCTAAGTGTGAGGGAGTTCATTTGGAGAACAAGAGAAGTCCACCCCCATGTTGGATAGATGTTACATTCTGGAATTGCCCAGACCGAATCTTCCTCACTTGTAACGGTGGTGGTTATGCCATTGAGTGGTTCGAAATGACAAATAAAATCCCCTCCAATAATTACATATACAGGCTGGGGTAAAGTGGGGAGAAAGGAAACCAAGCAATCCAGAGTCTGTGAGGTTTGCCCCTGTCTCACTGGGCGAGAATAAATATTGATAATAGCCAACTTTGGAGATTTATCAGAAGAAAGGAGAATACACAAAATATCCGGGGAAGATGTATCTAACATCTTAATAGTGCAACCCAGGTGTAGAGCAACCCAAATGCAAAGGCCCCCTGAAGGTCTCCCCCTGGGACCCTGGAGAGCTGGAATATAGTATGCAACATATCCTACTCGATACGGTGCTGTGGTTGCCCATGTTTCCTGAAAAAGACATAGCTCAAGTGTGTCGATATAATCTCCCCAATCGGGGAGGTCCATTTTAGAAATAAGACATGCTATGTTCCAGGATAGGATATTAATATTCTGTGGTTCTTCTACTATATCAGTCTGTATATACAAGGGGCCCCCCTCCTGAGGAGGTACTTGGTGCGAGATCCCCACCCGTCCCTGTACAATACCATACAGATCCCCTGAAGTGGTGGTGAGGGCATCAGAAGTGCTACCTACCACTATAACCTCTTGAGTTTTCTCAAGAGGGTGAAAAACAGGCTCATATCTTTCACCATTTTGGGGCTCGACTAGCTGGTTATCCACACATTCCAGGTGTTTAAGAGTAGGGTTTAGTCAGTCACCCAGGTCTAGGGGACTAAATCTGTTGCTCACTGGAATGTTAAATGGCGAGGTGGTTTCGGAGCCCCGACCCATATTTAATAGTTTTCCAGTCTGGGCTCTCGATTCCCATTTTTTGTATACACTTCCCATTCTCTCTAGCAAGGGGCTGGGAGGATAAAAGTAGCCTAAAGGGAGTGTCTGGATGTTACTATTCTCCCTAGATAATCCCCACTCAAGAATATGATGAACCACCTTGGTGTCTCTAAAATTAATCAGGACACAATCCCCCAGAATTTCTTTCCGCCCCTGTCCCAACCAACTAATCCTGCGTACAAATAAGATTTCACTGTGTATTAGGGGTGGAGGAGGTCTATGTTTGTTTAGCCAAAAAATAATTTTGTTTTTCAATTCGGGATAGGACTTCCCACAACCTTTTTCCAACTTTGGCTCTCCAGCTAATATAACGACATAAGGAGTAGAAGCTGGGGGCTGATCTATGCCTGGCAGGGTAGACTTTGTTAAGTTAGATTGAAGTGTATTCCTATTATCTCCTTTACAGGTACTAGGTGGGTTTTGATCCACTGGCAGGCCTAAGGATGATGCCATACCCCTGAGATCATGGGCGTTATCTACAGCATGGACCGCCCCATTTTAATGAGTAAGTGAGGCCTGATTTTGATGTATTAGGGGAATGGTCCCAATTAAAGCCTTTGTTTGTGCTAATGGGTTTTGCCCTTGAGGAACAGACATAGGTGTGGAAGCAGATGGAATCACTTGATTTCGTTGGGGGACAGTGGCCTGGTTCAGACATTTAATCGTTTCGGTAGTATGTAAAATAGTGTCGATTTTGCTCCCCCAGGAATCTACCAATGAGGTCAACTTCTCAATATGTCTCCTTACAACTTCTAGCTCAGATCTTATAAGGTGTTCAAAGTGTGTTTTGAGCTCTTTAATCAGGTGTGATGCCCATGTCGGTGGTTCCGATAGTTCTATAGTATTTTCACCAACTATGTGGCCCTCATTCAAATGATTTGGCGCCACCACAGGGGTATGGTTTACTTGTTTCCCTCCCTTGTGAACTTTTTGTTTCCAATGCACTAGTTCCTTTTTGGCCACCCACCCCATATCGGTTTTGCTCGGATTATCAAGGGCTACAATTTCTTGAACAAGCGATAGGTCGGGAGTAATCGAGAGGTTTAATGTTTGGGGAGAATAGAGTACTCCTGTTTCCCTAATTGGTGAAATTCTTGGGATCGTTGGTGTTAAAGAAAGGCATCTTTCGGTGCGTTCTATTTCACTGGAGACAGCCCCAATTGCTTGCCGTAACATTTTATCTATAGCTGTGGGTTTAGCAATAGGGGTTCGCACAGGGTCTTTCTGCCGAGTGTTTGGCCTCAAAGACGGGGGAGTGCTCTTCCGCATACTTATTTGTTGACTAAGTCTCCTCGGTCCAATATGCAGGGAGGAATATTGCTCAATTGAATAGAGCAAACGTACTCCCCACAATACTTCAAATGCTACAATCCTAGGTCTTTACTCTTTAGGACCCCCCATATGCTTTCCCCAGTCCAAAAGCATTAGCTGATGCACAGTCAATAAACCTGTCAACTCACGTAATTCCACTTGACAGGGGGGTGGCCCAGCCCAGCCTCGTTCAGTCTCGGACGGGCTGAGAGGGGCCCGCCCTTGGCCCAGGCTTCGCCCGGCAGGTCCAGCGCACGTCCCGCGCTGTGGGGGTAGAGGCTGCGCTTTATGCGCGGAGATGGTCTGGTGCCTCCCCCTCGTCAGCGAGTCTTGAAACACCGGGGCTGGCTCGCGTTGAACCCTGGATGATGTGGTCTGCTGCAGGGTGTTGGAGCGGAATGCGGCATCCAAGGGAGGTGTTTAGCGGAGGTCAGCGCCCGCAGCAAGTGTCAGCAATGTCACCAGGAGAGAACAGCAACGGGACCCACGCTACAGGGGGAGTGGCTGCGCTTTATGCGCGGAAATGGTCCGGTGCCTCCCCCTCGTCAGCGAGTCTTGAAACACCTGGGCTGGCTCGCGTTGCACCCTGGATGATGTGGTCCGCCACAGGGTGTTGGAGCGGAATGCGGTGTCCAAGGGAGGCATTTAGCAGAGGTCAGCACCCGCAGCAAGTGTCAGCAATGTCACTAGGAGAGAACAACAACGGCAACTATCAAAATTGGAGTCTTTAGACTGAATTTTTAAGTATTAGACCCAGTTGAGTGAAATGCCTGGGGGTAGCCAAGGACGCCGGCACAACAAACAATCTGCGAGCTCAGTTGCACTCAGCTTCGCCAGCTTCGTAAAGATAAGTAAACTGGCCAGTTCCGTACCTATTACCCTAGCTGTTAAAGATTGCTTTACACCACGGTTCATCCGCTCCACAACAGAATTGCCCTCGGGCCTATATGGAGACAAGAAATGCACCTGCACTCCCATAGATGTCATTGTATCACGGTACGCCCTAGAGGTGAAAGCCGGACCCTGGTCTGAATGGAAAGTGCTACAGGCATAAGCTCCGACAAAGACATGCAAATCTTGTATACCAGTGTAAGCGTCAACCGAGTGCTGTGGCCAGACCCAGAAGAGCCCTGTGCAAGAATCCCCTGCAACCAAAATATATTTAAAAGCATTATTGGATATAAGAGGACCTCAATGATCAAGATGAATGCAGCCCAACCACTGATTAGAAATAACAAGCATTTGCAGCACAATATGTCTGGCATTTATTAAAGTTAGAGCTATTGGCATTGCAAATAACAATGTTTTTTACTTCTGTTTTTTTGTTTGCAGTGGAGTGATCATGTAGAAAACAGTGCACGCTGTACCATATTATAGTTAAAAAAAAAAAGATGCACATGCTTCTATAAAATAGTGTCAATTACATATGGTTGACTTTCCCCTATATAATACTCCATTTCTGAAATCTAACCAGGGTTTGAAGAACTATACATTGCAAATTTAGCAGAATATTTGTGAAAAAATGGAGGGGTGTCCCAAGGATTTATACAGGGGGAGGGGTGGGCGGGCACAGCATTAAGAAGTTTGAAGACCACTGCTCTAGGGATGCAGGTGTTCATGGGTTGTGAAGGGGGTCAGGGATCAATGATGTTTAGTGGTGGTGAGGGGATGAGCAAATTAAGAGCATCTGGCTAATTGTTTGACAATGTAAAAAATATGAATACAAAGTAATGTACCCTGAATTAAAGCACTGAAATAAATACCTCCAACTAAAATGTAAGTAAGGCCTGAAACCATTGTGTTCACGCCTTCAAAAATAAGCATGCAAAAGCCAGTTTAAAAAAAAATATTCTATGAATGTGTTTCTATGATAAGGTAAATGTCATTTATCCTGAAAGTTACCATTACACAGTTGAAGTGTTTCTCAGTAATGGCATGCCATGAAATTGTTGTTCTATGAAATCACATACAACTCCTGCAACCTACCAACTAAAAGAAAAAAATGTAAGTAAAATATGTTTTTTAAAAGACTAGCCATCAAGTTGGCCTGCTCACAGGGGTTGCGCAAAGTAGTCAAAAAGGACTGAATTAGCACCACTGAAGAATAGATTGGCTTTAACTGTCCCAAATTGTATATTTTTGCATGTATTAGATAAAGTTCTCTGACAAAGGATATGCTGTGTTTTGAACACATTATTTTGAAATGACTAGGTTAAAAACAAGCATTAGCAAACATGTATTTATTGCAAAGCTGTGCAAAAGAAAAGAAAAGTATAAAAAATAGTAAAACAATTGAAGGAGAGTATTGTGGAGTTAAAGTGGCGTATAGTGGAGTAAAGTAGCTTAATGTGGCATAGAGTAGAATGGCATAGAGAGGAGACTAATAAAATGGAGTGGCATAGAATAAAGTAGAGTGTGGTAGAGTAGAGTAGAGTGTCATATAGTAGATTGTTGTAGAGAGGAATAGAGTAGAGTAGAGTGGAGAAGCGTAGAGTAAAGTGACATTGAGTAGAGTAAAGTAGCATGAAAGTCGTAAAGTGGAATAGAGTGTCAAAAAGTGGACTGTTGTTTAATGGAGTGGCGTAGTGTGGAGTAAAGTGGAGTATCATAGAGTGAAGTAGAGTGTTGTGGGATAGAGTGTTGTAGAGTGGGGTGGAGTACAGCATCATAGAGTGGAGTGGTGTGGAGTGGCATATATTTGAGTAACGTAGTGTGGAGAAGAGTGGAGTGGCATAGAGTGGAGTAGAGTTTCAGAGTTGAGTGTCATAAAGTGTTCCAGATTAGAGGAGAGAGTTGTTGAGTGGATTATCACAGACTGAAGGGGTGCAGCATGTTGTGGAGTAGAGTGTTGTGGAGTAGAGTATCATAGAGTGAAGTGGTGTAGAGTTGAGTGGCATTGAGGGGTGTGAAGTAGAGTAGATTGGAGTGGCATACAGTGGAGTGGCTTAGAGTGGCATGGAGGCGAGTAGAGGGGAGTGGCATAGGCTGGAGTAGAGTGGAGTGGTGGAGAATGGTGTAGAGTGGAGTGGCGTAGAGTGGAACCGTGTCAAAGAGTGGAGTAGAGGGTCTTAGAGTGGATTGGCATGGAGTGGAATGGAATGTTGCAGAGCGGAGTGGCGTTGCATAAAGTGTAGTAGAGTGGGGAAGAGTAGAGTGGAGTAAAGTAGAGTGTCCTAGAGAGGAGTAGCATAGTGTGAAGTGACCTAGAGTAGAGTAAAGTAGTATGAATGCTGTAAAGTGGAGTAAAGAGTCGTAGACTGGAGTGTTTTTTAGTGGAGTGGCATAGTGTGGAGTAGAGTGGAGTAGCATAGAATGAAGTAGAGTGTTGTGGAGTGAAGTGGAGTACAGCATCATTGAGTGAAGTGGTGTGGAGTGGCATAGATTTGAGTAAAGTAGCATGGAGAAGAGTGGAGTGGCATGGAGTGGAGTAGAGTGTCAAAATCGAGTGTCATAAAGTGTTGCAGATTAGCGGAGAGAGTGGTTTGGCATAGATTGAAGAGGAGAAGAATGTTGAGGAGTAGAGTGTTGTGGAGTAGAGTATCATAGAGTGAAGTGGTGTAGAGTGGAGTGACATTGAGTGGTGTGAAGTAGAGTGGATTTGAGTCGCATAGAGTGGAGTGGCTTAGAGTGGCATAGAGGCGAGTAGAGCGGAGTGTAGTAGAGTGGAGTGGCACAGGCTGGAGTAGAGTGGAGTGATATAAAATGGTTACAGTGGAGTGGCGAAGAGTGAAATAGTGTCAAAGAGTGGAGCAGCGTGTCTTCGAGTGAATTGACATGGAGTGGAATGGAATGTTGCAGAGCGGCGTGGGTTAAAGTGTAGTAGGGGGGAGAAGAGTAGAGTGTAGTAGAGTACAGTGTCCTAGAGTGGAGTAGTGGACAGTGATGTGGCATAGAGTAGAGTAAAGTAGCATGGATTCCATAAAGTGGAGTAGAGTGTCATAAAGTGGAGTGTTGTTTAGTGGAGTGGCATAGTGTGGAGTAGAGTGGAGTAGCATAGAGTGAAATAAAGTGTTGTGGAGTAGCATGTTGTAGAGTGGAGTTGAGTAAAGTAGCTTGGAGAAGAGTGGAGTGGCATAGAGTGAAGTAGTGTGTCAGAGTCGAGTGTCATAAATTGGAGTGTCACTTATTAAAGGAGAGAGTTATAGTGTGGATTAGCATATAATGTAGGGGAGCAGAATATTGTGGAGCAGAATATTATGGAGTGAAGTGGTGTCGAGTGGGGAGACATTGAGTGGTGTGAAGTAGAGTAGAGTGGAGGGGTGTAGAGTGGAGTGGATTAGAGTGGGATAGAGGCAACTAGAGCGGAGTGCAGTGGAGTGCAGTAGAATGGAGTGGCATAGGCTAGAGTAGAGTTGAGTGGTGTAGAATGGTGTAGAGAGGAGTGGCTTAGAGAGGAATAGTGTCAAAGAGTAGAGTAGGGTGTCAGATTGGATTGGCATAGAGTGCAGTGGAATGTTGTAGAGTGCAGTGGAGTAGAGTGAAGCAGAATGAAACAGAGTGTTGTGGAGTGAAGTGGCATATAGTGGAATAAAGTGGCTTAAAGTGGCATTGGGGTAGAATGGCGTAGAGTGGAGTGTCATAGAATGGAGTAGAGTGTCATAGAGTAGAGTGTTGTAGAGAGGAATAGAGTAGAGTGGAGATGAGTAGAGTAGAGTGTCCTAGAGTGGAGTGAGGATTGTCCTAGAGTGGAGTGTCATAGAGTGGAGTGTAACAGATTAGGGGAGAACCTTGTAGAGTTATTGACATAGACTGGAGTGGAGCAGAGTGTTGTGGAGTAGAGTGTCATAGAGCAGAGAAGAGTAAAGCGTAATAGAGTGGAGTGACATTGAGTGGAGGGAAGTAGAGTGGCAGAGAGTGGAGTAGAGTGGAGGAGCGTTGAGTGCAGTAGAGTGAAGTAGAGTGTGGAAGAGTGGAGTGGCATAGAGTTCAGTAGATTGTCCTAGAGCGGGGTGGAATAGAGTGGTGTACAGTTGAGTGGCATAGAGTGGAATAGTGTCATAGGGTGAATCAGAGTGTCTTAGAGTGGATTGGCATAGAGTGGAGTAGAATGTCTTAAGGTGGAGTGACACAGAGTGGCGTGGGGTAAAGTATTGTAGAGTCGAGAAGAGTGTTGTGGAGTGGTGTAGAGTCAAATAAAGTGTCGGGAGTGGTGTATAGTAGAGTAAAGTGGCATAGAATAGAATAGCATAGAGTGGAGTGGAGTGGAATGTTGTGGAGTGGAGTGGCGTAAAGTGGGGTGGCTTAGAGTGGAGTAGAGTGGCATAGAGTAGAGTGGAGTAGAGTAGAGTGGAGTAGAGTGTCCTAGAGTGGAGTAGGGTAGAGTGAATTGGGCTAGAGTGAAGTGACAGAGTAGAGCAAAGTAGCATGGATGCCGTAGTGTGGAGTGGCGTAAAAGTGGAATAAAGTGAAGTAGAGTGGAGTGACATAAAGTGAAGTGGCCTAGAAAGGAGTAGAGTGTTGTGGAATAGAGTGTTGTAAAGTGGAGTGGACAGAAGTATCATAGAATCTAGCAGAGGATCAAAGTGGAGTGTGAGAGTGGAGTGTTGTAGAATAGAAGAGAGGGTTTTAGAGTGTATTGGCATAGACTGGAGTGCAACAGAGTGTTGTGGAGTACAGTATCATAGAGTGGAGTTGAGTAGAGTGTTATAGTGCGAAGATGTGGAGTGTGGAGTGACGTTGAGTGGAATGAAGTAGAGTGGAGTAGAGTGGTTTGGCATAGAGTGGCAAGAGTGGACTAGAGTGAGGTGCAGTAGAGTGGAGTAGAGGGTGGTAGAGTGGAGTGGTATAGAGAGGAGTGGAAAGTTGTGGCAACTAGTCATAATATCGAGAAAAAAAATATCGACTGAACAGAATAACGAGTTTTTTTATATAGAATGGACAGAATATCGAATTGCAAAAATATAGTGGTGCAGAATATCGAAATGCAGGTAAGAAATATCGATTTCCACAATATCGAAGTTAGTAATATCGATTTTCTTTGTGTGTTTTATGTGTTAGTATATGTTATAAAAGTTTGCAGTATTTTTGTTATGTATGTTTGAATTTTGTAAAAGTAATTAATTTTATGTTAACTAATTTTTGTGTAATTTAATTACATAGCGGGTTGTGGGTTTATAGGGGAATGGGGCGGGAATTAATTTAATTATAATATATATTTTTAGCACTATTTAGAATTAATTAATTATATGTTAAATATTTTTTGCGTAATTTAAGTCTGTAGCGGGTTGTGGGATTATAGGGGAATAGGGTGGGAAGTAATTTAATCGAAATTAATTAATTTATTATTTTATTACTTAATTTAATACGTAATATTTTATGTTAATTAAGTTAATTCATTTATTACTAATTCACTATAAATTGATTAATAACAATTAGTAAGTAATCGGTAATTATGTTAATTGTGTAATTTGTTTATTAATTAGTAATTTATTAGATATTCATTATCAACAATTAATTTGTAAATATGTTAATTGTGTACTTTTTCATCAGTGGGTTGAGGGTTGATAGGGGAGTAGGGTAGGAAGTAATTTATATTTAATGTAATTTTTATTATTATATTATAATTTTTTACAGTTATTTTATAGTGTTAATTGTGTGAATTAATTGAGATTTGATTGTTATTAATTATATTGTTAATTGTAATTAGTTAATTAATTAATTGTTAATTAATTATGTTAATTTAATAATATGTTACAATATTGTAGGTAATGTTTATAGGGGAAAATGGTGGGAGGTAAATTAATTTTTTTTAAATTATTAATTGTTTATTAATGTTAATTGTTTTGCAGGAGTGGGTATATTAAATTATTCCCCTACACTTTCCTTACTGTTGCACTTACTGGAGTGGGAATAGTAGTTTTTACCCTCCCGCTATCCAACACTTTCCCTACTGTTGCAATCACTGGAGTGGGAATAGTAATTTTTACCCTCCCGCTATCCAACACTTTCCCTACTGTTGCACTCACTGGAGGGAGAATAGTAATTTTTACCCTCCCGCTATCCAACACTTTCCCTAATGTTGCAGTTACTGGAGTGGGAATAGTAATTTTTACCCATCCGCTATCCAACACTATCCCTACTGTTGCACTTATTGGAGTGGGAATAGTAATGTTTACCCTCCCACTATCCTACGCTTTCCACACTGTTGCAATCACTGGAGTGGAAATAGTAAATTTTACCTTCCTGCTATCCAACGCTTTCCCTACTGTTGCACTCACTGGAGTGGGAATAGTAATGTTTACCCTACCGCTATCCCACGCTTTCCCTACTGTTGCACTCGTTGGAGTGGAAATAGTAATTTTATCTTTTACGTTATGCAATCTTTTCAGTATTGTTATATTTAATGTAATGTAAAATATTATTTAAAAATAAATAATTTTAATGTTTTGACTTATTATATATAATTTTTTTATATATATTATAGGTTTATTTATATATATATATATATTCACTGAAAAAACCATGGGTTTCACACATGTTATAGTTAGCTGGACATTTCACTCGTAAAAAACCATTGAAATTCCCCCGTTATAGTTAGTTCAGCTAACTATAACTCGCGCGACCGCAATCCACTGCTGATGACGTCACATATTACATCACTGTATTCACTAAGATACTGTTAATAAGTCAGTTATACAATTAATTTTACAAAAAAACCCATCCATTTAGACACTTATTTACCCATTTATTCTTCCATTAACCTTTAGATATACATATATAAAAAATATTTATTTTTCAGAAAGACACATATTCACTGGATGATGTCATCAGTGATGTCATCAGTGATGTCATTTGAGATGTCATCAGTGATGTCATGAGTGATGTCACTGACCATGTCATGAGTGATGTAATATGTGATGTCATCAGCAGTGGATTGCGGTCGCGCGAGTTATAGTTAGCTGAACTAACTATAACGGGGGAATTTCAATGTTTTTTTACGAGTGAAATGTCCAGCTAACTATAACATGTGTGAAACCTATGGTTTTTTCAGTGAATTTGCAAGGTTTTTAAAATGCTAATTCCTAACTATAACGTGTGTGAAACCTATGGTTTTTTAAGTGAATTTGCAAGGTTTTTTAAATGCTAATTTCTAACAATAACGTGTGTGAAACCTATGGTTTTTTTAGTGAATTTGTAAGGTTTTTTAAATGCTAATTTATGTATGTATTATTATATTTTTTATATATTTATTTTACAATAAACTACCTATGTATATAGTTATAGATTGACTGTATCCTGTAATATGGAATGGCTCAGCTCTTTTTTTTGAATTTAGATAAAACAGCATAGTTAATATCTTCTATAAACTTATAAACAGTTTAAAATATTTTTTGTTTTTTTTAAGGGTTTTTCACCGTGCGCGCACAGTGCGCGCACCCCGTGATTTTTTGAAAAAAAATCAAATGTTTTTTTCACCCTTTGGGGTCCTTCAGGGACCCCCTGACAAAGGCTAGGGGGTCAGGAACTCTCTACCCTGCCCCCTTTTCACGTTCTCCACCTCTCTTTTTCACTGTCACACACAAAATGGCATCCGACACTTCCTGATTTCGACCGATTAGAATGTTGACTGACAGCTAACCACCAATCAGAATTACACTCGCGGACATTTGGTGCGCGCCCCGTGCGAGCACCGTGCGCGCACGGTGCGCGCATATAGATATTTATGTACTTTTAACTGCAATTTTCTCAGGAACTACTGAACAGATTGACACCATATATGCAAAAGGCACATGCCTGACCTGAGGACTACCTCTTTGCCAAATTTCATGTAATTCTGTTCAGCCGTTCGGGCTGTACCTTCGACTAAAGGTCCTATGGGAAAATGCATGGGGAAAACGCGTTTTGGGACCCCCCTTTTTTCTCAGCCCCCGCTTGACGAATCACCCCGAGACTTTCAGGGTAGGAGCTGAGCGGAGCGCCCCATTAGTTTTGAAAATTTCACGAAGATAAGTCAACCGGCGCCAAAGTTATTCAAAATAGAATTTTCAGATTTCCTATGGGAACTCGGTCCTAACTATAACTATCTACTCGCAACCGCTTTTGTTTTATCCGAGGTTTCGGAAGGACTCCGGCTCGCCTGGTAATGCAGACCTAGCCATGGGCTGCTGTCATGTGCAGCTTGTGACTTCACGAGTAATCAGGTTTACTGAAACCTTGATGTACGGCCCGGCGAGATTCTGCACATGGGGCTTGAGCGTTTGGGGAGCAGAGGAAGCCTTACGACGGACACTTCAATAGGGACTTTTAATCGGACACTCCGCACTTTGTGTTGACACCAATGCCCACAGGAGCTTACATCTTTAAAAGCTCTCCCCATGCAACACTTACCTGATTCAGCTACCTTCTGGGAACTGTAGTCTGCAGTGAGGTTGTTACCATGTGACCTGTGGTCAAGCGGACTACCGCCAATGGGAGAGGCATCTACTATTCAAATGTGGGGTGGAGCAGTACCCTAAACATGGCGGCATCTGAAGAAGGCTCGTAAGCCGAAATGCATTATGCCCGATTTGTCTGCCACATTAAAGGTTTTCCAACGTTCCCCTGTGAGGTCTCTGGTTCTTCGTCTGAGAGGAGGGTGTTTTTTATGGTTTCGCGCTAACCAGTGTCGCGTGGGAGACCCCATTCAGTTTGTGGCCGGAGCGATGCTGGTACAAGTTGTTGCAGCTTTTGTTTTATCCGAGGGATCGGAAGAACTCCGGCCTGCCTCGTAATGCAGACCTAGCCATGGGCTGCTGTCATGTGCAGCTCGTGACTTCACGAGTAATCAGGTTTACTGAAACCTTGATGTACGGCCCGGCGAGATTCTGCACATGGGGCTTGAGCGTTTGGGGAGCTGAGGAAGCCTTACGACGGACACTTCAATAGGGACTTTTAATCGGACACTCCGCACTTTGTGTTGACACCAATGCCCACAGGAGCTTACATCTTTAAAAGCTCTCCCCATGCAACACTTACCTGATTCAGCTACCTTCTGGGAACTGTAGTCTGCAGTGAGGTTGTTACCATGTGACCTGTGGTCAAGCGGACTACCGCCAATGGGAGAGGCATCTACTATTCAAATGTGGGGTGGAGCAGTACCCTAAACATGGCGACATCTGAAGAAGGCTCGTAAGCCGAAATGCATTATGCCCGATTTGTTTGCCACATTAAAGGTTTTCCAACGTTCCCCTGTGAGGTCTCTGCTTCTTCGTCTGAGAGGAGGGTGTTTCTCATATATATATATATATATATATATATATATATATATATATATATATATATATATATATATATATATATATATATATATATATATATATATATATATATATATATATATATATATATATATGTAATTATATTTAAAATTCTGTTTTTACCATTTAATTATTAAACATATTGATTGTTTTTTTATATATAAAGTTAATATATATGTAATAAAAAATAAAAATGCATGTTTATTTATTTTTTTACTTGCATTTATTAATTTTAAGGTTATTTAAGTATTTTTAAGTATGTTTTACATAATTATATTTATTATTTCATTAATTTTACATTACTGTTAAGACTTTTAAAAAAGTCGATATTTTAGCAAACTAAATTATTTACAACGATATTTAGGATTCAATATTTTTGTACTTATCTGTTTGTAGATAGGATTTCGATATTCTTATAGTCAATATTTTGTCACCGATATTTTTGTAGATCGATATTTAGCTCCTCAATATTCTGTCAGTGATTCGAAAATGTTGTAGAGCGGAGTGGAGTACAGTGGTGTGGCTTGGCATAAAGTATAGTGGTCCGGAGAAGACTGTTGTGGAGTGGAGTAGAGTGAAGTAGAGTGGAATAGAGGGTCACTGAATGGGGTGGCGTATAGTAAATTAAAGTAGCGTGGAGTGGCAAAGGTGAAGAAGAGTGGGGTGTTAGAGTGAAGTGGCGTAGAGTAGAGTAGAATCTTATAGAGTTAAGTTGTGCAGAGTGGAGTAGAGTGTGATAGACTGGAGTGGAGTACAGTGGAGGCCATAGAGAGGAGTAGAATGGAATGACGCAGAGTGGAGAAGAGTGTTGTACAGTGGAGTGACATAGAGTGGCAGAGAGTGGAATGGTGTAGAATGAAGAGGCACAGATTGGAGAAAGCGGCATCGTGGAGTGATTCATGGGATTTGTACTAGCTTGAAGTGTTTGTGTGTGAGAGAGAAAGTGAGAGGGAGAGAGATAGGGAGATAGAGAGAGACAGAACGAGAGCGAGAGACAGAAAGAGAGAGAGAGATCTAAATAAGTCTGAAGCAAGACTGGCTGGCTACATGAAACCAGATCAGTCGTAGCTGGCCAAGAAAGACAAAACAAGTGAGAGTAACAAAAATGCCAAGCAATGGTAAATAATGAGTGGGCTGTAAGCCCACTGAAGGTTTGTTTAAGATACAATAGATCTCGAAATACAGGGCATGTGTAATTCCTCAGGTGAGACCTAACAACGAGCTCACAGAAGATCCTAGCACCTGTGCATAGACCAGTGCTTAATTTGTAAAATATGAAGTCCAGGTGCTCAAATGTTTGTCGGAGGCCACACCACCTTGTCCCGGCTCCACCCACTTCCTTCACTAGCTCCACCCACTTCCTCTATTGGCTCCACCCACACCCTCAACTGGCACGCAAGCCATAAACCGGGAAAATGTCACACATGTCCTCTGGCTAGAACGCATGGAAAGGTTACACATAAGCACCCATGCCATAAACCATGGAAATGTCACACATAAGCAAGCACCTAGCCATAAACTATGGAAATGTTACACTTAAGCCCTCAGGCCAGAAAGCATGGAAATGTCACACAAGCATCCATGATCCAGGCAATAAACCATTGAAATGTCACATATAGGCATCCAGCCGGGGTGTGTTAACTTCCAGCCACAGTAAACCAGTGCTTAATTTGTAAAAACATAAGTGCCAGGACCCTTTTTGGGAGGCCATTGCAGCTTGCACCACGCATTTTCCCTTCCTGGCAGTACTGCTAATAGCAGTACGATCACAACTAGTGCACATCACTCACCTAGAAGTGTGACAATTCAGACTATTTCAAGTCACTTAAAGCTATAAAAATGGTGTGACCAGTAGATAGTATTCATATATAATGCATATTAAATGATTAAACATCTGTTGCTGTGCTTAACTCAAAATTAGACAGACAGCGCCGCCAGGTGCCAGACTTTCATAGGTACCGGAATACAGGTGTTGAGAATTAAGTACCGGTACCGAGCACTGGAAAACACCAGCTGAAATGAAGCGCTGGGTGCTGCCCTTACTGCACTGCTTAATTTGCGCCAGTTGCTGCAGGTGGTGGTAACAAGCCCTCGTTTTTGAAGACCTGGACTTATTGTTTAACATCAGACTAACTTTGAGTCAGAGCAGGAGAGAGAAAGGTGAAAAAGATTGAATGGCGGAAGAGAAGGTTAGGAAAACAGACACAGGGAGAAAGCCGGCCTGAAAAAGCACACAAGAGAGTAAAATGGTGCAGAGTGAAGAAAAAGCCACGATGAGGTGGAATCAAGAACAGACCGCCTCTGTAGTTTGCAACACTGGCATTCAGAAGTTCCCAATGGTCTTAAAAGACAAACTTTGGGCTCCTGCATTTCTTCTTCACACATTAAGCCCCAACTGGCAACAAGGCCTCATCCTCTCACTTTCAGGTTCCCTTCACCAGCTGAGCATAGGACCAGAATTGATGGGCTTGGCCCTTTTTGCAGGGTTATCCCTGACCTTTTTTTGTTTGCCTTCCTCCTATATTTTTTCTGACCTGTTGGCTGTTTTATGACTCTGGGTACTTTACCACTGCTGACCAGTGCTAAAGTGCATAGGCTCTCCCTATTGTAAATTAATGATTCCATGATTGGTTGATTTGGTTTACTGTCAGACCCCAGTAAAGTGCACCAGGAGTGCCCAGGGCTTGTAAATCCAAATGCTGCTGGTGGGATTGCAGCACCAGTTGTGCCACCCACAGAAGCGGCCTGGTAAAATGTGTCTAAGGTCTGCCATTGCAGAACCTGCATGCAGTCTGGTACTGTCATGCTGACTGGGAGAATGCACCCACTTGCCAGTCCCTAAACCTTCCCTTAACTTCATATTAGTCACCCCTATGGTAGGCCCAAGGGCAGGGTGCATTGTAAGCATAAGGTAGGACAAGCCCTGATGTGTGTGGCATGTCCTAATAGTGAATTACAGCCATTTTCGTTTTTCACTATTGTAAGGCTACCTGTTCTCCATAGGCCAGAATGGGCTGTTAGAATTGTTACATCCTATGATCCTAACCGACCCAGGGAACATGGTAGAAAATCGAGTTTAGTATGCCTGAACTCAGAATAATAAAATACATCTTTTAGCAAAGTTTATTTTAATGTTCTGTGTTTGCAAATGCCACTTTTAGAAAGTTGGCATTTGCTTGCCTAACCATTTCAGCCCGCCTCTGCGCTGATGTGCATCTGCTGTCTGGTTTGTGTGAGTGAGAGTTGGGGAATTCCAGGAGACAGGCTGGGCAGCCAGGTGGTGAATAGGAAGATTACACCAGGATGGGTGGGAGGAGTGCACCAGGACTTTGAATAGGGCTGTGCTCTGCCACCACAATGCTGGCTCCACCTCCTGTGGAGCGTCTGATGTCTCTGCCCTGCACACTGAAAGCAGAAGCCAGCATCGTGTCAACAAAGTGCTCAGAAACCGAACCGAACTAGGCAAGGGCCCCTCTGGCCTGCAAGAACAAAAGAAATGTAGTATAAATGTAGGAGCCCTGCTCCTAAGAAATCAGATCCTGCTACAAGACAAACCTCTGCTTGAGGGGAAGGAACCGGGAAAGCTGTAGGAGTACTGACCCTGACCTGGGGGATTGGCCTGCAGTGGTTGCCTTGCACCTGAAGGAGAGGAGAAAGATTGCTGATAAACTTTACTTCAACTTGTGCTGTTTAAGTTCTCCAAGGGCTTGTGACTGAGCTTGCCCCTGAACGAAGTCCCAGGACCAGTGGACTTCACCCCCCCTTGAGAACCGCCGTTCTCACCATGAAGCTGAAGCCGAGAGAAGTGTGCTCCTCCTAGATCAGCGCGTACACTGGAAAGCCTGTGCCCAGCTGTCCGGCCCAAACAACGCGACTAAGGCCCCCCTACGAGCCGTAGCTCGCAACGTGAAGGAAGGACTTCGTGACGCACTTTTATTGCCCCCTCTTCGCATCGTACTGCTCAGCATGCCCCCCTACCCCTGTTGTGGGCAGGCTGCGGCACGTGGAGTGGTTGGTACGTCGCTCACCATCGGAGCGTACTGCCTGCTTCGCACTGCGCTGAAAGAAAGGCGCCGATCTCAAGGTACGGCTCGTACGCCGCAACGAAGAGCCAGCGCACCGTACCTCCGCACCATCCCCTGAAGCATCGTGACTGAGGCCTCCTAGGAGCCGTAGCTCGCACCGCAACAGGAGGACATCGCACCGTACACCGCGCTGGGATTCAACGCATCGTCCGTGACGAACTTTCAAAGATAAGGTACTGTGTCCGCTTTGCACCATAAGGTGTACGCTCCGCACCGGAGCGCCTGCAGCATTTTGTGAGCCCCGTTCGTAAGCACCGTAGGGTGTACACATCGCCCAGAGCGTCTGCAATGCTTGTGACCCCGCTCGTGAGCACCGCAGGGTGTACGCTTCGCCCAGAGCGTCTGCAACGCTTGGGAGCCCCACTCGTAAGCATCTTTCCAGCTCCGTACGAACCGTACGAAGAGAGCGAAGCGCACAGAACTATTGAAATACGCATGAACCAAGAACTGCTTTATGCCAATAAGTATTGTGGGCCCGTTCAACATTTATTGGGTCTTGTGCTAAGTCCTATTGTATAAAGATAACTATTTTTGATAAACCCAGTGTGGAGTCCATTTGTGGGGGCATCATTGAATTACTGTATGTGGTCACAAATGCTTAACCATTGCGTCCTGAGATAAGCCTTGTCTGCTCGCGCCAAGCTACCTAGAGGGTGAGCAGGGGTTGTGTTGGGAGTGTAACCCCTTACCCTGACTAGAGGAGAGGATCCCTGCTTGACACAAGTACCTACCTGTGCCAACCAGAGATCCCCGATTCTAACAAGAATACAAGAGGATTCAATAGGTCAAGGGCATCGTGCTCAATTTTTAAGGTCACTAATGAGACACTTCTCATGACAAACAATATTTACAGTTCTTCTGAAGTGGGAAAGAAATCTGGGCCTCGCTGGTCAGTCGGGCAAAGATAGGTCCTGGCTGAAAGCGTTCCTAGTGGGTAACGCTTCAGTGTCTTTCTGGAATTGATTGAAGTTTGGCTGAAGCCTGTAGTTTTGGCCAACTAGGTCTAGAACTGGCGATGGCTGCTGCCTTTTACCTTCTGCCTCCACACCGCCTGCAAGAGCCCTCCGTGCATAGCTGCCAAGGTTTAAGATTGCTATATGTGACTTTTCTATAATTTCAGTGCAATTATGAGTGACAATTGAAAGACTGAGTGACAGTTTCTCGTTAGCAAAATAAAGCAATGACGGCGAGGGAAACATATAAACATCAGATATTGCACCCATTTGCGCAACAAGAAACTCTAGGAATCCGTTATTAGCATTACGATAAAAGGATAATTATTATGTGCGGCCGCCTCCTGGCGTCACTTTTGAATTCACCTCATAGAGGCTGCTCACTTACACCTAGCATTTCAGCCTCCGCTTAGATTATTTGTATAGTGGAATTTGATAATTAATCACCCGACTCCAGGTCGACTTCCACACACTTTTCCAGCAGTGGGTTCACCGTCCTTCATGAACTGAGGGGAGGTCTGTGCTGTTGTGCTCAGCACCGCAGGAAGTCTGACCTGAGAAGCTGCTGGTGTTGTGCTTCTCTCGGTTTCTAGGTAGTGGACCTCCTGGCGCTGAGACACTAACAGTCAGACTCAGTGCAATGGTGTCTGTTAAATACAGTGCTCAAACGCGACCGGAGCCACCGGGCAAGTGTCCCATAGTGCTAATAACTCAATGCCTTTTTTTGTACCACCTTTTTCGTGTATATGGCATAAACATTTCCACCTGAAACGCGGCAGTGCGCTAAGAAACACCACGGCACGTGTGCCCTACGTCATTGGCAGCAGAGTGGGTCAAGTGAGAGGAGTTGACAGCCAATGATTGGAGGACAATACAGTGACAGTTATGCACATTTATAATATTTCCATCTGCTCAGTTAAATAAATACATTAACATAACTATTACCGCCCGAAGTAGTTGGCAAGGGGACAAGCTATGGTACTGCCACCAGAGTCATGAGGCTGCACTGGCACCATACTCTCGCTGCAGCCGCGGTCCTTCCAGACTCGTGCAGCAGGAATCATGAGAGGCAGCATGCATGGGCACCAAACTCTCCGGTGCCCCACTCTAGACCCAGTGCACCATTTTACTCTCTTGTGTGCTTTTTCAAGCCGACTTTCTCCCTGTGTCTGTTTTCCTAACCTTCTCTTCCGCCATTCAATCTTTTTCACCTTTCTCTCTCCTGCTCTGACTCAAAGTTAGTCTGATGTTAAACAATAAGTCCAGGTCTTCAAAAACGAGGGCTTGTTACCACCACCTGCAACAACTGGCGCAAATTAAGCAGTGCAGTAAGGGCAGCACCCAGCGCTTCATTTCAGCTGGTGTTTTCCAGTGCTCGGTACCGGTACTTAATTCTCAACACATGTATTCTGCTACCTATGAAAGCATGGCACCTGGCGGCGCTGTCCAATTTTGAGTTAAGCACAGCAACAAATGTTTAATAATTTAATATACATTATATACGAATACTATCTACTGGTCACACCATTTTTATAGCTTTAAGTGACTTGAAATACTCTGAATTGTCACACTTCCAGGTGAGTGATGTGCACTAGTTGTGTTCGTACTGCTATTAGCAGTACTGCCAGGAAGGGAAAATGCGTGGTGCAAGCTGCAATGGCCTCCCGAAAACGGTCCTGGCACTTATGTTTTTACAAATTAAGCACTGGTTTACTGTGGCTGGAAGTTAACACAGCCCGGCTGGGTGCCTATATGTGACATTTCAATGGTTTATTGCCTGGATCATGGATGTTTGTGTGTGATATTTCCACGGTTTTTGGCCTAGCCCTGTCCTGGATGCTTGTGTGACATTTCCATGCTTTCTGGCCTGAGGGCTTAAGTGTAACATTTCCACAGTTTATGGCTAGGTGCTTGCTTATGTGTGACATTTCCATGGTTTATGGCATGGGTGCTTATGTGTAACCTTTCCATGCGTTCTAGCCTGAGGACATGTGTGACATTTTCCCGGTTTATGGCTTGCGTGCCAGTTGAGGGTGTGGGTGGAGCCAATAGAGGAAGTGGGTGGGGCCGGGACAAGGGGGTGTGGCCTCCGACAAACATTTGAGCACCTAGACTTCATATTTTACAAATTAAGTACTGCTCTGTAGTCTCTCCATCTCTACCTGTCTCTTTCATCCGCCGTCTCCCCGTCCCCTATTATTTCCTCACAGCCCCTCTCCCTCCATCTCCCTCCTCCCCCCGCACCCCCACACACATAGGCACATGCTCCGCTGTGACTGGAGAGGCTTGGAGAGTAGAATGTGATTCAGGGGGTGGGGGAGCCGCTCTCGCTCGCCTGCCTCTGTGCACCACTGGACGGCACGGCATGAATGAGAGAACGGAGTCTGCCGCCGCTTCCTTCCTTAGAACAAGCCTGTCAGAGCCCGAGGGGCCCTCCCTCACTGAGGAGCACCCCCCCCCCCAGGACCACATTCCATTACACTGAGTGACCTGTAATTTACGACGAGGCGGGGCCCTGGCAGTTTCAATCCGAGTGTGACAGTGTGTTGTGTGCCTCAAAGCGGGCTGCTGCTGCGGCGGCATCCAATTTGTACTATTTTAAACACAATTGCGTGCAATATCAGCTCTGAATTTAATGAACAGCGGATATCGCAGATAGACCCGGCCCTGAAAATTAAGTGCCGGTGCTTAGCACCGGAAAGCACCGGCACAAATTAAGCCCTGGCATAGACCAAGCATTAAACCAAATTTTTGACTAAAACACAATAATATTTTTTTCTCGGTCTACGTGCCCAGGATCTTGATCAACCATGATCCTATTTAAGAAAGAGTTATAGATGCTTCCCTTTAAAGAACATTACTTTTCAGGAAAGTTCAAAATATGGAACTATCACATACAGGCATTTGCGAAATGAGCATCTGGAAGCATAATTGCTGTAAAAAGCAAAATATATGACACAGAAGAGTATTAACAGCTTGAGTGGGCAGTTTGCCTAAGGGGCACCTGGCTAAATGTGCACATGTAGCCCACTAAAGTCAAAACGGCATTGCATCAACATATGAGCCTTTGTTAGAGGCGCAGCTGCTGAAATCGCGCCCATGCAAGTCCAGCCGTTCATAGAACCACAAGAGTATAAATGTGCCTGGTGTAGTCAAGAAAAACAAAAAGAACGAACAATCCCATTAATTGACACCCACAAAGTTTCCACAAAAAGGGCATCAAAGAAAACATTCGCACCAAATAAGAACAGAAATGACTTCCCTAAAACACAACTACAGACGGTCCCCGACAGCCCCAAGATAAAATCCCAGATTTAGTCCCACAGCTGTGTGTTTGCAGCGAGTGATACAGCTAAGGGAGCATGTAAGTAATGTAAGTAGCTGAAAGGTTATGTCACAAGCCTTTCTATCAGGAGTTTCACATGAGAAGGAGGCGTTTGCCTTTCATGTGAAACTTAAAGTTGATGAGGAGTCCCACAGATCTCCTGTGGAGGGATGGTTTCTTGAAGTGGAGTGGGTTGGGGTGGTGCATTGACAGTCCATGGTTTGTAAACCGAGCCAGAGTCTCAAACGCTGGGACTCAAACACATTAGAAGGTCCTCTCTGAGCTCTTGCTGTTCATGACGAGGGGCGGCAGCTAAGGCTTCTGGGCTGGGCATTTCAAAATAGGTCATGAAGATTTATTTTGTCAGATTTAGGGCTTCCTGCATGCGACTGAGATGAAGGCCTCACTATAGCCTTGTTGTAGCCTTCCCTGTGTGTCTTGCAGCATACTCCGTACTACTCAGACAGTGGCTTGTGCCATTGACGAGCACAGTTGAGTTTGGTCAGTGTTTCAGTAAATCTCTTAGTGGACGATTTCAGCCCATTTTAATTTTTTTACTCAATTTGAGGTAGACGATTTGTTGAGGATGTCACTAATGTTGTGCTGTCCCTAATTTGAAAAACATGGGTCCCCTGCTGCAAGATAGCTTGCCCAAGGCAGGAATAGTACCAATACATTGCAAAAAAGGTCTCAGGTAATTATTTACAAACAAAAACAAGGTAGAGAGCACATACATGGACAAACAGAAAGACATACGTGTTGATACACAATTGGAAAAGTTCTGTTTATTAATATTATAGGTAAAAATATCACAGTTTCGCTATAGATAATTATTTCAAGAAAAATACATTATGGGGCATATTCTCAATGAGCTATCGCCGAGTTAACGGCACATTAGCGCAGCCAAAGACACGTTAAATACATCGCCCTATTCACAAGCTGGTGCTAACAGCCGATATCACTAGTTTTCCGGCGATAGCATCCTCAAATAATATCGCCACAGATGACCCCGGCAGCTATCGCTAATGAGATGCAGAGTAGGCGTTCCCGAGCAGAAAGCCGTGACAACACCACTCCACAACATTCTTAACTACCAGCCACATCGGCGATGAGAACACAAAACATGCGATAAGGCACATTAGCACCAGGAAAGTAACACCTGCTCAGACCTGGTGCAAAGTCCGACCACAGCCAGCACCACAAAAGCGAGCCCAGCCCAGAGCCACCCCTGAAAAACAACAGATGTACCGGGGCAACTGAACATGCAGCCCTGAGCCCCAATAGGGCAACAACACCCACCGCCACCACCCCCAGGACCACCCCTCTCCGGCAACCCCTCCGACCAAAGACATGCCACATCAACTACACTTAAACATGTACCAAATAATCTGCATGATGTCGCACAATCACATCTGGTGACATGCATGTGTCGTCACAAAAATGAGCATCAAACATTCACCTTCAGAGCAACAAATGAAAATTAATTAAAATAAACACTGAACAGAAATGAAGACACATGACGGCTCCCCTCGGGCTAATCTGTAGGCCACAGCCTGCAAGACAAAAATCATGATGGGAAGGTGTGTCCCGCGCACATCAAGGGACAGAGAGAGAGCAAAGGAGAGAGAGAGGAAGAGAGGGAGAGAGAGATAGACGGACAGAGAGGGAGAGAGAGAGAGAAGAAGAGAGGGAGAGAGAGAGAAGAAGAGAAGGACAGGGAGAGAGAGAAGAAGAGAGGGGGAGAGAGAGAGAGAGAAGAAGAGAGTGGGAGAAAGAAGAAGAGAGGGACAGGGAGTGAGAGAAGAAGAGAGGGGAGAGAGAGAGCGAGAGAGAGAGAGAAGAAGAGAGGGGGAGAGAGAGAGAAGAAGAGAGGGGGAGAGAGAGAGAGAGAAGAAGAGAGGGGGGGAGAGAGAGAAGAAGAAGAGAGGGAGAGAAGAAGAGAAGGGGGGAGAGAGAGAGAGTGCCGGCACTGCGCACCCAGGCCACACTGCTCACCTGCTGCCACCGGTGTGTCTCCAACCACGTGCCGGCATGTATTGCAGTTCACCAGGTCCCGCATCTGAGATAGACCCGTCATCTGAAACAGAGTCCAGATACATGAATGGCACAGTACACACAATTGCACAAGACATCATCACCTGCCCGCCCCTGTGCACCCAGGCAGAGGCACCCCAGCCCCTCCCGCCACCCATCGGAGCATGCCCGCCCCTGCGCACACAGGCCTCACTGCTCACCTTCCGCCACCGGCGTGTAGAAAAGAGGTCCCACCACATGCCGCTGCAAGCCACAGGCCTGGGGCCCGCAGACATGGCACCCTCCACATCATGCAGCCCCGCTTATCAGGCCACCAGGTCATCATCACAGGCTGCACACCCGCTCAGCCCCTGAGGTGCCACTAACTCTGTGATCCGGGATGCGACACCACGTGGCTGTAGGCCCGTGCTGCCCACTGACTCTGGCCTACACTGCGGTCCAGCAGGGCACACAAAACCTGAGCAGTCCGGACCGCCGGGATGGGGCATCATCGCAGGTTGCACACCCGCTCAGCACTTAAGGTGCCCCTACCTCAGTGCACCGAAAGTCACTGTCCTGTGGCGGTGTGCCTGTGCCGGCCGCAGTGTATCAGGTGCCACCAAGTCTGTGCCCCACAAGTCATGGACCCTCTATGATTGGGTATCGTGCTGCGGACGCCATCAGGTCACCTCCGGGCCTGCGGAATGTGATGTCGCAGGCCCCTGGACCCCCATGCCTACACGCACACAACACAGATACACCCCGAGAGAGGCTGGAAATGGCATCGAGCACATGCCCCCGGCCCTTTTTATTGGCAGGGTCACATGTGCTGTGACGCGTTTGCTGGATGGGTGTGGTGTGGGTGTACACCAGCCATGAAGGAGTGGCTGTGGCATGCTGAAAACTAGACCTGTGAGCAGCAGATCCCTACAGGAAAGACCTGGGACATGTAGCGTTGTCATCCCCCCTGTAAGCGTAAGCGGAGTGGGCTCGCCTGGCATATGCCAGTCCAGCGTAAGGGTTTGAACAATGACCCTGGCGCTCTAGGCGTTGTTCCGTATGTGGCTGGACAAGGAAGTAACAAATGCGTCTGTCGCTGTTGTTGCGTCAGTGCCACCCAGACAACATTTGGCAATGTGTCGCCTTGTGACCCGAGTCCAACGACATGAGCTACATGGACATCAGAGGAATACACTGACCCAACATTTGTCAATACTACCACACTTGAAAGACCATAGACACGACACATCTGTGTGATTCAGAATTTTTATTACATATTCAGTGGAGTCTTGCATCTGGAGCAGTACAGGGCCATGCCAAGCGCACTGTACAATGTTGGCCCGTGGAGGGCCAGCCAGAGTCCTTCGGGAATGACAAGTTCAAAGAGAGGGGAAGAGTTCAGTCCGCAGTCTGTTAGCCGTTTCATTGGCGATCAAACAGCAAATTGCAGTCCATTGCGAGGTACAAGGCGAGTGTCGCAGAGTGCATCGGGGGACAGTGGAAGGTGATGATGCAGGGGGCAGTACCAAGCTGAAGCCGGCCCTATGGCTGAGATGAATGCTGCTGCGTCCTTCTTACCATGAGGACAGAATCATCCGCATCTTCACCCTCTGCTGTTTCATGTGCCTCACGTGTGGGTGGTGGTGTTCTGTCTCCAGCACTGTGTGGCAGTGACACCTCAGGGCCCGGAGATGTGGATGTAGTGGTAGCAGCAGCATGCATCTGCGCAAGGCGTTGTGGCAGCAATGCCATGAGGATGGTTCTGAGGTCATTTTGGAACACAGCTACCTCTCGCTGGTGTGCAGCCGTGGCAGCCGCTCTTTCCACTATGGCCCCCTCCATGGTCTCCATGAGCCTCCACATGAGTCCCAATCCCAGGGCGAGCTCGCTGGAGCCACTCTGACTGGACAGTCGTTCTTGTCGCAGAGTCAGGACTCTGGCGATGTCAGCCATGGTTCGTTGGAGAGCATGGAGCAGACTGTGGGTGTCCATTAGGGATAGTGAGAGGTCCCTGATGGGACTTAGACACCCACGTATGGCATCTAGTTTGTCTGCCATGCGGTCGAAGCCCACCCGCACCTGTTCAGCCAGCTGCTCCTGCCATACCAACACACGGCGTTGGAAGGCCACGTGTTCCTCATAGGGGTCCTGGGAGGAAGCCGTGGTGGTGGGTGCTGCCTGCTGTGTGTTCTGTGCAGGGGGTGGGTTCTCCTCGTAGCAGCTGGGCTGCCCTGCTCCTGGAAGTGGACTCTGGAGGCTCTCCACAAGCTGTTGGAGGGCATTGGAGTCGAAGCTGTGGTCGTCCTCTTCGCCATCAGAGAAGAGAGGTTGGGACTGCTCTGCAGGAGGTGTTGATTGTCCCTCTGCAATGTGAAGGGGAGATGCAGTTTAACAATGTGTTCACATGTGTGTTGTCGGATGACTGTGTACATCATGACTGTTTTGGAGGGGCTGCCTATTTGCTGCAGGACAGAGGACGTTTTGACAACTTCACGGATGTGTGTTTGGAGTTGTACATTGTCGACTCACATTTCCCTGCAGTGCCACTTGTGATTGGCCAGTGTCTACACCCAGTATGCGTCAGTTGTGTCCTGTGTTCTGTTGTGGGCGTGTTGTGGTTTGTGCCACTTTGTTGTCAGTGTTGATGTGCTCTGCATGTTATGTGTGTGTGCTGCATTGGGGGGGGCCTGTTGCTCTGTTTTGCTGCCCCTTATACCTTTCATGCGGTGTGCCTTTGACTTTTGTACTTGCACTGTGCTGATATGTAGCATGCTTGGGTTCATTGTTGTCTTGGTGGGAGTTGGGGGTCTGGGGCATGGTTTGTCTGAAGATGTGCTGTGCTTACTGGTGCATGTGTGCAATTGTGCCCATCTCCCCCCGTCCCCACAGTCCCTCTTGACCTCGTCCATTGTCCTCTTCAGCACTCTGACTGCATTCACCTTGTCCACGATGGACTGCCATATTCCATTTTTAGTTGCCAATGTCACTGTGAAGGTGACAAACAGTTGTTGATGGAGTTCGACCACCTCCGTTATCAGGATCCTGTTTTACTGTGGACTGAAGTGCTTCTTCCTACTCTTCTTTTCCTTGCCCTTCCCTGACCCCGAGGTCCCAGGCAGGTCCTCTGGGGGGCTTGTGGGATTCTGGATCTCCTCCGTACTTGCTCCGGCAACATCCATTGTGCTTGACTGTTGTTTGGCATTTGTTTGTGGTTTTTTTTGCTACTTTTATGGTGATTATTCCCGCCTGACGCGTGTGAATTGCAGGCCTGTAGCTGGTTTTCGCAGATTTTTGTATCACGATTGGCCTCATCGCAGCTTTTTCTCGCTTTCGCGTTTCGCATTTTTGCAGAGTGGCGTTGATTTTTACGCGGCCAGTTGACGCGTTATCTGGGGAATATCGCATGGTGCCACCGTGTTGAGAATGCTTCGTTAACACGGCGTAATTTTCCCACGATAGACTGCGATGTTGGAGGTTGCGTTAAGTAACTTTTGCGATGGTTATCACACATTCTTGAGAATATACGCTATGTTTTTTTAAATACATTTCAATCACATGACATACTCACACATACCCATACGTGCGTCCACTTCAAACACGCTTCATACTAAATATAATTTGAAAATAAATTGTAATCAATATAATATATACATACATCACAGAATAGAACGTTTTCTGTCTGATGCAACAGAGGTCAATACACACTTGTGGCCCAAAACATATTTATATTTGTCTAATGTTGAGGTGCACACATGCCAGCGAGATCTCTATATCCAGTGTGTATTACGGGTAACTTCTGATAATATTTTATTTGGCTGTAAATTCTACCATTCACATTTTGTTGTTGCGGTTGCTTAGTGTTTGGTTAGGATTATCCCAGCTGCTTGGTATAAATCTGTCAAACGTGTTTGATAGAAAAACAGATGATTTGGCCATCAATATAGACTCAACCTTGACATCTTGCTTGAGGGTATTTTTAATTGACTGTGAGAGTGTTCTGCATGCAAACTTGTGCTTAGATGTCCGGCGAAGAGATACTTCGCTTTGAGACGAGGCTGATGGCAAAAAATATTTGATGTGGTTGTTTTCGTTAGCATGAGGTTGGACAGGGTTGTGCTGTCGTTCAGCCATTCAGCAACATCTTGATTAGATTGACTCTGGTGTTGGTTTGATGCTTGGTCTTTAATTTTGGTTCTCTGCTTGCAGTATGGGTGACTGAAGCTGCTGTGTCAAGTAATGAATCCAGATTGTCCGTAGAATGTATCAGTTCACCTCTACACTTCTAGGTTCTTTTTGTTCACTTGGTTGGTTGAGTTTCCAGCTGAGTCATTTTGCTCCTCCTAAAATGTATGTGTCTTTTGTGACAACGAAGGTTTTTTTTTTGTATAGAAATGCTCTTTACCATTTGTTGGGATGGACTGTACAGAATAAGTGGAGTTTTTACCTGTTTATATGCTGATGTAAGCATCCATACTGAAGGTCATACTGCTGGGAAGATTTACAAGCCCCTAGCGCCTCTATGCGCCGCCATTGCATCACTTTTTTTTATGCACTGGCAGCGCAAACAATGCAGCAAATTTACAAGGTGACACGTCTAAGGAGATGCGTTATGTTGTAAAGCCCTGTGTCACATTATACCTGCGCCAGGTATAATGTATGCAGGCTAGGTTTCCCCAAGCCATATAGAACTGACGCAGTGAAATTTACATTTCACTGCGTCACTCTACACCTTCACTGCGTCAAAATCCCTACGCCTGCTCAGACCAGGCATAAGGAATGATGCATGGCTTTTTGTATGGGACTTACCTTTCTGTTGTGGCACATTGCTGGAGTTACGTCACTTTCTTGAGCAACTCCAGCGATGTGTCACTTTTGTGCAAACAGCTGTGTCAGTATTTCTGACACATCTGTTAATCCATCTCCATGGAACACTGTATTGTAAATACAGTGCATCCATGGTGGCGCAAGGACATTTGGCCATGGCGCAAGGAAACTGACGCATCTATGCAGAACCATCAGTTCCTTGTAAATCTGCCCCAGCGTCTTTTTAGAAAGGCCATCTTGAGCATTATCTTGAAGTTTCTTCAGGAGATACATCCAGGTCACGTAAAAGAGAACCGCTCCATGTGGGCTCTGCGAAGTGGGTACCAGCCTCTACTCTTGTGAAGCTGCTATTTTTGGTAATCAGGCACTGAGAGCGGGACACATTAATTACTGTGAATGCGCCATGCTGATATGTAAAATAAGTAAGTATTGAGCAATTTTTAAAGGAGTGTTGTGTTTGCTTGTGTTTTTTGTGTGTTACATTTCCTGTATTTTTATAGCGCACTTTGGCCACTGGTATGGCGTCAATGCGCTTCTTTAACACAAAGTTTTCACATAGTTCATGGTCACAACCAGGGTTGGACTGGCCGTAACAGGCATCGTGCGTTTCCTCGAGAGGCTGGAAGGGTGGCGGCTGATTCTGCAGCTGTGGGGACTGCTTTTGTTACTGGGGGCCGGTTTTTCATCAGTACTACAATAACATCCCCCAGTAAAAGAAGCAGCAAGCAAGCATTTCCAGTCTCCCTCCCGGGCCAGGCAGTGCTTCACTAGGGGCTGGTCTGAGAAAACTGCCAGGGCTGCTTTGGGTTCCCAGTCCGGCCCTGGTCACACCTGCACAATATATAACCGGTGCTTTGAAATGAAGTATTAAAAATAATATCTGCAAATCATAAAACCAGTGAGCTGCATAATCAGTGCAATATGTCAACATCAAGGTCGGATTGGTAAGGTGGGCACTCGGGAAATTGCCGAAGGGCCGGTAGCCGAGTTCCGGCTGTGGGCTGCTTTTTTGGCCAGCCCGTGGGCTGTCTGTGATGTTAGGATACCGCCAGCGGCCCAGTGGGTGCCTGAGTGTCCTTTTGGTGCCTGAGTGTCCTTTCTAGAGGCAGATGGCAGAGGTATCACTCTGTTTCTCTCGTTGGGCTGGCCCATTAATGTTTGCTGAATGAGGGGGGCAGGGGGCCTGAGCAGAAGTGGTCTCACTTGCATTCATATGTGGCTCAGCAGTGTGAACTAATCTGAGCATTTTTTTAAAAATCTAAGTGAAGTTAATAACACATGGGCCCCATCACCTTTCTTTTCATAAAACTTCTCCGAAGCAGTGTTTTGCAGAAAGGCAATGCGCAAATGTGGGCCACTTTTTTGGGGTGTGCCCGGGCCGATTTTTTTTATCCCAATTCAACCCTGGTCAACACTCAAAACCACAAGCCTTGAAAAATATTGAGCGTCGACCGGTTTGCATGTAGCGCATTCTATCTGTCGTGATAGGATAGACGCTGTAGTCAGGTGAGGTAATGGATCAGTGCTGCTTCTAGTCCTGTATCAATAGTATTGATTAGATTGTCTTCTCACTGCCAAGCAGCGCACAGACACTGGAAACCAGCAGGTATCCAGCAGAAAGTAGTGAGAGCTGTCTCAGTCTGTGTCTCTCAGTCATTTGTTTTTAAAAGGAAAACAAACTGATAATTACCACAAGGTGGAGGGAGCGACTAGCTAGTGAACGGAAACCGTACCTTTACGAAGGTTTTCTTTCCATCACATTTTCAGCTGTGTATGATGATCCATTGTTCCAACCCTCTTTGTCAATGGTGCCAACGTATTTCATAAACGAAAGGCTGTGTCACGAATTGCATAGGTCTGTCGCGCCACCATGTGGGCATTTTCTTTACTGCTTTTTTGCCATTTCACATCCTGACGTGCAATGTATCCATCATTGTCAATCACTGAGAGTTCTCACTGTGTTACAAACAGCAAGCTCGTTTTCTCAGATATTTTAGCGCAAATTTAGTACTCTAAGGGGGAGATTTACTAAGCTTTCACGCCATGTTTGTGTTACAAAAGTGACGCAAAACGGAGCAAAGTCTTTTTTTCCTAATTTTCTTTCAAGCGCTAAACGTATAGCATAGCGCTGCTTCACATTTCTTTGTGCCATGGGGGCGTGCCAAGGGTGGTGCATGGGCGTTCCCATGCAACCACCCAAGGTTTCTAATGCTAAACCCAATTTACTAAATACATCTGATTGCGTTTAGCGTGAGAAAACTGTGCCCTTTTAAACTATGCGCATGGAAGGAGAAATGCTTTCATTTCTCCTTCCTTTACTGACTTTGCATGCTTGCTGCACTGTGCAGCATGCATGCAGAGTGGGAAAGCTTCCCCTCGTGTCTAGGCATAGTATTTTGTGCAGGAAAGATACCCTTCCTGTACAAAACCTATGCTAGACTCACACACACACCATAGCGCTAAGGTGGTGCGTGACACACAGCAGCTGTAATCAGTGCCGGCGCAAGGGAAAGGGGAGCAGAGAGCCATATCTTTGAAAATATGGTGCTCTCCTGCTCCGTCCCTGTCGCACAACGTAGCGCAGCCTCGCAGTAGGATGCGCTGCGTTGCGGGGATATTTAGTAAATCTCCCCCTACGTAATAACCATAACTCGAATCTCTTCTGTAACATGTCTTAATATAAGCTCAATTCATTCGACTGATTGTTTGCCTGTCTTTAATTGATGAGAGTATCCTCCCTTTCAACTCATTTTCTCAGAAACATTAAATGTAAAGCTTTGGTTTTGTTATCCACACAATGGTTAAACGTGCAACTGAAGGAACCTGGATTGTGTTTTGAACACTAACCGTACAAGATTACTTCTGTCTTTACTACGCGATGTACTGAAATACTCCAAAAACATACTTTATATTTGATTTGTAAAGGCACATGCTTGCCACCACAATAGCACATCGGAATATAAGTAATTATTTTGATATTACCAAATTATTAAATATTTATTAGGTTACCTCTTGGTACCGATATTTAGTCTGAGACAGATTCTTACAATTTCTGCATCCCCCCAAAAAAGTTGAATAAGTGTCTCCCCCGGTACTATACTGGCATTTCTTCTCTAAGCTGGGAATGATTCTATCTATAATACATAGTATTTTCTCTGAGTGATTAAAGAATTTAATAAATATCTCTAATTTATCAAGCTCTTTATCATCTCATTTCTTTGGCCTTGCTAACAACATGCTTGTTCCTTTCTTTTATTTGGCACGCACATTTTACTTTTCTCTTGCATTACCAAGTTGCCTGGGTTCCGATTATGTCTATAAGGTTTATTTGTTTTCTTTCATTTACTCTATAGAATTTCTTGTTTTTTTCTTTTATCTTATTTTGTAAATCTCTTTGCTTCAGTTTTCATGTACTTGTATTTTATCCAATGTTTCCCTTCCTGCTTGCTCTGACAGTTACTTTGTTAGAATGTGAAGGTAAATTAATACAATAACACTGATGTATCAATCAATCAATCAATCAATCAATCAATCAATCAATCAATCAATCAATCAGGACTTTTAAAGCGCTGCTCATCACTCGCGAGGGTATCCAGGCATTGGGGGATGGGGGGGTGGGGCTGCTGCTGGTCGCTTTTAGTCGAACAGCCAGGTCTTTAGTCCGTGTCTAAATTCTTGCAGGTTGGGTAAGGTTCGGAGGTGGAGGCTGTTCCAGGTTTTTGTGGCTAGGTAGGAGGAGTGGCCGCCAATTCTGCTTCGGTGAGAGAGGCGGAGCGCATGTGTCTGCCGGAGCATGGAAGTTCAGTCTGTGGTTAGTTAGGCTGGCCCTTGATTGTGCAAGGCTTTGTAGGCGTGGGTCTGCATTTTGAGCTGACATATTTTGTGTACTGGGAGCCAGTGGAGTTGTTTGAGGTGGAGGTGAGGTGGGCTCGCCGAGGTAGGGCGCGGATGAGCCTTGCTGCTTAGTTCTAGATGGTCTGTAGTCTGTTTAGTAGCTGGGTGCTGACACCCACACAGAGAGTGTTGCCATAGTCCAGGCGGCTGGTGATGAGGACCTGTGTGAAGGTGCGTCTGGTGCTGATCAGGATCCGCGTGGAAATTTTCTGAAGCATGCGGAGCAGGAGGAAACCTGTTGAGGAGACTGCGTTGATTTCTTTTTTCATTGTGAATGTGCTGTGAAGTATGATGCCAAGGTTCCTGGTGTGGTCCACAGGTGTGGGTGTGGGGCCCGAATCTGCTGGCCACCAGGTGCCATTCCAGGGTTTGGCATTGTTCTCGAAAATTAGTAACTCTATTTTGTCAGTGTTGAGTTTGAGGCAGCTGTTCTGCATCCAGCTTGCAACTCTGGTCATACATCAGTGGAAATTATTTTTGGTGTTAGCGGGGTCAGCAGATAGGGAGAGTATGAGCTGAGTGTCGTCAGCTTATAAAATGATGTTCATACCGTGAGCTCTAGCTAGGGTGGCCAGAGGTGCCATGTATGTGTTGCACAGGGTAGGGCTCAGTGAGGATCCCTGGGGGAGGCTGCAGATGATGTTCTTTAGGTCCGAAGTGAAGGGTGGGAGGCGGACTCTCTGAGTTCTTCCGGTAAGGAAAGATGCAATCCAATTTAGGGCATCCCCTTCTATTTTCATCTGGTGGTGTCTTTTTAGGAGGGTGTGGTGAGACACCATATCAAACGCTGCAGAGAGGTCGAGGAGGATCAGGGCTGCTGTTTCCCTCTGGTCTAGGAGAGCTCTGATGTTATCGGTGTTGGGCAGTCTCTGTGCTGTGGTTTGAGAGGAACCCTGATTGGGACTGATCCAAGAGGTTGTTGGTTTCCAGGTGGATGGTGAGTTGGTGATTGATGGCTTTGTCCAGGACTTTAGGCAGGAGTGAGATGGGTTGGTTGTTTTTAAGTTCTTATGAGGGTCTGTAGAGGGCTATTTGAAGAGGGGTTCGATTTCTGCTTGTTTTCATTCTGTTGGAAAGGGTGCAGAGCTGATCGAGGTGTTGAGGATTGAGGTGAGCTCTTTGCTGATGGTGTTGTTTCCCAGGTTGAACATGTGGTGGGGACAGGGGTCTCTGGTGGCTCCTGAGTGGCTGGCTCTCATGATGGTGATGGTGGTCTGTGTGGTGAGGGAGTCCCAAGCTGTGATGCTTGGTGTTAAGGTGGAGTCAGTGAGGTTGTGGGAGCTGGAGATAGGTGATTGTGGGTTAAAGTGTTCATAAATGGATGAGATTTTGTTCAAGAAGAAGTCTACAAGGGTGTCACAGAGGTACTAGGAGGGGGGTGATGGTGTTTTCAGAAGCCTGAGGGTTGGAGAACTCTTTGGCAAAGCAAAAGAGTTCTTTATTGTGCTCAGATCTGGCTTCGAGGCATCTTGTCAGGGAGTTCTTTTTGGGTTTTTAAGGCTTGTGTGGTACTGGCTTAGTGCCAGTTTAAAGGTGGCTTGGTTGCCTGGTGACTGATTGGTGCACCAGATTCTTTCTAGATGTTTGCATGTGTTTTTGGAGGTTTTGAGTTCTGGGGTGAACCAGTTATTTTCCTTGGTAGTTCTGCCTTGTTTAGCCATTATGAGGGAGTCGACCCTGTCGGCGCACTCAGAGATCCAGGTGTTGAAGTTTTTGACAGCCACCTCAATGGTGGGGATGGTGTCTGAGGTGGAGGTTCTGATGGTGTTGGTCCACAGGTCCTTGGTTACCTGGTTCCAGCTCCTGTGAGAGGAGCTGGTATAGTTTGTGGGGGAAGTGTGGGTGGTTGTGATGGAGAAGTGGACCATTGAGCAGTCTGACCAGGTTAGTTTGGATGAGTGTCTGTGGTCGGTGACTATTTGGGTGAGGGCTAGGCTCTCGATCAGGTTGACTGTGTAAGTGTTGTTGGGGTCCTCGATGTGGAAGTTGAGGTCAACAAGGAAGATGAAGTTCTTGGATTTGATGGGCAGGGGTCGATGAAGTAAGGGATGTCTTTGCAGAATGTGTGCCGTGGGCCTGGTGGCCTGCATGCCAGGGTGCCCCTGAAAGTGGTTTTGCTTTCCATGTTGAGAGGGAAGTTTAGGTGTTCAATGATGGCGGTGGAGTCATTTGTGGTTGCAGTGCAGTGGAGAGACTCTTTGTAGATGATGGCTATTCCACCACCATGATTGTTGATGCGGTCCCGGTGTATGATCTTGTATCCGTTTGGCTGGGCGGTGGCGATGTCTGGCACTGAGGGGGGTTTTGCCAGGTTTCAGTCAGGAAGATGACGTTCGGGAAGAGGGAGGTGATGGAGTCTCAGATTGCAGAGGCCTGTTTGTGGAGAGAGCTGGAGTTGATCAGGAGACAGTAGATATCTCCTGGGTCTAAAGTGGGGGCGGGGTTCCTTGGGAGGGCTGTGCGGTGCGGTGTTGCAGGTGAATTGGCAGTGGCAGCAAGAGAAGGGTCCTGTTGTAGAGCCGGGAGATGTGCTGATGCAGTGTGTGCAGCTGGCTCCGGGATTCCGGCTCTAATCATGGCAATGGTTTATCTGCAGGTTGGTGGAGTTCCAGGAGTCCTGGCACTGGGAGCGGTCCAGCCATGGATGAGCGCGGACGGGCTTGCCTTTGGTGCACCTTTGGCTCCAAGCGGCCGAACAGAGGCCTGCATTAAGTAGGTAACTGGGAGGGGGCGCGGTACTAGGTGGGGTAGCAGGGAGGCTGTTAGATAGAAAAATTATTTTGCACTGTTTTGTGTAAGTTAGTATTCGCAGCACCATTTTGTATATGGGCGCCATTTTGAATCATAATCAAAACTAATCCCTTGACATTTCAAAGAAAAGGCCCCTGATGAGTTGCGTTTCTCTAAAGTCGAGTTTTGCTACACTAATGAATACATTGTTCTCATTAGTGCATACCTTTCTTCATAGATATAGGCCTTATCCCACTTGTCTAGTGGCGGGCATGAGCAGAATGACCTTGAATAGTAGATAATGTGTGCCTGGTCTCAGAATTGAAACTTACTACTTTGTAATAAACTGTCCAGCTGCATCTGCTAGGAAAATTCCACTATGGGTGTGTTTAGCCCAGCTACGAGTTGTACATAATGTGTCTTTATGCTTACTGATTTGGTCCCTCTTCAGCACTCCTAGAGACTGGGCAGACCGAGATCCACTCTGAGTATACTCTGAATACATGATTATTGGTTTGTATTCTCTACTGTCTGACCAACTCTTCATTTGGTATGGAAGGCTGAGAGGTGGTCGTGAGTGACCCGGGTGACCCTAATCGGGCCACTTTCTTCAGTTGACACCCGAACATGGACTCTTTTGGGTGAGTGACCCATCCCCTCCCAAAGACGGGTGGGGAGGTTGAGGCTATCGTCGGGTCGTACTGACGGATCAGGGATCCCGGCACGAAGAGTTCTTGATACTCGCAGCTGCCCCTTCTGTCCCACCAGACGGTGCCTCGCCCAGCGGTCATCCCGACTGGAGTCTTGAAAGGCGTAACCTTGGATCTGACCGCTTGGTCTGAGGAGTCGGCAGTGGAGAATTAATTAGTTTGACCTGCACATACCAGGTGAGTTTGTTTTGGTCCTTTGTGGATATGGTACAATTTTGGCTTGTATTTGGCACGGTTTGAGGACCATCTTTTGGATAAAAGCACTTGCAATTGCTTTGCCAGGCAAAAAGAACGAATTTGGTTTCTTTTTGAAAATGCCTGGGTTCTTTCGATTCTTGGTTGCTTGTTGTCGTTGTGATGCACGAAAGGGAAAAATGCAAACATTGACTCAGAAAGCTGATAGAGAGAAACAAGAGGCAGGAATTGAATATGAGGTTTCGGTTACATATTGTTAAAAATTATATGGCCCAAGAAGAAAATGATATTTTTGAGGAAGAATTGTTAGATACCTGACCCCCACCTCTGTATGCCCCGCAGAGGATATACCCCATTATTCCTCGCAGTCCTATCAACATCCTCCTTCTGTTTCAACTGCTTCTGTCTCTGCTACTGTTGATCAGACTGCTGTGGCTATGGCACCTCCTGCACTTTCTTTGTCTTCGGCTGTGGCAACTGTGACTTTTAGTACCCCTGCCACACCTGTTGTTTTGGCATCCCTTTCGCCAGCTCTTTCTCCTGCGACCCAACCATCAGCGACAATAGTGCCTGTTACTTCTGTTGCTTCTCCCACTATGGTTTTTTATTCCCCAACATTAGTAAGTACTGGAACGTCGATACATGGATTTGAGGATAAAGACTGGTCGAAATTTAAAGAACGCATAGGAGTGTTAGTGCGATCCGATGTGGACGACGAAGAGAAACAGCTAATAGCTGCACAGTGTGCTCGTAATCTTATTTATAGAGTAGAGAATGTCTGGGCAATTATGCCAGATTTTGAGCCCTTTATACAGCAGCATGCCCTTAAACATATGCTGCTACTTTGATTGGTCTTTGGCAAAAATATTTTGATGCGGTAGAGCCTCAAATTTTATATGATAGTAGAGATCGTGTGTATGCTAGTGATTTAGGGCAAGATCAAGTGTTCAGCAATGTCCCAACAATAATAGCTTATAGGGGAAGATTGCATGAGTATATCCCGAGGTCAATAACACAGTTTCCCATGCAGGAGGTTCGTCCTATATATCATCCAGAATTACCAGAATTGACAGATGGCCGTGGTAATATTGCTAGGCCAAGGGAGGCGGCTCGTTTCTAAGAGCAGTGGGTTTATACTCCGTGGAAAAGGAGTGAGGTTTTACCCCTTAAGACCCATTTGCCCGATCCTAGAAAAAGTCCTACTGCTTATTATAAAGAATTGACTGAAGCTGCTTCTTCGACGGTGATGACCCTTGCTGATATTGAAATGGTTTTTGGTTTGTTGGTTCCAGTAGATATCTGGAGACAGATACACACACAAGATCATGTTGCGGAGTTAGGTGTTACATGGGATGTGATTAGAGGATGGGATCAGGAAAGGAAGCCAGGTGATAAGCCCCGAGCTGAGATACTTGCTCTGCCTGGTCACATTATTACATATATGCATTCACTTATTCCACCGAGAAAGGTAGATTAGGATAAATTGTCTGCTTGTCGACAAAAGAAAGATGAGAGTGTGTCTGATTTTTTCATCCAGTTTGAAGACACGTTTTTGGATTAAGGTGGGCAGGATGTATCTGTTGAGGGGGGTGTTTGGTTGTTTGTTAACACATTTGTCTGTAATTTGCTTCCTGAAATTGCGACTTGATTGCAGGCTTCTGAGAGTACCTGGTCCACCTGGTCCCCTTCTGTTATTTTGAAAATAGCACAGTATTATGAGCATAGAGATAATGAGGAAAAGCAGAGGACTGAGAAAAAAACATAAGGATTTAATGCTGTGGACAAGCTCTTGAATAAACCAAAGGCACAGCACCTCACCAATGCACGTCTTACTGGTTACGAATTGACACTGTTCGCAAAAAATATTACGATTAAAAGATGTGCCACTCTGAATCCGGCCACGATGCTACCCCTCCCTTCCGAAAGTGATGAAGTTGACAAGCATGATTGTATCTTCCGGACGGAAGAAGAGACGAAAGGACGGGTAGACTTGACTGATGTTCCCTTAGCTGACCCTGAAGGGGAACTATATGTTGATGGCTCTTGTTTTAAATTATCAGATGGCACCACCACTGCTGCCTGTGTCATTACCACATTGCGTACAGTAGAAGAGACATCACAAGTCCCTTATCAGACAGCTCAGGCTGCAGAACTTGTTGCCTTGATCTGAGCCTATGAATTGAGTGAGGGACTGGTTGTCAATATATATACTGACAGCCAGTATGCCTTCGGAGTCGCACATAATTGTGGGTGACTCTGGGCTGAGAGAGGGTTCCTTACTTCCCATGGTACAAAGATTCAGCATGGTCACTTTATATTGAGTCTTTGACACTCCCGAAGAAATTGGCAATAGTGAAGTGTAGTGCCCACCGAAAGGTTACAGATGATGTAGGTAGAGGAAATGCTTTTGGTGACCAGACAGCTAAGGAAACAGCTCAAACTAAAATGAAAAGAATGTTTGTAGAAGGTCCCGCCAGGTGTGTGCCTGAAGTTACCATATTTGAGGACACGCATGAGAATGTGAAAGAGATACAAAGTGAGGCCACAATAGAAGAGTTAGCAGTATGGCAAGAGAGTACAGCACAATTGAGTGATGAGGGATGTTGGATTGATAAGTCAGGGAAACAAAGATGGATGTTGCCAGACGCATACATTCTTCCTGTAGTCACAATGGCCCATGGTCCAGCCCACATTGGCGCAAAAGGCATTTGCAAATTATTAGATCCTGTTTGGCAAAATGGCAAAATTGCAACGACAGCCGCACGTTTAGTGAAGTACTTTATGGTGTGCATGATGCACAATCCCGGCAAGGGGACCCCTATTTCGCCTGGTAATTTTGCACTACCCACTTTTCCTTTTGAGGTCCTTCAGATGGATTATATAGAACTGGAAAGATGCAATAATGTGAATTATGTCTTGGTTGTTGTTTGTGCATTCAGTAAATGGGTTGAGGCTTATACTACCAAAGACAATACAGCCATTACGACTGCAAAGGTACTCCTGAAGGAGTTCCTTCCTCTTTCAGGCTTGCCCTATTTGATCTGGAGTAATAACGGAAGTCATTTTAATGCTAAAGTGATCCAACTGATTTGTGACGGTTTGAGTGCTAAGCAGAAGTTCCATGCTGCCAATCATCCACAGTCAGCAGGTTTGGTTGAGAAGTACAATGGTACTCTCAAACTTAAATTGGCAAAAATTCTGAAGACCACAGGGTTACAGTGGCCAGATGCTTTACCATTAGCACTTTTGTTAACTAGAACAACAGCACATTCTAGGACAGGATTGTCACCGTATGAGGTCGTGTTCGGATGCCCTGCAAATGTCTGGGGCATCCCACACCCATGACAGTTTTCTGATATTGAATACCCGGTATTGATTGACTATCTTGCTCAGTTAACTGAGAGTCTGCGTTCTATTCACCAACAAGTCCCTGCCAGCGACACCAGAGGGCCCCAGACATGACACTTAGCCCGGGGTTTATGTGCTTCTTAAAAAATTTCAGCGGAAGAAGAGTCTGGAGCCGCGGTGGAAAGGACCGGAACAGGTCCTCTTATCAATATGCACAGAAGTCAAGGTTGCCGGTCGTAAGAACTGGGTGCATGTGACTCACTGTCGCAGGATACCTCTATCTTTACCCTATGAACAGTGGGTGAAGAATGGAGAAGGAGACTCTGAGTGTGAGACGGTACCTCGGTTTGTCCCCTTCAATGACGCCAGGCGACCTGGACAAAAACGGATGAGGAACATTATGAAGTGCTGGATGCAACAGTTCCTCCCAAAATGTGAGCTATCCAGAAGCCCCTTTTTGTGGAATTCTTCTGTGCCTGGTGTCACTAGGTACAATTTGTGCCCTAGGCTGGGCGACAGTGCACCAAAGAAGAAGAAAGATTAGTTAGGGATGGACTGTGTAAGTCAGGGTTTACTTTCCTATGGTACCAACGGAGTTAGTTTGGGGTGATTTGCAATTTGTGCACTATTTGAACATTGGACAGGATAGATTAAAGGTATTTCCTTGGGGGGTACATTATCCTGATGAACTTGGGACAACTCGAGCTTAGGACAGAGCAAGCTCCACAGCCGGTGCTCAAGAGCGCCAATGTATTGATGGACAATAGGAGCCTGTACCAGTGAGGCTCTGATGGACACTGGGAACTTGTATATTCCTCTTGCTGGCATTTTGCCCTTTTGTTTCATCATTAATATGCATCCTTTTGCCAGAATGGTTGCTGACGAAGAGCAGCCAGTGAATTCCCCTGTTTACACACGTATATTTTAGTTCACAAGGAGAAAGATATTATGTGTTGTTCTTGTGATTTTGCTGCTCTTGGTTTTGGGTGGGGTGTCCTGGGTTTTGGAACGTGATCAGGATGCACCGTCATTTACTAAGAATAAAGTTGCTTCTCAAGTCCACATGAAAAGGACGGTCCCTAGTAATGTCTTTTTAGACATGCATAAAAGGTTTTTTGGTGAAGATGCTGCTTGTTACCTTACTGAGTCTGTTACTAGTTTATGGACAGCATATTAATTGTCAATAGTTAATTAAGTCCAAGAAGTATTTGGGTTTGGCTATCCAGGTCCTTGTCTATTTCATAGAAAGCCACAAGGCACAGGTTACCCAGGGTGTGACAATGACACTTATTGCAATACTTTTTTTATGGAAAAAAAGAATATAACTTTGGTGGGTTTCCAGTATAAGGTATTGACAGTCCCCCGAGAAGCTGGCTATTACCCTGCTTGTTGTCCAATTCTCAATTTCACTGATCTTATATTATATGTACATTTTTCTGGGGTAATATTGCGTAGGGGTACATATTCTATGGTAGATCCAAAGGATCCTAGTACCATTGGGTGGAATTCCAGGTATGCTGTTGTAGATTATGATTGGCCTATTTATGCTCATCCCGGATTTTTCCTTCTGTCCAAAGGAACATATTCAAATGTCCATAATGGTACACATGATGTAGCCCTTGGGATGGTGTTGCCTTTAGGTGTACCTTATATACATGCAAAGACTAAGGTAAAATAGGTTAAGAGAATGCTGACAAAGGAATTCTTTGAAGGAGTGACAGACTTTGAAGTCAATAACTATAGTAACGGTATCACTTTTGGATATATTCTTTCTTCTATTATTACATTTGGTGGTACTGCTAATGCTAAAAGGAGGGTCTGTTAGAATTGAAAAATTATGTTGCATTGTTTTGTGTAAGTCAGCATTCGCGGCACCATTTTGTATACAGGCGCCATTTTAAATAATAATCTAAACTAATCCCTTGCCATTTCTGAGAAAAGGCCCCTGATGATGTATATAGGCCTTATCCCAGTTGTCTAGTGGCGGGCATGAGCAGAATGACCTTGAATAGTAGATAATGTGTGCCCGGCATCAGAATCGAAACTTACTCCTTTGTAATTTACTGTCTAGCTGTATCTGCTTGTAAAATTCCACTATGGGCGTGTTTAGCCCAGCTACGAGATGTACATAATGTGTCTTTATGCTTACTGATTTCAGTCCCTCTGCAGCACTCCTAGACTGGGCAAACCGGGCTCCACTCTGAGTGTACTCTGAATAAATGATTATTTGTTTGTATTCTCTACTGTCTGACTGACTCTTCATTTGGTATGGAAGGCTGAGAGGTGGTCGTGAGTGACCCGGGTGACCCTAATCGGGCCACTTCCTTCAAGGCGGGAAGGAGGATTGCGGTTGTTTAAAAGAGTCAAGTTAACAGGAGGAAAGAATCAGACTAAAAGAAGAGGAAACTGAGATAAGAGGAGGGAAAATGAAGTTAAAAAGGAGGAAAAAGTCAAGTTGGGTGAAAAGACGAGCAGTTAGAGAATTGAAGTTAAGGAGGCATAGGTCAGTTGGTGAAGATTAAGCAGGAAGCAAAAATCAAGTTAAAGGAGGCAAAAGTTAGTTGGAGAAAGAACAAGCAGGAAGTAAAAAGTTAAGGGAGGCAAAAGTCAGTTTGGGAAAGTAGAATGTATTACTAGTCTCTTCTTATTATTGAAATCTTCTCTGACGTTGTTGTTTCTCTGCTACTGGGGGAGCTTGTCTCCACCCATGCTGTCCCTGCTCTCCTCTAACCTGGAATCCCCTGCTCCCACCTCACTGCCTGTCTATTTGATCACCTGGGCAGGAAGTTGTGTCCAGTGTCCTGGCTGTGGACCTGGGGAGAATTCTGCCTGCAGGGTCCTAATGTCCCCACGACACAACATATCAAAATCAAGAACACAATTGTGGCTAGTACGCTCTCCTCGCCTCCTTTTCCAGGAGGTAGCTAGCTTACTGTTTCAAATACAATCCAGCTCTGAATTAACCCTTGCCAAGCTACTTATGTACAACCACCCTGGCTTTGGTATCACTTTTCTGCCAGCATCATTGTCCAGTATACCTCTTACTCTTGTAGATGCTCTAATGGTAGAACTTATGTGAGGGCGAGGCAGCCACCCTTGCATCGATGGTGCTAGCATTTCATTTTAAGCAATGGTGTTCGGGACTCACCCATGTTAAAGGGCACACCCTATGGACCTCCTGTGGTCTCCAAGCAATACTATCAATAAGTTAGCCTGATCATTTGGTCTGGCCATGTTCACCTTCTATTTTGGTTCACATTAATTTTGCTAACAAGTCTCCTGTAGATGCCCTTTCATTTTTGATTTGCCTAAAGTCTCTTTGAAAACCCTTAGTGTAGCTGCAAGTGGTTTCTAAAAGCATTCTAGCCCTTGTCTAGTCTTCGATTCATGCAGTGGTTATGCCTCCTAGAGCACTGAGACACTGATCCATTCAAGCTAAGCCAATATACCTTCAGGCTAAACTTGAACCTTTGTGTAATGCCTGCTAACCAAGAATAAACCTTGTTAAGACAGGTGACATATGTCAGCATCCTGCTGCTTGTCTTCTATCAGAATCCAATATAAAGCTCCCCTTCATATTGCAACACAAAATAAAAAAACCTATTGTATTGATCATTATTCTAATACAAACATTATATCCAGCAACTGTCAGAAGGCTATTTTCAAAATAATGAAAGAGCTAAAATACCCTCCAGCAGCCCATTTGTCGATCATCCATTCCTGGGACTCTGCAATTCCCTGCCCTCTTTTTCTCGGACAAAATGAGTAAGATCCAGAAACAAATTTAAGAGTAGGATTTAACAAAGTTGCATCACTTCAGAGTTAGACTGTTTCCCTTCATATTGTACCTCTCTTTGGATGATGCAATCTTAAAACCAAAATCCAACAATGCTGCGGACCAATGTCTTCTTCCCTTTCAAACAGGTTCCTGCTTCAGTACATTCAGTGATATTTTCAATCTTTTCAGTGAGTCTGCATTGGCTTCACTCAGGATAGAATAACAAGATATTAGGCAGAGTCTACCAAGACATCTTTGATGGGGTCCCTAAATCCATCCACACTTGGCCACTTTGTCACCATACGCCTAGACCTATCAGGTCATGTAACTACTTTCTTGTTAAGGAACGTGGGGGCATATTTACAAGCCCCTATCGCCACCACAACGTCACTTTTCACAACATTGTGGTGGCAATGAGGGTTTTGCCTTATTTACAAGGCAGCCTTTCACGCTATACTTAGTGTGAAAAGGGAGGGCAATGGGTGTTGCAGTGGGTGTTCCACCGCAACACCCATTGATTTTGGTGCTACCCTATATTTACAAGGGTGGGTTAAATATGAGGCAACGCAGAAATTAAAACCAGGAAAAACCTGGTCTTACCCTAGCGCAACGAGGATAAATGTTAAAACAGCAAACGCCATTGATGTTTATGTACAAGAAGGTGTCACTTCCTGCACATAAACAATCATTTAAAAAATGACGTATTGCCACTTCTACGTGTGCTGCATTAAGCAGCACAGATAAAAGTTACGAAACGGCATTTAAAGATTGTTAATTTGCAGTAAGGGGCACCTTCCTGCACATAAACAGTCTTCCCCTGCAACGCAGACATTAGCACTAGGCAGCTAAATTTAGCGCCAGTGCAGGGGGAAACGCAGGACTGCACGGTATTGTTGTAAATATGGTGCAGCCCTACATTTCAGAAGTGGTGGAGCGCGGCATTAAGCCAAGGAGGCTAACGCCGCACTGCGCCACTTCTTTTGTAAATATACCCCACTGAGTCAAAAGATAAGAGTTTGGGACACCTTCCCTGTGGAATGCTATCCTTATCCGCCTTTGATCTATGACCCACTTGATGAAAGTTTTTCCGCTCCTGGCTGGCTATGTTTTTTCAACCTGCAATTGAAAAAGCTATGACCACATTGTCTCCTCTAGCGCTGTGAAATCAGAGCAGGGTATACACGCCTTTCTTACACAATAAAATGTAACATAACATAACAGCTTTAAAAACATGCCAGTGCATCATTACTTTTGAATTGCTTACCACATGTGCACAGTAGCCTATAATTGTGATTATTTCTTCTGGTTTGTTTTTTCTGTTATCATTACTTTGTACATTCCTTTTCTGTATCTGTATTATTAAAGTATCCTCGATTTTCTTATCATGGGGAGAAATTAGTGCTTTCTCTATCACCGTTTGATTGGGAACAGGTAGAAATGTCATGTTTGGTCTTAAAAAAATTGTAAATCAAAACCCACTTTAATGGCAAAGTTGGATTTTAAGTCACAATCATGAAAATGCCACTTTTAGAAAGTTGCCATTTTCTTCTCCTAACAATTTGGAGCCTGCAGCCTGTGTCCCGGGTAACATGACTGGTTGTAGTTTGTGGTTGGCCTTCATGTATTCTTCCCAGACAGTGAGACAAATGAGGGCTAGGTGGGGGGGGATGGGTGATTTTACCATGATGGGAGGGGCATAGCAGTTCGCTGCCCTACTTATATTTCAAAGGGCTGCCTCCCTCCTGCACACAAAGGACTTGACACCATCCATTTGTCACCCTAGACCACTTGGTGCCTGGGCACGGGAAGGAAGGTATTTTCCAGCAACAGATGTGGGGGTAGTTCAGAGGTTTCTCTCACTTCAAAGACTAGCACTAGGTATAAATATTGAACTCTCAGCTTAACTCTTCAGTACACTTCTGGACCTGTGGAGGACCCCAGAAGGACTGTCCTGTACTACTGAGGACTGCCCTGCTGCTTGAGGCCTGAATTGCTGCTTGATTTCAGGACTTCCAGGGTGAATCCAGTGGCTAGCTGGCTGACCCTTCTTTGTAGCCTACAAAGACATAACAAGCTCCAGAGACCATGAACCCACACCTGGCCTCTTCTAGGAGTGAGTCCTTACCGCCCAGGTGGTGCCTACAAAGTCTCGGGCCCTTGGAAGTGGTGTTAAAGGTGCCCTTTCAGCCAAAATCTGAATCTGGACTTAGAAGCTTTCTGGCAAAATGTGGCTGATAACCGACAGGAGACTGAGACGTAGCTGGTCAGAGGCGTGGCTGGCATGCCTTCGCAGTAGCTCCTACTAGGTTCTTCTCCATAGAAACAAATCTTGTTTAGCAGTCCGGCTTGGAACAGGTATCTGCCTCGTAGAGCCATAGTTGGCTACAGCCTGCAGTGTTTTCCCTCTGGAGTTCTTCGACTTCCAAAAAAGTCATAACATAGAAATCTTCAACCCAACATTGTCCAGTGGTTCCATGACAACAACACCTCTTCCTCGGACACTGCAGCCTACTTTGACTCTCTGAACTGTACCTTCCCAGGAACTTTTGCTTGAAATTTCTTCTAAGTCTGAAGGTAAGCCAAGTCCGGGCCCAATCCACCTTGTATATACGAACCATGCTCCATTGCGGTTGACTTTGCACCGGCCTCATGCAACCAGATATCTGTGATTGCCACTTTTTTCTTTTTGGCACTATTTTTCACTTAAAAGTTTAGAAATCTATGACTCCAGTTCTACTGATTGGATTTAATTTGTTCTGGTATCAATATATCTATTACATTTTATTCTAATTTTTTGTCTAAATTTGTGTGAGAATTTTCTTGTGTTGTGTTTTCAATTCATTACTGTTTAAATGCTGCATAAGTACTTAACACATTGCCTCTAAGTTAAGCCTGACTGCTTTTGTGCCAATTTACCTGAGGGTGAATTTAGTGGCGTTTGTGGCTCACCCAGACAATGGGCCTGATTCACAGAACTAACTTAAGACAAAATCCTAAACTTACTACTTTTGGTATTCACAGAAGTTAGGATTTTGTCCTAAGTTTGTCTTAAGACAAACTTAAGACAGACTTAAGACAAACTTAAGACAGACTTAAGACAAACTTAAGACAGACTTAAGTGTCATGATCCTGGGTGCGGCGACGCGACTCTGAGTGCTGCGGACTCCAAGTCCCAGAAGCCTCCGTCGTTTCCCGCTAGGATAAGACCTTACGTAACCATGGACGCAGATAAAAGGCGCGTCGACCAGGAAGGCGGGGGCCAATGATTCCCGTGACTAGTACCTATCAACGGCTCCACCGAGCAGACCCTCGAACCTTTGCTGCAACCTTGGTTCCCGCCTTTTCGGACTCGCTGAAGACCCGACGAAAATATAACAGAAGCTGACCGCGAAGCTTCCCCCCGGCTACGGCAAGGAGGTGAGCGAGCTTCTGTCACTTCTCCTCGCATCGTCCGCGCATCTCGCGGCGGTGCGTACTTCTTTGTCAGCCTCATCCCTACGACCTGAAATTGTGACTTGATTGCAGGCTTCTGAGAGTACCTGGTCCACCTGGTCCCCTTCTGTTATTTTGAAAATAGCACAGTATTATGAGCATAGAGATAATGAGGAAAAGCAGAGGACTGAGAAAAAAACATAAGGATTTAATGCTGTGGACAAGCTCTTGAATAAACCAAAGGCACAGCACCTCACCAATGCACGTCTTACTGGTTACGAATTGACACTGTTCGCAAAAAATATTACGATTAAAAGATGTGCCACTCTGAATCCGGCCACGATGCTACCCCTCCCTTCCGAAAGTGATGAAGTTGACAAGCATGATTGTATCTTCCGGACGGAAGAAGAGACGAAAGGACGGGTAGACTTGACTGATGTTCCCTTAGCTGACCCTGAAGGGGAACTATATGTTGATGGCTCTTGTTTTAAATTATCAGATGGCACCACCACTGCTGCCTGTGTCATTACCACATTGCGTACAGTAGAAGAGACATCACAAGTCCCTTATCAGACAGCTCAGGCTGCAGAACTTGTTGCCTTGATCTGAGCCTATGAATTGAGTGAGGGACTGGTTGTCAATATATATACTGACAGCCAGTATGCCTTCGGAGTCGCACATAATTGTGGGTGACTCTGGGCTGAGAGAGGGTTCCTTACTTCCCATGGTACAAAGATTCAGCATGGTCACTTTATATTGAGTCTTTGACACTCCCGAAGAAATTGGCAATAGTGAAGTGTAGTGCCCACCGAAAGGTTACAGATGATGTAGGTAGAGGAAATGCTTTTGGTGACCAGACAGCTAAGGAAACAGCTCAAACTAAAATGAAAAGAATGTTTGTAGAAGGTCCCGCCAGGTGTGTGCCTGAAGTTACCATATTTGAGGACACGCATGAGAATGTGAAAGAGATACAAAGTGAGGCCACAATAGAAGAGTTAGCAGTATGGCAAGAGAGTACAGCACAATTGAGTGATGAGGGATGTTGGATTGATAAGTCAGGGAAACAGAGATGGATGTTGCCAGACGCATACATTCTTCCTGTAGTCACAATGGCCCATGGTCCAGCCCACATTGGCACAAAAGGCATTTGCAAATTATTAGATCCTGTTTGGCAAAATGGCAAAATTGCAACGACAGCCGCACGTTTAGTGAAGTACTTTATGGTGTGCATGATGCACAATCCCGGGAAGGGGACCCCTATTTCGCCTGGTAATTTTGCACTACCCACTTTTCCTTTTGAGGTCCTTCAGATGGATTATATAGAACTGGAAAGATGCAATAATGTGAATTATGTCTTGGTTGTTGTTTGTGCATTCAGTAAATGGGTTGAGGCTTATACTACCAAAGACAATACAGCCATTACGACTGCAAAGGTACTCCTGAAGGAGTTCCTTCCTCTTTCAGGCTTGCCCTATTTGATCTGGAGTAATAACGGAAGTCATTTTAATGCTAAAGTGATCCAACTGATTTGTGACGGTTTGAGTGCTAAGCAGAAGTTCCATGCTGCCAATCATCCACAGTCAGCAGGTTTGGTTGAGAAGTACAATGGTACTCTCAAACTTAAATTGGCAAAAATTCTGAAGACCACAGGGTTACAGTGGCCAGATGCTTTACCATTAGCACTTTTGTTAACTAGAACAACAGCACATTCTAGGACAGGATTGTCACCGTATGAGGTCGTGTTCGGATGCCCTGCAAATGTCTGGGGCATCCCACACCCATGACAGTTTTCTGATATTGAATACCCGGTATTGATTGACTATCTTGCTCAGTTAACTGAAAGTCTGCGTTCTATTCACCAACAAGTCCCTGCCAGCGACACCAGAGGGCCCCAGACATGACACTTAGCCCGGGGTTTATGTGCTTCTTAAAAAATTTCAGCGGAAGAAGAGTCTGGAGCCGCGGTGGAAAGGACCGGAACAGGTCCTCTTATCAATATGCACAGAAGTCAAGGTTGCCGGTCGTAAGAACTGGGTGCATGTGACTCACTGTCGCAGGATACCTCTATCTTTACCCTATGAACAGTGGGTGAAGAATGGAGAAGGAGACTCTGAGTGTGAGACGGTACCTCGGTTTGTCCCCTTCAATGACGCCAGGCGACCTGGACAAAAACGGATGAGGAACATTATGAAGTGCTGGATGCAACAGTTCCTCCCAAAATGTGAGCTATCCAGAAGCCCCTTTTTGTGGAATTCTTCTGTGCCTGGTGTCACTAGGTACAATTTGTGCCCTAGGCTGGGCGACAGTGCACCAAAGAAGAAGAAAGATTAGTTAGGGATGGACTGTGTAAGTCAGGGTTTACTTTCCTATGGTACCAACGGAGTTAGTTTGGGGTGATTTGCAATTTGTGCACTATTTGAACATTGGACAGGATAGATTAAAGGTATTTCCTTGGGGGGTACATTATCCTGATGAACTTGGGACAACTCGAGCTTAGGACAGAGCAAGCTCCACAGCCGGTGCTCAAGAGCGCCAATGTATTGATGGACAATAGGAGCCTGTACCAGTGAGGCTCTGATGGACACTGGGAACTTGTATATTCCTCTTGCTGGCATTTTGCCCTTTTGTTTCATCATTAATATGCATCCTTTTGCCAGAATGGTTGCTGACGAAGAGCAGCCAGTGAATTCCCCTGTTTACACACGTATATTTTAGTTCACAAGGAGAAAGATATTATGTGTTGTTCTTGTGATTTTGCTGCTCTTGGTTTTGGGTGGGGTGTCCTGGGTTTTGGAACGTGATCAGGATGCACCGTCATTTACTAAGAATAAAGTTGCTTCTCAAGTCCACATGAAAAGGACGGTCCCTAGTAATGTCTTTTTAGACATGCATAAAAGGTTTTTTGGTGAAGATGCTGCTTGTTACCTTACTGAGTCTGTTACTAGTTTATGGACAGCATATTAATTGTCAATAGTTAATTAAGTCCAAGAAGTATTTGGGTTTGGCTATCCAGGTCCTTGTCTATTTCATAGAAAGCCACAAGGCACAGGTTACCCAGGGTGTGACAATGACACTTATTGCAATACTTTTTTTATGGAAAAAAAGAATATAACTTTGGTGGGTTTCCAGTATAAGGTATTGACAGTCCCCCGAGAAGCTGGCTATTACCCTGCTTGTTGTCCAATTCTCAATTTCACTGATCTTATATTATATGTACATTTTTCTGGGGTAATATTGCGTAGGGGTACATATTCTATGGTAGATCCAAAGGATCCTAGTACCATTGGGTGGAATTCCAGGTATGCTGTTGTAGATTATGATTGGCCTATTTATGCTCATCCCGGATTTTTCCTTCTGTCCAAAGGAACATATTCAAATGTCCATAATGGTACACATGATGTAGCCCTTGGGATGGTGTTGCCTTTAGGTGTACCTTATATACATGCAAAGACTAAGGTAAGATAGGTTAAGAGAATGCTGACAAAGGAATTCTTTGAAGGAGTGACAGACTTTGAAGTCAATAACTATAGTAACGGTATCACTTTTGGATATATTCTTTCTTCTATTATTACATTTGGTGGTACTGCTAATGCTAAAAGGAGGGTCTGTTAGAATTGAAAAATTATGTTGCATTGTTTTGTGTAAGTCAGCATTCGCGGCACCATTTTGTATAGAGGCGCCATTTTAAATAATAATCTAAACTAATCCCTTGCCATTTCTGAGAAAAGGCCCCTGATGATGTATATAGGCCTTATCCCAGTTGTCTAGTGGCGGGCATGAGCAGAATGACCTTGAATAGTAGATAATGTGTGCCCGGCATCAGAATCGAAACTTACTCCTTTGTAATTTACTGTCTAGCTGTATCTGCTTGTAAAATTCCACTATGGGCGTGTTTAGCCCAGCTACGAGATGTACATAATGTGTCTTTATGCTTACTGATTTCAGTCCCTCTGCAGCACTCCTAGACTGGGCAAACCGGGCTCCACTCTGAGTGTACTCTGAATAAATGATTATTTGTTTGTATTCTCTACTGTCTGACTGACTCTTCATTTGGTATGGAAGGCTGAGAGGTGGTCGTGAGTGACCCGGGTGACCCTAATCGGGCCACTTCCTTCAAGGCGGGAAGGAGGATTGCGGTTGTTTAAAAGAGTCAAGTTAACAGGAGGAAAGAATCAGACTAAAAGAAGAGGAAACTGAGATAAGAGGAGGGAAAATGAAGTTAAAAAGGAGGAAAAAGTCAAGTTGGGTGAAAAGACGAGCAGTTAGAGAATTGAAGTTAAGGAGGCATAGGTCAGTTGGTGAAGATTAAGCAGGAAGCAAAAATCAAGTTAAAGGAGGCAAAAGTTAGTTGGAGAAAGAACAAGCAGGAAGTAAAAAGTTAAGGGAGGCAAAAGTCAGTTTGGGAAAGTAGAATGTATTACTAGTCTCTTCTTATTATTGAAATCTTCTCTGACGTTGTTGTTTCTCTGCTACTGGGGGAGCTTGTCTCCACCCATGCTGTCCCTGCTCTCCTCTAACCTGGAATCCCCTGCTCCCACCTCACTGCCTGTCTATTTGATCACCTGGGCAGGAAGTTGTGTCCAGTGTCCTGGCTGTGGACCCGGGGAGAATTCTGCCTGCAGGGTCCTAATGTCCCCACGACACAACATATCAAAATCAAGAACACAATTGTGGCTAGTACGCTCTCCTCGCCTCCTTTTCCAGGAGGTAGCTAGCTTACTGTTTCAAATACAATCCAGCTCTGAATTAACCCTTGCCAAGCTACTTATGTACAACCACCCTGGCTTTGGTATCACTTTTCTGCCAGCATCATTGTCCAGTATACCTCTTACTCTTGTAGATGCTCTAATGGTAGAACTTATGTGAGGGCGAGGCAGCCACCCTTGCATCGATGGTGCTAGCATTTCATTTTAAGCAATGGTGTTCGGGTCTCACCCATGTTAAAGGGCACACCCTATGGACCTCCTGTGGTCTCCAAGCAATACTATCAATAAGTTAGCCTGATCATTTGGTCTGGCCATGTTCACCTTCTATTTTGGTTCACATTAATTTTGCTAACAAGTCTCCTGTAGATGCCCTTTCATTTTTGATTTGCCTAAAGTCTCTTTGAAAACCCTTAGTGTAGCTGCAAGTGGTTTCTAAAAGCATTCTAGCCCTTGTCTAGTCTTCGATTCATGCAGTGGTTATGCCTCCTAGAGCACTGAGACACTGATCCATTCAAGCTAAGCCAATATACCTTCAGGCTAAACTTGAACCTTTGTGTAATGCCTGCTAACCAAGAATAAACCTTGTTAAGACAGGTGACATATGTCAGCATCCTGCTGCTTGTCTTCTATCAGAATCCAATATAAAGCTCCCCTTCATATTGCAACACAAAATAAAAAAACCTATTGTATTGATCATTATTCTAATACAAACATTATATCCAGCAACTGTCAGAAGGCTATTTTCAAAATAATGAAAGAGCTAAAATACCCTCCAGCAGCCCATTTGTCGATCATCCATTCCTGGGACTCTGCAATTCCCTGCCCTCTTTTTCTCGGACAAAATGAGTAAGATCCAGAAACAAATTTAAGAGTAGGATTTAACAAAGTTGCATCACTTCAGAGTTAGACTGTTTCCCTTCATATTGTACCTCTCTTTGGATGATGCAATCTTAAAACCAAAATCCAACAATGCTGCGGACCAATGTCTTCTTCCCTTTCAAACAGGTTCCTGCTTCAGTACATTCAGTGATATTTTCAATCTTTTCAGTGAGTCTGCATTGGCTTCACTCAGGATAGAATAACAAGATATTAGGCAGAGTCTACCAAGACATCTTTGATGGGGTCCCTAAATCCATCCACACTTGGCCACTTTGTCACCATACGCCTAGACCTATCAGGTCATGTAACTACTTTCTTGTTAAGGAACGTGGGGGCATATTTACAAGCCCCTATCGCCACCACAACGTCACTTTTCACAACATTGTGGTGGCAATGAGGGTTTTGCCTTATTTACAAGGCAGCCTTTCACGCTATACTTAGTGTGAAAAGGGAGGGCAATGGGTGTTGCAGTGGGTGTTCCACCGCAACACCCATTGATTTTGGTGCTACCCTATATTTACAAGGGTGGGTTAAATATGAGGCAACGCAGAAATTAAAACCAGGAAAAACCTGGTCTTACCCTAGCGCAACGAGGATAAATGTTAAAACAGCAAACGCCATTGATTGTTTATGTACAAGAAGGTGTCACTTCCTGCACATAAACAATCATTTAAAAAATGACGTATTGCCACTTCTACGTGTGCTGCATTAAGCAGCACAGATAAAAGTTACGAAACGGCATTTAAAGATTGTTAATTTGCAGTAAGGGGCACCTTCCTGCACATAAACAGTCTTCCCCTGCAACGCAGACATTAGCACTAGGCAGCTAAATTTAGCGCCAGTGCAGGGGGAAACGCAGGACTGCACGGTATTGTTGTAAATATGGTGCAGCCCTACATTTCAGAAGTGGTGGAGCGCGGCATTAAGCCAAGGAGGCTAACGCCGCACTGCGCCACTTCTTTTGTAAATATACCCCACTGAGTCAAAAGATAAGAGTTTGGGACACCTTCCCTGTGGAATGCTATCCTTATCCGCCTTTGATCTATGACCCACTTGATGAAAGTTTTTCCGCTCCTGGCTGGCTATGTTTTTTCAACCTGCAATTGAAAAAGCTATGACCACATTGTCTCCTCTAGCGCTGTGAAATCAGAGCAGGGTATACACGCCTTTCTTACACAATAAAATGTAACATAACATAACAGCTTTAAAAACATGCCAGTGCATCATTACTTTTGAATTGCTTACCACATGTGCACAGTAGCCTATAATTGTGATTATTTCTTCTGGTTTGTTTTTTCTGTTATCATTACTTTGTACATTCCTTTTCTGTATCTGTATTATTAAAGTATCCTCGATTTTCTTATCATGGGGAGAAATTAGTGCTTTCTCTATCACCGTTTGATTGGGAACAGGTAGAAATGTCATGTTTGGTCTTAAAAAAATTGTAAATCAAAACCCACTTTAATGGCAAAGTTGGATTTTAAGTCACAATCATGAAAATGCCACTTTTAGAAAGTTGCCATTTTCTTCTCCTAACAATTTGGAGCCTGCAGCCTGTGTCCCGGGTAACATGACTGGTTGTAGTTTGTGGTTGGCCTTCATGTATTCTTCCCAGACAGTGAGACAAATGAGGGCTAGGTGGGGGGGGATGGGTGATTTTACCATGATGGGAGGGGCATAGCAGTTCGCTGCCCTACTTATATTTCAAAGGGCTGCCTCCCTCCTGCACACAAAGGACTTGACACCATCCATTTGTCACCCTAGACCACTTGGTGCCTGGGCACGGGAAGGAAGGTATTTTCCAGCAACAGATGTGGGGGTAGTTCAGAGGTTTCTCTCACTTCAAAGACTAGCACTAGGTATAAATATTGAACTCTCAGCTTAACTCTTCAGTACACTTCTGGACCTGTGGAGGACCCCAGAAGGACTGTCCTGTACTACTGAGGACTGCCCTGCTGCTTGAGGCCTGAATTGCTGCTTGATTTCAGGACTTCCAGGGTGAATCCAGTGGCTAGCTGGCTGACCCTTCTTTGTAGCCTACAAAGACATAACAAGCTCCAGAGACCATGAACCCACACCTGGCCTCTTCTAGGAGTGAGTCCTTACCGCCCAGGTGGTGCCTACAAAGTCTCGGGCCCTTGGAAGTGGTGTTAAAGGTGCCCTTTCAGCCAAAATCTGAATCTGGACTTTGAAGCTTTCTGGCAAAATGTGGCTGATAACCGACAGGAGACTGAGACGTAGCTGGTCAGAGGCGTGGCTGGCATGCCTTCGCAGTAGCTCCTACTAGGTTCTTCTCCATAGAAACAAATCTTGTTTAGCAGTCCGGCTTGGAACAGGTATCTGCCTCGTAGAGCCATAGTTGGCTACAGCCTGCAGTGTTTTCCCTCTGGAGTTCTTCGACTTCCAAAAAAGTCATAACATAGAAATCTTCAACCCAACATTGTCCAGTGGTTCCATGACAACAACACCTCTTCCTCGGACACTGCAGCCTACTTTGACTCTCTGAACTGTACCTTCCCAGGAACTTTTGCTTGAAATTTCTTCTAAGTCTGAAGGTAAGCCAAGTCCGGGCCCAATCCACCTCGTATATACGAACCATGCTCCATTGCGGTTGACTTTGCACCGGCCTCATGCAACCAGATATCTGTGATTGCCACTTTTTTCTTTTTGGCACTATTTTTCACTTAAAAGTTTAGAAATCTATGACTCCAGTTCTACTGATTGGATTTAATTTGTTCTGGTATCAATATATCTATTACATTTTATTCTAATTTTTTGTCTAAATTTGTGTGAGAATTTTCTTGTGTTGTGTTTTCAATTCATTACTGTTTAAATGCTGCATAAGTACTTAACACATTGCCTCTAAGTTAAGCCTGACTGCTTTTGTGCCAATTTACCTGAGGGTGAATTTAGTGGCTTTTGTGGCTCACCCAGACAATGGGCCTGATTCACAGAACTAACTTAAGACAAAATCCTAAACTTACTACTTTTGGTATTCACAGAAGTTAGGATTTTGTCCTAAGTTTGTCTTAAGACAAACTTAAGACAGACTTAAGACAAACTTAAGACAGACTTAAGACAAACTTAAGACAGACTTAAGTGTCATGATCCTGGGTGCGGCGACGCGACTCTGAGTGCTGCGGACTCCAAGTCCCAGAAGCCTCCGTCGTTTCCCGCTAGGATAAGACCTTACGTAACCATGGACGCGGATAAAAGGCGCGTCGACCAGGAAGGCGGGGGCCAATGATTCCCGTGACTAGTACCTATCAACGGCTCCACCGAGCAGACCCTCGAACCTTTGCTGCAACCTTGGTTCCCGCCTCTTCGGACTCGCTGAAGACCCGACGAAAATATAACAGAAGCTGACCGCGAAGCTTCCCCCCGGCTACGGCAAGGAGGTGAGCGAGCTTCTGTCACTTCTCCTCGCATCGTCCGCGCATCTCGCGGCGGTGCGTACTTCTTTGTCAGCCTCATCCCTACGACCCGGGCCGGTATCCGTACCGGCTCGTCAGGCGCTCCTCCGCCCCTGGATTTCCCGGCGTTGAGTGGCAGCGCCTACCTTACCTCCAGCATCACCGGCGCTCCTCCGCCCCTGGATTTTCCGGCGTTGAGTGGCAGCGCCTGCTTCATTGAACACCGGCCTCGCTGGTGTCTCTAAGCTCTCTCCCTTCGCCTCCCGTGCCTTAACGAGGAAGGTGCGGAGGAGGGCGCTCGGAATACAAACCCGCAACGGCAACATTGCTGGCTGGCTTCTCTGGTGGCGTTGGGCCATCTCACTCTTCGTCTCCCCGTGCAGTAACGGGGCAGGGACTTGCGGAGAGCACCCGGACTCTACGCACGCTCGCCTGAGACCCCACCAGCACCTAAGAGAGGACCATAGCTGAGACCCAGATCTAGGAAGGAAGGAGTACCAGGTAGGGGGAGGGGGACGACAAGCCTAGGTTGGTGTCTTGGGAAGAGGGGAGAGCCTTTGGCTAATCCATCTCCTTATTTCTTGCAGGTCTCTCTCCCCGCTGTTCCTTCCTTTCCTTCCCTCACCCACCTATCTTCGCGTCCGAGGGTATTACACGTACACCGGACCGGGGACGGATGGGCGGGGGACCCACACATAGCATCAACGTCATCCTGAGGAGAGGATCCAAGGGGACCACGACATTAAGACAGACTTAAGACAAACTTAAGACAGAATTAAGACAGACTTAAGACAGACTTAAGTTAGGATTTTGTCTTAAGTTTGTCTTAAGTCTGTCTTAAGTCTGTTTTAAGTTTGTCTTAAGTTTGTCTTAAGTCTGTCTTAAGTCTGTCTTAAGTTTGTCTTAAGACAAACGTAAGACAAAATCCTAACTTCTGTGAATACCAAAAGTAGTAAGTTTAGGATTTTGTCTTAAGTTAGTTCTGTGAATCGGCCCCAATGTTTGTAGTTGTTGCTCGTGATAGAGCTGAAATTCGTATCCTACATGGGGTACCCGTTAGGAGTGCAATGTAACCTTTTGTAGTATGCACTCACATTTTATTAGGTATTTTGATGAAATTAGCTATTAGAAGCAACACAAACCAAGTAACATGCTCTTGTGATATTAAAACGATTTAATGTGAAGCTTAACAAATGATTCATAGAATTGTACTAATTGCATACAAGTCATGTAACACACTTATATTATGCTCATTAGCGGTGTGATACATTCCCACGTTAAATGCATTTTGAATGTTCCATAGGCCAATGATGTGATTAAAGTAAATGTACTAATGTAGTTTAGAGAGCGCTCCTACTGAACATGCTAATGATTTTATGGAAATGTTAAACGTGAATGACATAGTGCATTCCTTATTTTAGCTTAAGTTGTAGGCCTGAATTCATAGTACATTTTGAATGTTCTCATTTCTGAGACAAATGCTTAGATTTCCATGTGAGTTTTGTAGAATTTTGCTTGTTCCCATGCTTTGCATTGCAGGTGAACAGCCACTCTTTTAGTGAAGAGTAGGGGTATTGTTCCATTAGATAGTTCAGGAATGAAGGAGTTGCAGTTAGCTTGGCCTGGCGAAGATAAGGTGGAGGGAGGTGCATTCATATGGGAGAAGGAGAAGAGACCAAGGACTAACTGTTGCAGAGGGGCGTACATGGAGAAGAACATGAAAGGAATTAACGTCATGGAAACATATGTGTCTGAGCTCGCTGTAGAGTACGTGTGAGAAATGTATTATGGGACATTTTCTGAAAACGAGTTTGAATATATGGTGCATTGTAGAGAGGGAACGAGCCCCATTCCTATTTCCCCTTTGACAGAGAGCATCTGAGTGCCTCTTTATTGTGGCCTTATGCTGCTTGACCCGCCTGATGGTAGAGCGACTTCTTAGGAAGACTCTAACCACTGACACCTTTTCTCTTTCGAACCTTTGCTTGAATGCTAATCTAGGGATTCCCAGTCTAGAGTTAGAGTACGGATAGACAGAAATAAATGCTTCACTCCAACAAAGAGCATATGCAGGGGAATCTTGACATTTGCTTCCTGATTTCATGCATAATCATCATAGAACTATTTGTCCTCTTCTTGCTGCATCAAGTAAATCTCTTTAGGAGATTTGCATTTCTTCTGTTTCTGCTGTATATCTATCCTTTTATGCTAAGATTTGTATAGGACCAACTATTTTTGAATTTGTAATAAATCTTGACTAACCTTCATTTGGTTGTAGACCTTAGTTATTGTATTGTATTTTATTGTAATTGCATTTATATATCGATAACTACCCCATACGAGGCGTCAAAGCGCTTTTCCGACAAGTAACACGCTACTCCGGGACCCATAAAGCAAATAGTGTTGACTAGTAAAATATGAAAGTAATTAAAGTGGTGGATAGGTTAGTCAGTTATTTGGATTCGGAAGGATAGCGGAAGGATAGAAGAGGAAAAAAGGTTTGTATTTATATAGCGCTTGTTACCCCTGATGGGGTGTTAAAGCGCCTTTTTTTTTTTTCTTTTTTTTCGGACAGTAGCACGTTACTCCGGAAACCCATAAAGGATTAGTGGTAAATTAGTATTGTGAAATCTGAAAGTAATTTGAGTGGTGGATATTAGTCAGTTATTTGGAGTGAGAAGGATAGCGGAGGGATAGAAGAGGGGAAAAGGTTTGCATTCATATAGTGCTTGTTGAAGCGCTTTTCTGGCGAGTAGCACGCTACTCCAGAACTCATAAAGGATTAGTGCTGAAAATTAGCATAATGAAATATGAAGTAATTTAAGTGGTGGATATGTTATTCAATTATTTGGATAGTGAAGGGTAGAAGCATGATCGTAGAGGGAAAGAGGTTTGTATTTATATAGCGTTTGCTACCGCTGATGGGGTTACTCTGGAACCCATAAGGATTAGTGTTGAATTAGTATAGTGAAATATGAAAGTAATTTGAGTGGTGGATATGTTAGTCAGTTATTTGGATTGAGAAGGGTTGAGGAGGGGTAGGAAAGGGAAAAGGTTTGCATTTATTTAGCGCTTGTAACCCTGATGGGGTGTTGAAGCGCTTTATTGGGGAGTTGCACGCTAATCGAGAACCCATAAAAGATTAATTTTGAAAATTAGTATAATGAAATATGAAAGTAATTTGAGTGGTGGATGTGTTATTCAGTTGGATAGAGAAAGGTAGTGGAGGGATAGACGAGGGAAAAAGGTTTGCATTTATATAATGCTTGCTTACCTCTGATTAGGTGTTGAAGAGCTTTTTTGGTGAGTAGCACACTACTCTGGGACCCATAAAGGATTAGTGGTGAATTAGTATAGTGGAATATGAAATTTGAGAAGTGAACATGTTAGTCTGGTATTTTGATTAAGAATGATAGTGGAAGGATAGGAGAGTGAAAGAGTTTGATTTTATTATTTTTTGGAGGTCATAGCAGTAAGAGGAGGCTTTTGGATGAGTGGAAAGGGGTTGTGGAGGGGAAGAGTCAGAGGGAAGAGTTTAGAAAGGTTTGTTTTGGGGATCGGTATAGTAAATGAGTTGTTAGATGATGCAAGGAGCGGTAGGGTAAGGGAGACTCTAGAAAGGGTTATTTTGGGGATCATAGTAGTGGTATGGGGTTTGGGATAAATGAGAGAGTGGGTGTAGAGGATATATTGATAGATGTATAGGGTGAGAAATAGGGTAGTGCTTTGGAAAGAGCAGTATAAAGAAGTTTCAGATGAGTCAGAAACTTGGCTTAGAAGATATATTGGATATGCTGAATTAGAAGAAAGTGATAAATATATAGATCCATAAGTACATTGAAAGTATATAGGGGCATATTTACAACGAGGCGATAAAAAATTATCGCCGCTTTAGCGGCCGTTTTCAGCCGAAAAGCTGCGATAATTTTATCGCTATATTAGCAAGGCCACGCTAATGCGTGAAACCTTGCTTTAGCGTGGGGATTTCTAACGCCCAGCTTTGCATCTCTAATGAGATGCAAAGTGGGCGTTCCTGACCTGACATGATTGGAGAAATGTCGCTAAGTGACATTTCCCCTTTCATCAAGCCCCACGCTATGAAGCATAGCGTCAGGAAATAACACCTGTTATCGCTACTTTCCTAACACCTGCTTCAGGACTGACTGTGAGTCCCTATCAACTAGCTAACGTGAGATTATCGCTGGGTTTCCAGTTAGCGCTAGGATTTTTATCGCCGATGAGATAAGCGTTGCTAATAGCACGCTATCTCAGCGATAAAAATCGGAGCTAGCCGGCGATAATTATCCGAGCGCTAAATGCGCTCAGCGATAATTATCGCCGGTTGTTGTTGATATGCCCCATAGACGCATAAAGGAGGTAGGTATATGTAGATTAAAGATATTGATAAAGGTACAGGATGAGAAATAGGGTAGTGCATTGGATATGCTTTTCAGGAGGAAAGTAATAAACACAGAGATCCAAGTACATGGAAGGTACATAGATGCACAATGGAAGAAGTACATGTAGACCAAAGAGGCACCAGATAAATTCTGGTTTTCAAGTGTTACTGTACTTGAATTTTATTTTTATTTTTTTAACATAATTATTTTACATGTTTATACAAAGAAGTACACAAAGATAGGTACATATCTATAGTAAAAACAAATTATTATATACTGAGGGATATGCTGTAAATTTCTGTTTGCGTATAATGCTTATGTGGGAAAGAGCCAATTCTTGAGTAGTTTTCTGAAGATAAGGTGGCTGTCCGTGGATTTTATGTTGGGGGGTAAAGAATTCCATAGTTTGGCTGCTTGAAGAGAGAAGGATGTGCCACCCATGTTTTTTTTCTTGTATCTGGGGATTTTGAGGAGAGGTACCATTTTAGAGCCGAGGTTCCTTTGCTGAATGTGTTTGGTGATTTTATTCCTGCTGAAGAGCGGTCCCATTCCATATATTGCTTTGTGGGTGATACAAAGCAGCTTGAACATGGATCTTCTGGCAACCGGTAACCAATCCAGGGCTTTCAAGGCAGGTGAGATGTGGTCTCGTGGTTTGATATGCAAGAGCAGTCTGGCAGCCGAGTTCTGAATTTGTTGTAGTCTTTTCATGGTCGTTAAAGGTGATCCGGGGTAGAGGCTATTGGCGTAATCGAGTTTGGACAGAACAAGGGAGATTGTAGCTTGGACCTTGTGTGGAAATCTCAAATGAGGGAAAATTTGTCGCAGTGTTTTTATAGTGACAACGTGATTTTCCTAGTTTGTCCGCTTGGGCATTCTTCGATAGCTCGGAGTCCATGGTCATTCCGAGGTTTCTTACTTCCTTCGATACTTTTGGTGGTGATCTCAGTTCATCAGGCCAGGTGGCAAGCGGCTCATAATGTTTCCAATCGCCACATGTGAGTATTTCCGTTTTGGAAGCATTCAACTGAAAATTGGGGAGTTTCCAATGTCTTTTGGGCATTCCAGATGAAGGAGTATTTGTGTCTCATCTGCATAGATATAGCATGTAAGGTGAAATTGATTGATTAGTACCGGTAATGACTTCATGTAGATGTTGAAAAGCATGGGCGAGATGATAGAGCCTTGAGGGACTCCTGCTTTTGTGGAGTATGGTTTGGATGAGAAAGGTGGGGTATGGATGACATTAGTTCTATTTCGAAGGTAGGACATGATCCAGTCTAGAGCAGTCCCCTCTATGCCGGCTTCATAGAGTCTTTGTTTCAGAGTGCCATGGTGAACCGTGTCAAAGGCAGATGAGAGGTCCAAGAGGAGAAGCGCAGCAACCCCGTTGCGGTCTGCTGTGTTCTTCAGGTCATCCCAGATGGCAAGGAGGGCAGATTCTGTGCCTGTTCCCAGACGGAAATCTGTTTGGAAGTCAGAAAGAAAGTATGTCATTCTCTTCAATGAATTGTGACATCTGTGTGAAAGCTGCTCTTTCTATCAGTTTGCCCAGGAAAGGTCCATATGAGGTTATAGCTTGAGTTACACTGCATACAAAATTCATTGATGAAATTTTGCTCCCCTTTATACTTTCATGCTGCTAAAAAGAACCATTGAAGGAGCAACATTGAGGAAGAACTGAACAAATGGGTCCAGGCCCTTTCATTTGAGTAGGGTTTCCACCCCCTCAGCCAATAAGCCAGTTTCTTACAATGTTGTTGTTGTGCCAGTAAATGGAGGTTACTAACCTACATCACCTCCCCAAAGTAGGCCTTGAGCTGTGCTACTTCTCAACCCTGCGAGTGTCAAAGGCTACAATGAGGCATTTTGTTCCCAGTAATAAGGTAATTGCCTACCTATTAGTTGTTAAGGACTCAGATCCTTTACAACTAATAACCCAATTTCTTACAATATGTCACTGACAATAGGCCTTTATGGGTGGAATCAATTTTATACAGTGTGAACGCTTATAGACAGACAATTTGTTACATGGAATCTCACAGATTACTATAATACGCAAGGATATTGGCTCTGGTTAGTTCCATTCTCAAGCCCTGTGTGTAGAAAATGTGAATTGTTATATTCTTCACTAAACTCTCCTCAATAAAATGTCTACATCCAAAACATAGATAGGTAAAATAGGGAAAGGATAATAGAAAGAAAAGTGTGCATGAAATATGTCTACCAACCCTAGACAAAGGGCCCTTAATATATAAACCACATAACATTTACATGTAAAAACAAGTGAACAAAGCCAATAGTCGAACTTCACGTGATATTTATTTTCCTCTTTTTAATTTTTATTTGAAATATTTTTTTAGGGGTTAATGAATAAATATTCTGTTTCTTTCTTTGTATCAAAATTGTCAATTACTTTGTTAATACACAAAAATATACAAAGGCAAAAACTATAACATAAACACTCAATAATGAGGTGGTGATTCCAAGCTGGCATGCTGTGTGGTCCCTGGCGTCTCTATGCCCTGGTATTGGCGAGTTAGCCGAGCGGAGCGGTGCAGCTGAGGACTACGTTCCCCATCAGCTCTAGCGGCGGCGGACCCGGAAGCGGGCTGACGATCTTTCGCGCCTGGAGGCGCATAAATATCCCCTGTGATACCGGCAGAGCGGGCGACTTACTTCCAGACATTGAGGTGGTGATTCCAAGCTGGCGTGCTGTGTGGTCCCTGGCGTCTCTATGCCCTGGTATTGGCGAGTTAGCCGAGCGGAGCGGTGCAGCTGAGGACTACGTTCCCCATCAGCTCTAGCGGCGGCGGACCCGGAAGCGGGCTGACGATCTTTCGCGCCTGGAGGCCCATAAATATCCCCTGTGATACCGGCAGAGCGGGTGACTTACTTCCAGACATTGAGGTGGTGATTCCAAGCTGGCGTGCTGTGTGGTCCCTGGCGTCTCTATGCCCTGGTATTGGCGAGTTAGCCGAGCGGAGCGGTGCAGCTGAGGACTACGTTCCCCATCAGCTCTAGCGGCGGCGGACACGGAAGCGGGCTGACGATCTTTCGCGCCTGGAGGCGCATAAATATCCCCTGTGATACCGGCAGAGCGGGCGACTTACTTCCAGACATTGAGGTGGTGATTCCAAGCTGGCGTGCTGTGTGGTCCCTGGCGTCTCTATGCCCTGGTATTGGCGAGTTAGCCGAGCGGAGCGGTGCAGCTGAGGACTACGTTCCCCATCAGCTCTAGCGGCGGCGGACCCGGAAGCGGGCTGACGATCTTTCGCGCCTGGAGGGGCATAAATATCCCCTGTGATACCGCACCGCGGGTCCGCGCGCGGGTCGGCGCCGGGAGAAGCCCGGGACAAGGGCGGGACCGTCTGTGGCCGTCAGGGGCCGGAAGAGGCCGGGCTGGGCCATATCCCCTTCGGCCTGAGACTGTGAGTCACTACGGTGTTTTATGGTATTGATTCTTAGTTGAATAGTTATAGACACAGGCATATGGATAAGCTAATTACCCATTGATGTACAAGACCTTCCATTTACGGACTAGAGACTACCAACAGTTCGGATTGTTATTCTCATTTACTGTTTACTAGTGGCAGAATTATCCCTATATTGTATTTATTTGCTCTATCTGATAAAATAAGGAAATGATGAAACGAGGAAGGAAAACTAATGCCAAAACCCCCGCAACACGGTCACATACTAAGTCTTTAGCTGCAGGTTCCCAGCCACTACCAACGCTGACTGCTATTGATAAGATGTTGCAGCAGACCATTGGGGTTGTGGCTAACGCTATTGAGAATACTGAGAGACGGCTTTCCATCACACCATCATTGTACATTTCAAGTCAGGAAAGAGACACTTCAGTCACTATGACTGAAGCGCTGGAGGCTAGTTCTTATATGACATCATCTTATATAGATCTACCTTCCAGCCAGGTGCCAACAGAAAATTCTAAAGATCTTCGAGACAGATCTATTATACTGACTTCTCCCCTTGTTGTAAAGAAAAAGGTGGATACATGTAAGCCGTGTCCGAGGAATAAAAATAATATTGCCCCAACTAAACCAAACAAAAATATCCATACTAATCATGACCTGGTGACTCCATCTGAAAATCTACGTGATTCAACGCCAGGAATACCGTGTTGGGTTGCTAATATGGTCACGGACCTACAAACTTCCTTGGAACGCACAATTCTCACCCAGCTTAAGCCACTGGTATCAAAACTTGATAAATTGATTTCCATGTTGAATGCCAGAGGCGGGGGGAAAACGGAAGCCCAACAACATAAAGCTTCCTGTATTCCAGTACCTGGAACCACTAGTCAACCGGCGCAGATTGTAAATACGGGAGTGACTTTGGACACCCAAAAACTTATATCCTCTTCACCACGAGACACTCTTCGTGTTGGTTCTCAGCAAAGGAATAGCCAATCTGCAAAAACTCTGGCAAGTAGACCTGATAAAGTCCCGATTAAATCAAAGCCCGGCCAGCTGAGTAATAATACTAGCATCCCCATGAAAGCTAATATGATACTAGAAACTAATGCCCAGCACTTACCAACAATAAATTTACCCCCCGAAGCGCAAACCTTTGTCGTTGCACTGGTGGGTGTCCCACCCTTAAGTGAGGGTAAAAGAGAAAATGAGGGTGAGCTAAAAAATAAGTCTATTCAGTGGCTTACAGTAAACAGACCCCTACCAAGAGATATTTCAGGAGAAATTTTGTTGGCTAGAAGAGTGGGTTGGATCGGGAGGAATCCAAAGACTGTAGCAGGGGATGTAATAATCCTGAATTTCAGGAATGCCACTGCTGTACAATATATATGTAGTAGTGACACTTATAGACAAAACACCCAAATATCTGCTTTACATCTCTCTTATTTTTATCCTACCCCTAGCTGGGAACCACACTGCTCTAGAGCTAGGCTCTTCAACAGGGGGCATCACCTCCTACCCTGTAATTCGGAAAGCAGAGGAACATATAGAGAAGGCTGGCCTATCCGTACTCCCCTCTTCCCGATCCAACCACATTGGAATAGATTCAGTGTACTGGAAGAGGTAGATTGACTTAGTTTAGGCGGAAAATTAGATCAGCAAGCCACCAGTAAAACTTTTAGCCGGACAAGGGTCACAGAGGAAGAAGTACCGTTAGTAGATTGTACAAACAGCTCACAAACTGATCAGACGAGCGTGAGCAGGGAAACCAATATAAATAGCTTGGCCGCTGAGAGTTCTGATGATCTCAATCAATGACACTTATAAAGCGCGCTACATACCCGTAGGGTCTCAAGGCGCTGGGGGGGGGGGGGGGGGGTGCCGCTACTGCTCGAATAGCCAGGTCTTCAGCTTCTTCCTGAAGGAGAGGTGGTCTTGGGTCAGGCGCAGGTCGGTCGGGAGGGAGTTCCAGTTCTTGGCGGCCAGGTAGGAGAAGGACCTTCCTCCTGTAGTCGCTCTTCGGATGCGGGGGACGGCGGCGAGGGCGTGGTTGGCTGATCGGAGGTGGCACGTGGGAGCGTAGAAGTTGACTCGGCTGTTGAGGTAGCTCGGGCCTTGGTCGTGTAGGGCTTTGTGTGCGTGGGTGAGGAGGCGGAAGGTGATTCTCTTGTTGACGGGGAGCCAGTGAAGGTCTCTCAGATGTCCGGAGATGTGGCTGGATCGTGGGATGTCGAGGATGAGTCTGGCTGAGGCGTTCTGGATCCGCTGGAGTCTCTTCTGGAGCTTGGCGGTGGTACCGGCGTAGAGGGCGTTACCGTAGTCCAGTCGGCTGGTGACGAGGGCCTGGGTGACGGTCCTCCTGGTCTCGGTGGGGATCCACCAGAAGATTTTCCGAAGTATGCGTAGGATGTTGAAGCACGCCGAGGAGACGTTGTTGACCTGCCTGGTCATGGAGAGGGAGGAGTCCAGGATGAAGCCCAGGTTGCGTGCATGGTCTGTCGGTTTGGGTGCGGTGCCCAGGGCGGGAGGCCACCAGGAGTCGTCCCAGGCGGAGGGTGAAGAGCCCAGGATGAGAACCTCCGTCTTGTCCGAGTTCAGTTTCAGGCGGCTGGTCGTCATCCACTCGGCTACCTCTTTCATCCCTTCGTGCAGGTTGGCTCTGGCGGCGGCGGGGTCGTTGGTCAGGGAGAGGATCAGCTGGGTGTCGTCGGCGTAGGAGATTATGCTGAGGTTGTGTTTGCGTACGATGGCCGCGAGGGGGCTCATGTAGACGTTGAAGAGGGTGGGGCTCAGAGATGATCCTTGTGGGACGCCGCAGATGACTTCGGAGGCCTCTGACTTGTACGGTGGAAGGCGGACTCTCTGTGTTCTTCCGTCGAGGAAGGAGATGATCCATTCCAGCGCCTTGTCCTTGATTCCGATGTTGCTGAGGCGCCGTACTAGTGTGCGGTGGCAGACCGTGTCGAATGCCGCGGAGAGGTCTAGGAGGATGAGGGCCGCTGTTTCTCCATTGTCCATCAGGGCTCGGATGTCATCGGTGGCGGCGATCTGACACAAGGTTGTATAAAATTGGTTTCATGGAATATAGCTGGCCTAAAAAACAAGTTGGGTACCCCAGATTGGACTGCATTTATGACTAAATTCGATATCTGCCTAATGCAGGAGACTTGGGCATTGGAGGATAGCAGTAGCCCGACTTTTGCTACCTACAATATTTTTGCAACATCATTAGGTAAAGGCCGCCCCTCTGGGGGATTATCGATATGGGTAGCCACACATTTGGGAACCCAGGCTGTACAAATACCAACAAAATCGCTGGATTTCCAATGTGTTTTATTAAAACCGCCAGATAACCCCCCAGTAGCATTAATTAATGTTTATTCGAGACCAACTAGAAACGGTAAAGAATCAACCACACTGAATGAGTTGACATCATTTATCTCAGGGCTAGATCCTTGTATTTCTATAGTCCTTGGTGGGGACTTCAACTGCCAGTTTGAACCACTGGGTGGGGTGGACCAGGGTGAGCAGGATGAGGTAGATGCGCTATGGCACATTCCAGAGCCTGATATTTCCCCAGTCAGAGCTTGGACACCTTTGGTACTACAAGTAAAATCCTTCTCCCTTACAACGTCTCTGCGGGCGTGCAATGGGAGAATGGACTCTGACCGCCCAGTAATAGGGACGTTCAACCGGACAGACAGGGTCTCTATCATTGACTATGTAATGATAGAAGCTAAAAACTGGAGTAAGTTAAAGGACTTCAAAGTTGAAAAAAGGCAGGATAGTGACCATAACGCTCTGATTTTAACTTTGAAGCCAGGGTCCTTCGGGCTAAAAAACCCTGAGACTACATTAAATGTGGCAATTCCTCCCCTTGTATTATCTAACAATCGCAGAAGGGTGAAATGGCCTCGTCTGGCAACGTCACCTTCACAACTCGCGAAAATTTATCAAACTGCGATACCCTTGATAACCCGGATGGCTGCCGAAACAGGGCTTACGCAGGCAGTGGAAATACACAAACAGCTAGTGATGGAATTGGGGGATGTCTTCTATCCAATAGCTAGAGCAAAGAGGTATGTGCCCAAAGCTTTTCCTTGGTTTAACACTAGGTGTAGGGAACTAAAAAAGAACCTTCTTACAGCAATCAAATTAAAAAACAAACCCAATATTCGAGATGCTAGACAAGCTTATAAGAAGGAACTGTCTAGGAGTAGGTTGGAATGGGACGAAGAGAGGTGGGAAGCGCTGAGGGATGCCTTAGTGACAAAGGACGCTAAACTTTTTTGGGCGCTAGTGAATTCTTCTATAGGAGGCAGTGGGGAATGTTTTCTGCCAAACATTGCTCCCTCAGTATGGGAAACGCACTTTGCCACACTGTATTCTTCCCCCTCGGTTACCTCGGAGCCACCGAATAGGGCTCTGACAATGCAATCAGATGATCAACTCTGTGTTTCATCGGATTTAGATCCTACACATGAGCATTGTCTACAGGAGTTGTCAGACTGTGGAAACCATCCTGGCCACCTGAGAACTAGGAAGCGGATGACTTCTGAAAGTATTGAGAATATCTCAATCAAAGAAGTAGAATCCGCTATTGCCAGACAGGCCCCCAATAAAGCTCCAGGGCTCGATAAAGTGCCAGGTGATCTCTTTCGTTCACAACCTAAAATCTGGGGACCTTATTTAGCTGTATTATTCAATGCAGTTTTGGCAGGAGCTAATCTACCAGACACCTGGGCAGGGGCTGAAATTGTTCCTATTTACAAAAAAGGTTGCCCTTTAGTTCCCTCGAATTACAGGCCTATAAGTCTCCTAGATACTACACAGAAACTTATGGGCCGGATTATACTAGATAGAATACTTGGGTGGGCGGAGGAGAACAAGATATTAAGTACCTACCAGGCAGGGTTTAGAGCAGGGATCTCGACCTTGGACCAGCTCTTTAGATTACAGGTCTTGTTTTCGAAGACCGTAATTCTGGGAGGGGGTAGCCTCTACCTGGTCTTCGTAGACTTACGGGCTGCTTTTGACCTCGTGCCTAGAGAAAGTCTATGGAAGGTCCTGGAAGATCTAAACCTCCCGCCCTACCTACTAGAAGTTTTGAAGCATTTCCACAAAGAGAACTATGCCCAGGTACGCTGTGGGAAAAATGGAGAGCTTTCAGAACGTTTTCCTGTTACTAGAGGAGTACGCCAGGGCTGTGCCCTGGCCCCCACTCTCTTTAGCCTCTACATTAACGGTTTGGTGGGTGAGTTAGATAAGGTTAAGAATAGCGATGTTCCTCGGTTGGCATCTGGACGGGTGCCTGCTTTGATGTTCGCAGATGACACTCTACTGCTGTCTCGAACCTCTACAGGCATCCAGAGGGTATTGGATGGCTTTGTAATATTCTGCGCATCGCGGGGGCTTGAGATCAATTTAGAAAAGACAAAGTTCATGATCTTTGGCCCCCCGAAGCGCACTCGCCCCTGCCCAGTTCTAAATGGCATCTCATTAGAAAGGGTTGGTACTTTTGTCTACCTGGGTGTTACCCTGACTGAAGATTTTGGCTGGGGCCCACAGGTGGTTAAATCTTCCCCTTAGGCTCGCACAGATAGCAGGGGGTATAAATAAATTTCAAAGGAAAACGCTATTTAAACCAGTCTCCCCTGGTCTTGAAATATATAAAGCCCAAGCTAGACCCGCTGCAATGTACGGTGCAGAACTCTGGGGCTATACCCGTGTATTGGCCCTTTCCAAGGTCGAACACACATTTATTAGAAATTTGATAGGGCTCCCCCAGAGCACCCCGCTGATACCCCTGAGATTAGATCTAGATCTAGAGCCTATTTCTGACCTCCTGGCGAGCAGACCTCTCCTGTATTGGAGAAGGTTGTGGACAGCACCAGAGCTCGATGATTATAGAGCTGAGTTCCTAGCAATTTGGGATCACCTGAAGAGTAGAAACATACCTTGGCTATCCCATATAAAGGCCACATTATATCAGATTGGTCTTCCTCAATTATGGGAGACTCCAGAGGAAGGCTGTATGGCGGTAAAAAGAACGGAGCTGCTAGCTCTAGTTAGACAGTACAATCTGGACCAACTATACCGCCTATCATCCATGGGTAGGCTGACCACGGAATTCCTGCAAGTAAAATTGACCCCTAGCAGGGAGGAGTTCCTAGACCTGATTCAGCCTCCCAGAGCAAAGAAATTATATATCCAACTAAGGTATGGTTGTCTCCCAATTGGGGAATTGACTTGCAAGTGGACGGGAAGAGGTGCGGGGGTTTGTCCCGTCTGTAATAAAGCCAAAGAAGACCTTGCTCATGTTTTATTTTTCTGCACCGCCTATAATGAAATACGCAGAGCCTGGCTTGTGCCATTGTGCAGAAATTTGGGGTTAAAGCATTGTGCTCAAGCCTGCAGGATTTTACGCTATGACACTTCCCTTCCAATTGTGTTCTCTGTTTCCCGTTTTTTATATGGTATGTGGAGAAGAAGGTCTGCCTTGATAAACCAATCAACTAATTACTTTTAATATTAATGGAATCTAATTGTTTATTGCTGCTACTTTGATAACTGCTGTTTAATAACTTTTTATCTTAAATGCTGAATTATTTATGTATTTTATGAATATGTATATATTTTATCTGTGCTTTTATGGTCATTGACCGAAATAAAGCTATCAAAGTGAAGTGAAGTGAATATAAAAAAATCTTTTACACAAAATTATTAACAGGACTAACATGAGACAAGAATACATAAATATTTGACAACACTCAATTAATAGTGATGATTTGTTAATGATAATTGTCTCCACAATTATAGACACAAGAAAATTTGAACAACAACCAATTGATAATGGCGACTATTGATGATAATTGTCTCCACAACGCGTTTCGGCATGAGCCTTGATCAGGTGTCCACTCTTTACAATTTTGCTAAATGAGAAGACAAACACTTAATTGATAAATCAATCTACATTAACCAGGGTTGGTCTACAATGTAAAACTGCAGCACACATTTACAGATATACATGATACTAAGTGGTGAGAGATTCCTGTACAACCGTACACCAAGAACAACTGATTACCAAACCCAATGTGAAAGAATTCTTTATACAAGAATGGTAAAAAAATGTATATGGGAAGAGAATAGCACCTAACACCCGTAAAGGGAAAAATAATAAATGTGCCCAGGTTTATGAAGAAAATGGAAATAAAACTAAAAATAAAAAACTGGAAAGTGAACCAAATAGAAAAAATATAAAGTAAGCCAAATTTACCTTGATGTCGACTTTGCATAAGCAGAAATATGACTAATGATACTATGAAGAGTAAATGATCACCCAGAATGGGGTCCAATCTGATAAAGAAACTAATAAAAGAAAAAAAAAAAAGATGTCATGATATACCAAATGATACAGATTGTATCTATATATAGCCTAAACAAGATCCATGAGTTGACGTATACCTTGAGACAGTTGATAATCTGTTTTATAACCCGGATTACAATCAATGAGTGCTAGATGTGCACATGGCGGGATATATCAAAGCTATTTAGATATATGGCCCAATGAATAAATCATTAGGATATTATTCCTCCTGAAAAGAGAAAAAGAAAAACCTATTTCTGAGTAAGTATTCTTCCATTGGCTTAATTGCCCTGTGAGAAATGCTTTTTTGCCTGGACACGTGCATATCTGTCTGAAACTTGAGTGTGATTCAGTTTGGTTTGTGGCTAGTCATTTCGTTTTCATATTACATTTTTATAGACCCAATTTCATATTATTTCCTTCTTCTCCTTTTTTAGGTCGAGCCTAGCGCAGCATGCATTCGCTACTCTAGGAGAAGGCCTCTTGGAATCACTTCAGACTTTCTGCAAACTTGTGCGTGTGGTGTTCGATTTTCCACACATGCTATTGGCCTTTGCGTGTGGCTTTCAAAAATGAAAGCACGCAATTGGCCAAAGGCGGGTGGATGTCCCACCTTTTCTGAAAATGTTTACTCCCACAGCGTTTAGCTGTTGGGAGCGAGCCGTGGTGTGCAGCGTGCCATCTTTTGTTGATCATGATTAATTTCAAGACCTTGCAGCTTTCCTTACAAGGCATGTCCCCTCCACCCCGACCAAGGGACAGACCCCACTGCCACAAGAGTGCGCGCTTCTTTTTCCAGTACTCGCATTTCATCTATGTCAGCACTCTCTTCCTGCACCATTATCTTTGTATTAGTATGTTGTCAAGACATTTGTTGTACTCTGTAGTTGGTCTCTATAGTCGCCTCTTTTTCGGTACCATCTTAAAAATTGACTGCACCTTTTAACATTAGTGTTTTTTCATCACCGTGGTGCGCGCTTTCTTTCACACCTCTGCGCAGCTATGGTGCGTGCTACCTTTGACATCTCTGCACAGTACACAGCTGTGGTTCATGCTTCCTTTCCCCCCATTGCACAGTACACAGCTTCAAAATGGACCGCACCTTTTAACATTAGCGTTTTTTCATCACCGTGGTGCATACTTTCTTTCACATCTATGCGCAGCTGTAGTGCATGCTACCTTTGACAGCTCTGCACAATGCACAGCTGTGGTGTGTACTTCCTTTCCTCCCATTGCACAGTGCACAGCTGTGGTGAGTGCTTCCTTTCACCCCACTGCACAGTAGTGGTGCGTGCTTCCTTTCACAACACTGCACAGTGCAGATATCTTTTTCCCACTCAGGGCCCTCGGTATGCTCAGATGGATCTGTGTGTCTGGTTACACTGAGCCACCAAATATTCATAACTGGAGGTTGGTTCTAGCTTTGTGTCATTGAAATACCACCTTTCTGTTGACCTCTTTTGCTTCCCAAAAGATATTGTTTTGGTTTTTGACAAGTTCAGTTCTAGGCAATTTCTTTTCGTGTAGGGAAGCAGTTCGTCCAATAACCTCACTTTTGTGTGGCTTAACAACACCAAATCATCGGCGTACAGCAAATTGCTGATGCGGGTTTCATCTAATTGAGGAGGATGGCAATTTACACTGTTGAGTGCTGAAGATAGGTCGGATATAAACAAATTAAAAAGAAGAGGGGCCAACATGCAACCTTGTTTGACACCAGTTTCAGTTTGTATCTTCCCGGAGACATGAGAGCCTTCACCCAGCTTGATTCTAATCCATGTTTCCGTATGGAGTTGTACAATTGCATGTAGAAGAGGCAGGAGTATGCCCCACGAGTTTAATTTCTGCCATAACAGACCCCTGGGCACACGGTCGAAGGCCGCTTTAAAGTCTACAAAGCAACAGTGTAGCTGGGTTTGTTGGACTGTCGCTTTCACCATCAGGGCTGTTAGTGTTAACAAATTGGTTGTAGTACCAGAGTTAGCCACGAAGCCCGTCTGATTAAAAGGAAGGCGCGCGGTCATTTTGGCCCAGGCCTGAAGCTCTTCCAATAGAAGGCTTGCATAATACTTAGACTCCACGTTAAGGAGTGCAATCATTCAATAATTTTTAGGCTTGTTTCTCTTCCCTCTTTTGTAGATTGGGTGAATCATTGCACCTCGCCAAGACTCTGAAACGGTGTTATTTAGTCTACAGTAGAGAAACAAGGGGGTCAGATATTCTGACCATAGGTTGACATCGGATTTAAACATGGCCTGGGGGAAACCATTTGGGCCTGAGGCTCCTTCAGATCTGGCTTTCGGTATAAGGCGCGAGATCTATTTTTTAATTTGTCTGGTATCACCGTGGTATTTAACATTATATCGTTCTTTTTCGCTGATTCCTTTTGTGTTGGTTCTGCAGACATTGTTTTTATGGGATGAGCTCGTCTCGGGCTCTCCAGTCTCGGAGGTGAGATCATGAAGTTAACCGGACTGGGGGATTTGATGTAAGCATCTTTTATAGTGAAGTCCCCAAAGTGAAGTGATAAAAAACTTGCACCATACGGCTCCACTGATATTTGCACTACCGTAACCACTTTTACTTTGTTGGCTCCTATTTACGAGGGACCAAAATTGCTTCGAGTTAGGATTTTTACTTTCATAGATGAGCTTTAGCCAGAATTGATCTGAGGCCGCTTTTTTTTCCCTTCGTGTTGAGATCCTAAAAGCTACTTGAGCTTGCTTATAGTTGTTAAAGTTGATTTTATTACTGGGGTTCTTTCTTGACAATCGAAGCGCTCGGTTTCTGTCGGTTCTTAATTTCCTTGTGGCTTTTGAAATGTAGAATTGAGGGATTTGTTTTCTCTGGACCCTCCTAAGTGGCAATTCATTGAGTAGTTGTTTTATAAGGGAAGTCCAGCCGCTGACAACATGGGTATGTGACTCTTGGGATTGATGTAATAAGGCTTTACTTTTTTCAATCAAAAATGGAGCCGTGGTTTCCAGGGGATGCCCCAAAAAGTGGAGCCCTTGGAATAGTTATCATGGAGAAATTTGTACGCCACCTTATTATACTGAGCAAAATGTCCCCCTCCCCCCGTAACATTCCCCTCCTATGTCATGATGTACTTCTTCTCCCCCTGTATGATATTGCTACTTATAAATTGTCAGACTCCTCTGTACTATTTACTTTAAACGATATTTTTTCAATAAAAAGATTTATAAACTAAAAAAAAGGAGCCGTGGTGTCCGACTACTTTATCCGCTTTAGGTCCTCTGTATAGCTGCCTGAGTGAGTATGGGCAAGTTCTTGATAGCATGGGGTGGAGGTGGATAATGTTATTATTTGTGCCCGGTGATCACTCTCACCTTGTGGTGCGTTTTGATAACTCTCGATCATAGGCAGTGTTTCTCCACTCCCTAGAGTGAAGTCCAGAAACTATTGGGTTTGACCATCTGACCGGGTCCATGCAGGCGGGATGTCAGTGGGGAGGCGCCCATTCAATACTGTAAATCCTAAGCTGCTAAACTGCATTACCGCATATTCGCCCAATGTCGAAAGTTTATTTCTAGCAGGAGTCGACTGAGGTGCGAAGTGTAAAGGAACTCTTGGGGGATCCAGCCCTGTGTCTTCAGTGAGGTTACAGTAGAGGTTGGTGTTCAAATCTCCTGAGATGATGCTGTGTGTGCTGCCGTACTTGCCAAGTAAGTTACAAATGGTATTAATCAAGCTGTCCATTTTGGATTTTTTCTTAGTGGTGCAGGAAGAAATATAGGTGTTGAGGAGGAGCAACTGAGTATCCACAAGTGAACTTCCCAGCATGATTCCAGAGAGCCAATCCTCCTTGAATTTAATCTGTTTAATACATTGGGATAATTTTGTTCATGAATATATCGAGAGGCCGCCGCTCGGTCTACCAAACTTGGACTGTCTTGTTGCGGGTGTAATAAACTCCAGGTAGCCTACTATTGGGATGCTTTCTCCTGCCCATGTTTCCTGTAAAAGGAGGATGTCATATTCTTTTTAACAGTGCAGAGTGGCGGCAGATTGTTTTTCTTGCCCAAATCCGTTAATGTTCCAGGAGCATATTGTTAGACCGTAGTTAACTGTGGTTCAATCGGTCCGGTTTCTGGATAGGGCCCCTGGCAACCATAACCAATCTACTCCGTCAAAGTTTCGCTGATCAGTTGTGGACTGTTGATGAGCTGCTTCTAGCGGACCTCAGTACTAAAAAGGGGGCCGAGGAAGAGCTAGAGATACAGGCCTGATTGTTTTCCAGTATTCACGGGTAGCGAGGAGCGCTTGGTGTTGTGGTTGTTATACCCCAGGATTTAAATTGATCTGTTTTTGTCAAAACCAGGTCCCGGGTTGCCGGGGATGCCAGTGTTACTTACGTTGCTTCGCCCATTTTGGATTCAGTAGTTGAAATAAATTCAATAGCGATTATGTCTCTCAATTGTAGGTGAATGATATCTGGAAGTGATTTAAAGAGTCCTAGTTTATTCCCTCGGTTGAGGATGTCATGAGAGCCTCTGGAGGTGTATTCTGGAATGAGCAGCAGTTTGGCACTTTGGCTGTTGCTTGAGTGCTCACAGACCTCATTAGTCATTACCAGCTTTGTTTGCTTTGGTTTTTCTTCAATGGGCTTTTTCGATGTCAGTATGGCGAGCGATGGAAGGGACGATTCGCTATGATGAATGATTAGGGGTGAGGCAAAAGGACTTTTGCTTGTGGCCACCGACTGGTGACAGCTTGATAAATTCATGTGGTTCTTACGGCCAGATTCTGAGGCTATACACTGTATGCGCAATTTGTTGTTCTCAGCAATAGGGGGACGGGAGGAACTAGCTTCTGAAACTGGCATCTGGGAAGTTGCGGGTCCCTGTTGCCCTACTTCGAGTGCTGGCTGAAATGTTGGCGATTGGTTGGGGCCGGGTTTTGCTTGAATCGGTGGCTGCTGGGGGTGCCCAAGAACTTGAGATGGCCCTGGCAATTGACTGGTCTGATGGAGAGATTCTGTCTGTGATACCAGCTGATTCGATGTTAATTGCAGGCTCGACTGTTCACCTTTCGATGGTAATGTCAGGGGTGCGTTTCCTGGAAGCTCTGAGTTACTCAATGGAGGGTTACTCACAATTGAGGTTTGAATTTCTATTGTTTGTTCCTGCTTTTTCGCTGTCTTTTCTTTTCCCGTTTTGACAGCCGATGCGTGTTGTCATTGTTGGGTGGTTCGATAGGGATTGATTTGCCGTCCGCTTGCTCCGTGGAGTGCGGGGAAAGAGGTCGGGTTTGGACTTCCTGGTGAGCTGAACCCTGTGCCGGGCTCGGGGCCTGAGTTGAGGGGTCTGATGACTCAGACACTGGGGACTTCTTTATTTCCGTTAGAACTACTGAAAGAAATTTAGGCAGGGATGATAAGGAATCAATTATGGGAAAGCAGCAGCATACTTATTGCACCAGTTGAATTTGGGATTGGGCTTTTGTGATGAGAGCATTAAGCACCTCCAGTTTTTGGTCGATCCCAGCGGTATACAACTTGTCCGAGTGGTATGTTAGTGCTGCTGCCATTGTTTGGAGTGTTTGCAATAATTGTGACCATAGGTTGTTAAGGTTAGTCGATGGAGATCTGCCCTGCACTACAGACTTATTATTTGGTTCAGTGGTAAAGAACAATACATCTAAAGAGTTGTGGATTACGTTGTTATTCGACCCTTCTGGGTTAACCGTTGGATCAACTTGGTCCCCTTGATCCACCTTGGCTAAAAGACTGTCCGACTCTGGCTGGTCTGGATTACTGAAGAGAGCTGCAAGTAGGTCATGACCTGTGGTAGTAAGACTTTAAGGCTCTTTATTTGATAGTCAGGTATAAATACGATTGAAGAATTAAATGTGGATGGAGAATATGGGCTTGGGTTTGAAGCTGGTTGGAAATTGACAGGTGAACATCTGTGGAGGTGATTACATAGGGAGAAGCTTGTTCTGTTTGAACTGTATCCTGAACTAGCGGTTGAAAAAAAGCCTGTTGTGATTGGCTGTCGTCTAGGGTTTCTAAGGTTTCTTTGCAAGGAGATTTTGTTATTAGTAAAGAGCTTGTTTGTGTCGAGTTGTCAGGCCCTCCAGCAGCCCCATGGATCAGAGGCAGAACCATAATTTGATGTGGCAATAACTCAGTGGCTGCAGGGGGGAGTACCTGCGGCTTGTCCGAAGGGCTGATTACTTTCTTCCGTGCTATCGCCGGTACTGAAGTCCTGAAATAGTCCCTTAATGATGCCTTGATTTTTGTAGGTTTTGATGTTTCTGTAGAGCCGGATTTTAGCTCTTCAGCCATCGGTTGGGCGTGTACAGGCCCTGGGTCAGAAACTGTTCTTGAATTTGCAATTATTTGAAGTGGCGTAGACGTCGTTGGGGATTTTACCAGAAGTTCGCAAAGATCCATCCTCTTTGCACCTTTTTTGATGGACCTTGATGGAGATTTCCTTACTCGCCCTGACCTCATCCTGGGGACTTTATTTTTTATTGCTAAGGGGCGCGCATTTTTCTAGTAATTCCTGTTGATTGATTAAACGAATGGCCAAGTTGGTTAGTAGGTTGATTGATTAATTAATTAATTAATTAAATAATAAAATAAATGAGGTTGATTAGTAGGTTAGTTGATTGGATTGATATGAGCCCTTGGTCTTCAGCTTTTGCTGTAGTTATTGTAGTTATTGATTGTTTCCTTGTTTTACGTAATTTTTTTTTTTTCGACAGTTGATTATTGATTTGTTTTTTTTTTATTGTGGGCCTGCCAATGCCTGATGACACTTGAATGGCCGGGTTGCTGTAACCCTAAGCAATCAGGATAACTGTAAGCTCTTTAAGAGGCGGCCTGGAGTGGGCGACTCCTGCTGCGCCGTGTGTAGTTTTTCCTTGACCTTTTCCTTGTCCTTTTGTATATTTGTCGCAGGACTAGTACTGATGACCGTTGTTTCTTTCAAGCGGTTTTGCAGGTGATTAATGGAGGTTGGTGGAGGATCTCTGACCAACAGAGAGGGGCTGGGGCGAGCTGGAGGGGCAAGCAGTGCACTCAAGCCTGAATTGCAGGCTGCACTTGTACTAGACAGACCGCCTCTGCAAGACGCCAAGGGCTCACACTCACTGTGGCCGCCTGCTAAAGGGCAGCTGCGTTTGCCACGGAGCATCAGCAACAATTTCGGTCCCCCCGGTCCCCTCTGCCTCCCTGTGGACGATCGTATTTTGTCCAACGGCGATTTTTTCCGACAACCGAGGTGAATAGATAGATTGATGAGTAGTGATGGGAGAATGGTGGCGCTTCTAGGCAGGTTAAGGTTTGAAGATTGAAGTTAGAGGTTTGTTTGGGGCTTGAAAATGTAAATGTTTGTTCAGTTTTTTGGCACCGGAAGAATAGAGTGGAGCGGGGGGGGGGGGCGGAGGGGCACTACAGTTCAGCCAGACTCTCCCTCACCCAAGCTTGCTGGCTCCCACTTACTGCTTCACCATTGACCCCCTGGACATCTTGGGTCCTCCGCTTCTCTGCGTTTCCGAGTGTCCGCCGTCTCTCGCCTCCAAATCTCAGCCGGGTCTCGTCCGCAGCTCCCTTCACCTCCACCACCGTCCTGCTCACAGCTCCGCAGTGCCGCCTGCAGCTGCAACTAGGGGTGAAGGGCGAAGAGAAAGGGTGGTCTGACTGCCACCGTGCCCCCCTAGCCGCAAGGGAGTCGGGGGAGTCAGAAGGGAGTCACTGATGTCGACCGCAAATCGTCGCAGTCCACTGCAGTCCGCGGTCTGCAATCCGCCACACCCACAGCCACAACCTACCCCTGCCGACCGCTAATGAAAGCAGGGGGCCAAAGCTGAAGGTGGAACAATGCCGCTAGCGGGAGCCACGAGGCGTCTTCTTCGTCGATCAGTGGTTGCTGCGGTTACGGTGAAAACACGAACTGGAGTATTGAGCTCACCTTTAGTCAGTACACATGCTGGTGGAAATGAAAGGGGCTCTGTACAAAAGTACAACAATCTGCTGTGTCATAGGTGAATTACAACCAAGGGTGTCACCCTCTGGCATTTAAGTCCTGAGCATAGTGCTGACCCATACATGATGCAAAAACAACAGTTTATGGACAGAATGCATTACAATGTCATACATTCACCCCAGTACAGAGATCTGGGCCTAAATCCATATTTTTTTGCTCACCATGCCTTTCCAGTTTGAACCCAGCCATATGCAAATCAGTCTTGACCCTGTGCCTCATGGGAACAGCACAGCCCGAACTGCTAAGCCAGGTCCTCCCTGGACTAGAAACAAGCATCCTAGGACCAGTTTCGGGGTTTCACCCCTCTTCAGCCAGGATAGCTTGATTCCAGTGGCATGGAGAGCATGAGACCCACGTCTGGGCATACCCTTCCCACTCGGGGTGACAAATGCAAAAACAACAGTTGATGGACAGAATGCAGAACAATGTCATACATTCACCCCAGTACAGAGATCTGGGCCTAAATCCATCATTTTTTTTGCTCACCATGCCTTTCCAGTTTGAACCCAGCCATATGCAAATCAGTCTTCAACCTGTGCCTCATGGAAACAGTCCAGCCCGAACTGGGGTGGCGTGGTGAGCAAACTAACGATGGATTAAACCCAGATCTGTGACTGGGGGTGAATGTTTTGCCAATGTGCAACATTCCGTCCATCATCTTATGTGTTTTGCTGTTAGCCCTATGTGAGAAGGGTGTGCCCGGACGTGGGTCCTGTGCTCACTACGACGCTGGAGTCAAGCTATCCTGGCTGAAGAGGGGTGAAACCCTGAAACCGGTCCTAGGATGCTTGATTCCGGTCCAGGGAAGACATGGCTTGGCAGTTTGGGCTGGACTGTTCCCATGAGGCACAGGGTCAAGACTGATTTGCATATGGCCATGTCTGAACTGGGGTGGCGTGGTGAGCAAAATAACGATGGATTAAACCCAGATCTGTGACTGGGGTTGAATGTTTTGCCAATGTGCAATATTCCGTCCATCATCTTGTGTGTTTTGCTGTTTGCCCTATGTGGGAAGGGTATGCCCAGACGTGGGTCCAGTGCTCACTATGCCACTGGAGTCAAGCTATCCTGGCTGAAGAGGGGTGAAACCCTGAAACCGGTCCTAGGTTGCTTGATTTCGGTCCAGGGAAGACATGGCTTGGCAGTTCGGGCTGGACTGTTCCCTTGAGGCACAGGGTCAAGACTGATTTGCATATGGCCATGTCTGAACTGGGGTGGCGTGGTGAGCAAAATAACGATTGATTAAACCCAGATCTGTGACGGGGCTGAATGTTTTGCCAATGTACAACCTTCCGTCCATCATCTTGTGTGTTTTGCTGTTCGCCCTCTGTGGGAAGGGTATGCCCAGATGTGGGTCCCATGCTCACTATGCCACTGGAGTCAAGCTATCCTGGCTGAAGAGGGTTGAAACACCCAAACTGGTCCTAGGATGCTTGATTCCGGTCCAGGGAAGACATTGCTTGGCAGTTCGGGCTGGACTGTTACCATGAGGCACAGAGTCAAGACTGATTTGCAAATGGCCATGTCTGAACTGGGGTGGCGTGGTGAGCAAAATAACAATGGATTAAACCCAGATCTGTGACTGGGGGTGAATGTTTTGCCAATATGCAACATTCCGTCCATCATCTTGTGTGTTTTGCTGTTTGCCCTATGTGGGAAGGGTATGCCCAGATGTGGGTCCCGTGCTCACTATGCCACTGGAGTCAAACTATCCTAGTTGAAGAGGGGTGAAATCCCGAAACTGGTCCTAGGATGCTTGATTCCGGTCCAGGGAAGACATGGCTTAGCAGTTCGGGCTGGACTGTTCTCATGAGGCACAGGGTCAAGACTGATTTGCATATGGCCATGTCTGAACTGGGGTGGCGTGGTGAGCAAAATAACGATGGATTAAACCAAGATCTGTGACGGGGTGAATATTTTGCCAATGGGCAACATTCCTTCCATCATCTTGTGTGTTTTTCTGTTTGCCCTATGTGGGAAGGGTATGCCCAGATGTCGGTCCCATGCTCACTACGCCACTGGAGTCAAGCTATCCTGGTTGAAGAGGGGTGAAACCCTGAAACCGCTCCAAGGATGCTTGATTCCGGTCCAGGGAAGACATTGCTTGGCAGTTCGGGCTGGACTGTTCCCATGAGGCACAGTGTCAAGACTGATTTGCATATGGCCATGTCTGAACTGGGGTGGCGTGGTGAGCAAAATAACGATGGATTAACCTCAGATCTGCGACTGGGGGTGAATGTTTTGCCAATGTGCAACATTCCGTCCATCATCTTGTGTGTTTTGCTGTTCGCCCTATGTGGGAAGGGTATGCCTAGACTTGGGTCCCGTGCTCATTACGCCACTGGAGTCAAGCTATCCTGGCTGAAGAGGGATGAAACCCTTAAACCGGTCCTAGGATGCTTGATTCCGGTCCAGGGAAGACATGGCTTGGCAATTCGGGCTGGACTGTTCCCATGAGGCACAGGGTCAAGACTGATTTGCATATGGCCATGTCTGAACTGGGGTGGCGTGGTGAGCAAAATAACAATGGTTAAAACAAGATCTGTGACGGGGTGAATGTTTTGCCAATGTGCAACATTCCGTCCATCATCTTGTGTGTTTTGCTGTTTGCCCTATGTGGGAAGGGTATGCCCGGACGTAGGTCCCGTGCTCACTAAGCCACTGGAGTCAAGCTATCCTGGCTGAAGAGGGGTGAAACCCTGAAACCGGTCCTAGGATGCTTGATTCCGGTCCAGGGAAGACATTGCTTGGCAGTTCGGGCTGGACTGTTCCCATGAAGCAAAGGGTCAAGACTGATTTGCATATGGCCATGTCTGAACTGGGGTGGCGTGGTGAGCAAAATAACGATGGATTAAACTCAGATCTGTTACTGGGAGTGAATGTTTTGCCAATGTGCAACATTCCGTCCATCATCTTGTGTGTTTTGCTGTTCGCCCTATGTGGGAAGGGTATGCCTAGACGTGGGTCCCGTGCTCATTACGCCACTGGAGTCAAGCTATCCTGGCTGAAGAGGGGTGAAACCCTGAAACCGGTCCTAGGATGCTTGATTCCGGTCCAGGGACGACATGGCTTGGCAGTTCGGGCTGGACTGTTCCCATGAGGCACAGGTTCAAGACTGATTTGCATATGGCCATGTCTGAACTGGGGTGGCGTGGTGAGCAAAAGAACAATGGATTAAACCAAGATCTGTGACGGGGCGAATGTTTTGCCAATGTGCAACATTCCGTCCATCATCTTGTGTGTTTTGCTGTTTGCCCTATGTGGGAAGGGTATGCCCAGACGTCGGTCCCGTGCTCACTAAGCCACTGGAGTCAAGCTATCCTGGCTGAAGAGGGGTGAAACCCTGAAACCGGTCCTAGGATGCTTGATTCCGGTCCAGGGAAGACATTGCTCGGCAGTTCGGGCTGGACTGTTCCCATGAGGCACAGGGTCAAGACTGATTTGCATATGGCCATGTCTGAACTGGGGTGGCGTGGTGAGCAAAATAACGATGGATTAAACTCATATCTGTGACTGGGGGTGAATGTTTTGCCAATGTGCAACATTCCGTCCATCATCTTGTGTGTTTTGCTATTCGGCCTATGTGGGAAGGGTATGCCTAGACGTGGGTCCCGTGCTCATTACGCCACTGGAGTCAAGCTATCCTGGCTGAAGAGGGGTGAAACCCTGAAACCGGTCCTAGGATGCTTGATTCCGGTCCAGGGAAGACATGGCTTGGCAGTTCAGGCTGGACTGTTCCCATGAGGCACAGGGTCAAGACTGATTTGCATATGGCCATGTCTGAACTGGAGTGGCGTGGTGAGCAAAATAACAATGGATTAAACCCAAATCTGTGACTGGGGGTGAATGTTTTGCCAATGTGCAACATTCCGTCCATCATTTTGTCTGTTTTGCTGTTTGCCCTATGTGGGAAGGGTATGCCCAGACGTGGGTCCCGTGCTCACTACGCCACTGGAGTCAAGCTATCCTGGCTGCAGAGGGATGAAACCCCGAAACCGGCCTAGGATGCTTGATTCCGGTCCAGGGAAGACATGGCTTGGCAGTTTGGGCTGGACTGTTCCCATGAGGCACAGGGTCAAGACTGATTTGCATATGGCCATGTCTGAACTGGGGTGGCGTGGTGAACAAAATAACGATGGATTAAACCCAGATCTGTGACTGGGGGTGAATGTTTTGCCAATGTGCAACATTCCGTCCATCATCTTGTGTGTTTTGCTGTTTGCCCTATGTGGGAAGGGTATGCCCAGACGTGGGTCCGCTGCTCACTACGCCACTGAAGTCAAACTATACGGGCTGAAGAGGGGTGTAACATCGAAACCGGTCCTAGGATGTTTGATCCGGTCCAGGGAAGACATGGTTTGGCAGTTCGGGCTGGACTGTTCCCATGAGGCACAGGGTCAAGACTGATTTGCATATGGCCATGTCTGAACTGGGGTGGCGTGGTGAGCAAAATAACAATGGATTAAACCAAGATCTGTGACGGGGCGAATGTTTTGCCAATGTGCAACATTCCGTCCATCATCTAGTGTGTTTTGCTGTTTTCCCTATGTGGGAAGGGTATGCCCAGACGTCGGTCCCGTGCTCACTAAGCCACTGGAGTCAAGCTATCCTGGCTGAAGAGGGGTGAAACCCTGAAACCGGTCCTAGGATGCTTGATTCCGGTCCAGGGAAGACATTGCTTGGCAGTTCGGGCTGGACTGTTCCCATGAGGCACAGGGTCAAGACTGATTTGCATATGGCCATGTCTGAATTGGGGTGGCGTGGTGAGCAAAATAACGATGGATTAAACTCAGATCTGTGACTGGGGGTGAATGTTTTGCCAATGTGCAACATTCCGTCCATCATCTTGTGTGTTTTGCTATTCGCCCTATGTGGGAAGGGTATGCCTAGACGTGGGTCCCGTGCTCATTACGCCACTGGAGTCAAGCTATCCTGGCTGAAGAGGGGTGAAACCCTGAAACCGGTCCTAGGATGCTTGATTCCGGTCCAGGGAAGACATGGCTTGGCAGTTCAGGCTGGACTGTTCCCATGAGGCACAGGGTCAAGACTGATTTGCATATGGCCATGTCTGAACTGGAGTGGCGTGGTGAGCAAAATAACAATGGATTAAACCCAAATCTGTGACTGGGGGTGAATGTTTTGCCAATGTGCAACATTCCGTCCATCATTTTGTCTGTTTTGCTGTTTGCCCTATGTGGGAAGGGTATGCCCAGACATGGGTCCCGTGCTCACTACGCCACTGGAGTCAAGCTATCCTGGCTGCAGAGGGATGAAACCCCGAAACCGGCCTAGGATGCTTGATTCCGGTCCAGGGAAGACATGGCTTGGCAGTTTGGGCTGGACTGTTCCCATGAGGCACAGGGTCAAGACTGATTTGCATATGGCCATGTCTGAACTGGGGTGGCGTGGTGAACAAAATAACGATGGATTAAACCCAGATCTGTGACTGGGGGTGAATGTTTTGCCAATGTGCAACATTCCGTCCATCATCTTGTGTGTTTTGCTGTTTGCCCTATGTGGGAAGGGTATGCCCAGACGTGGGTCCGCTGCTCACTACGCCACTGAAGTCAAACTATACGGGCTGAAGAGGGGTGTAACATCGAAACCGGTCCTAGGATGTTTGATCCGGTCCAGGGAAGACATGGTTTGGCAGTTCGGGCTGGACTGTTCCCATGAGGCACAGGGTCAAGACTGATTTGCAGATGGCCATGTCTGAACTGGGGTGGCGTGGTGAGCAAAATAACGATGGATTTAACCCAGATCTGTGACTGGGGGTGAATGTTTTGCCAATGTGCAACATTCCGTCCATCATCTTGTGTGTTTTGCTGTTCGCCCTATGTGGGAAGGGTATGCCCAGACGTGGGTCCCGTGCTCACTACGCCACTGGAGTCAAGCTATCCTGGCTGAAGAGGGGTGACACCCCGAAACTGGTCCTAGGATGCTTGATTCCAGTCCAGGGAAGACATGGCTTGGCAGTTCGGGCTGGACTGTTCCCATGAGGCACAGGGTCAAGACTGATTTGCATATGGCCATGTCTGATCTGGGGTGGCGTGGTGAACAAAATAACAATGGATTAAACCCAGATCTGTGACTGGGAGTGAATGTTTTGCCAATGTGCAACATTCCGTCCATCATCTTGTGTACTATCCTGGCTGAAGAGGGGTGTAACCCCGAAACCGGTCCTAGGATGCTTGATTCCGGTCCAGGGAAGACATGGCTTGGCAGTTTGGGCTGGACTGTTTCCATGAGGCACAGGGTCAAGACTGATTTGAAGATGGCCATGTCTAAACTGGGGTGGTGTGGTGAGCAAAATATCGATGGATTAAACCCAGATCTGTGACTGGGGGTGAATGTTTTTCCAATGTGCAACATTCCGTCCATCATCTTGTGTGTTTTGCTGTTTGCCCTATCTGGGAAGGGTATGCCCAGACGTGGATCCCGTGCTCAATATGCCACTGGAGTCAAGCTATCCTGGCTGAAGAGGGGGGACACCCCGAAACTGGTCCTAGGATGCCTGATTCCAGTCCAGTGAAGACATGGCTTGGCAGTTCACGCTGGACTGTTCCCATGAGGCACAGGGTCAAGACTGATTTGCATATGGCCATGTCTGAACTGGGGTGGCATGGTGAGCAAAATAACGATGGATTAAACCCATATCTGTGACTGGGGGTGAATGTTTTGCCAATGTGCAACATTCCGTCCATCATCTTATGTGTTTGACCTATACATGATGTCAATTTTGAGTCAGACACACTTCCATCAGTACCCTCTGGACGTAAACCCTTGGTAAGGTCACAGATGAGCCTGTGAAGAACATCAGGGACCCACACATCCAGTCACACAGGCAATTTCTGTCCTGACTGCTGCATAACCAACTTGCTGCGTCATTGTATTTCTGACTAAACAATACATGTCCCTCCCATTCTGATGTGCAGCCAGGGAAACGTGTGAAATAGGCTACACACCACTTTCCCATGGAGACAGCATGGTAGGCAGTGTATGGCACAACCCCACACTCTCAGGCACATACTGCAGCAGATCAACTTCATGTGTGCACTCCCTGCACTCTCACGTCCACTCTGAAACACTTACCATGACATCTGGAGCACCATATAGCCTCCCATACTGTGTGAGCACCTCATCCACCAGGACCTCCAGCTCCTCGGTGGTGAAGGGACGGGCCCTGATCTTCTCAGTCCTCGCCATCACTGGGTCCAGGAGACAGGAGCAGCAGCAGTTGGTGGTGAGGGGTGTCAGGCAGCAGCGTCTGGAGACAGGAGCAGCAGCAGTTGGTGGTGAGGGGTGTCAGGCAGCAGTGTCTGGAGACTGGAGCAGCAGCAGTTGGTGGTGAGGAGTGTCAGGCATCAGTGTCTGGAGACAGGAGCAGCAGCAGTTGGTGGTGAGGGGTGCCAGGCAGCAGTGTCTGGAGACAGGAGCATCAGAAGTTGGTGGTGAGGGGTGTCAGGCAGCAGTGTCTAGAAGCAGTGGAAATGTGAGGCTGTCTCCCACACATATATAGCCCCCTGGGGTAGTTTCAGTGGTTCTAAGCTGCTGCAATTAGTGTTCCAGGTCAGCTTTTTTCATATGCATCCAATGACCGGCCCCGCGGTGGCGGAGCATGCCTACCGTGATTTTCTAAATTGCATTAGGGCATTGGCGATGACACACCGCCGGGGCCAGGCGGTCCCTACTGCGATATGGCTGCTATACATTGGTGCCTATGACTGTGATTTGGGTGGCGGAGCATGCCAACCACCATTTTACCATACATATACATCTATCACTATCGCTAGTGTGGCTTTAGCATTATCAGTGACACACCGCCGGGGCCAGGTAGTCGCTACCGCGATAAGGCTGCTAAACATTGGTGCCTATGACAGTGATTTGGGTGGCGGAGCATGCCAACCGCCATTTGACCATACATATATATCTATCACTACCACAAGTGTGGCTTTGGCATTGGCAGTGACACACCGTCAGGGCCAGGCGGTCGCTACCGCGATATGACTGCTATACATTGGTGCCTATGACCGTGATTTGGGTGGTGGAGCATGCCAACCACCATTTGACCATACATATATATCTTTCACTACCGCGAGTGAGGCTTTGGCATTGGCAGTAGCACACCGCTGGGGCCAGGCGGTCGCTACCGCAATATGGCTGCTATACATTGATGCCTATGACCGTGATTTGGGTGGTGGAGCATGACAACTGCCTTTTGACCATACATATATATCTATCACTACCGCGAGTGTGACTTTGGCATTGGCAGTGACACACCACCGGGGCCAGATGGTCGCTACCACGATATGGCTGCCATACATTGGAGCCAGTGACCGTGATTTGGGTGGCGGAGCATGGCAACCGCCTTTTGACGACCAACATATATGTATATCACTACCACGATTGTGGCTTTGGCATTGGCGGTGACACACCGCCAGAGCCAGGCGGTCGCTACAATGATATGGCTGCCATACATTGGAGCCAGTGACCGTGATTTGGGTGGCGGAGCATGCCAACCGCCATTTGACAACCAACATATATGTATATCACTACCGCGAGTGTGGCTTTGGCGGTGACACACCGCAGGGGCCAGGCAGTCGCTCCCGCGATATAGCTGCCATACATTGGAGCCAGTGACCGTGATTTGTGTTGTGGAGCACTTTGACAGTACCTATGGACACATCATGCTGTGTGAATGACCAATGGCCATTTCTCAACAGTGCGCAGTAGACACATGATTCATGGCACAAGATTGTGCACATAATGCCAATGTAACATTTACCCCACTGCTGACTACACATGCCATGTTGGTGTAAATGATTGAAAACATTGGCATGTACTCCCTCACATGTCACTTGTGATATTGCTGGACATATACACAGAGCAGTGTTGTGATGGATTCTCCAATGTGTAAACATGGCAATGTGTGATAGGGCAGAGCAACTCACAGTGATGAATGTCTGACTACACACTGTGCATATTTCCCTGTCTATGTTTCTTGGCTCATGCACATACTATGCTCTGTGTGATGTTGATGTGTGCTCTGTTTGACTTACTCAAGAAGTTGTGGCAGGTACAGCAGCTAGGTATGAGACAGTAGTGTTGTAGTTTCACATATCTGCTGTATGGACTACTCTCAGTACTGCTCATTCAAGATGTGGCCATATCCCTTTGGGAATTCACATAGTCAGCTATTGTTTTGGAGGTGCTAACTGTGTGAAAAGTGGACAGGTGTACGACCGGCTTAGCTGAAGGTGTCCCTACATGTAAGATGGGCTGTGAGCTTAACTATGATGACAGTCATTGTTGGCGTTGTGTCAGTCAAAACTTAATATGTCGGACAATTCTCATGGTGGATTGCATTGACATGTGTCTCCTTTCATCTCATCTAGGAGGAGACCGAATGTGCATCGTCCCTTCACACTGCTGGCAGACATGGAGGATGAGGAGGTCATACGGAAATTCCGTCTGGATTGACCCACCCTACAAGACCTATGTGCTCTGTTGGAGCACCACCTATGGCCTCGCAGAACGTATCTGACTGCTTTCACACCAATGTCTAAGGTGATGGTGGCCCTGCATTCTTTTGCTACTAGATCATTCCAGTGCACGGTGTCCAGCGCAGGTGGGATGTCGCAACCTTTGTTCAGCATGGGGCTACGTGATGTCCTGTCCGCTATGATGATCTACAAGGACAGATATATCCATTTCCCCAGGAGGCATGAGTTGGCGGCTGTGAAGGGTGATTTTAATGCCCTTGGGCACATACCCAATGTTTTTGGTGCCATTGACTGCACACATGTTGGCCTGGTTCTACCACAGGCATGTGAGCACATCTACAGGAACAGGAAACATTTCCATTCCATCAATGTGCAAGTGGTGTGCCATGTGGATATGATCATCTCACACGTCTGTGCCAAGTTTCCTGGTTCGGCCTCGTACATCATGCTTAACAGCATTGTGCCACAGCTGATGGATAATCTGCTTCCGGAGCGTGCATGAAGTGTGGGTGAGTACGCAGAGTCAAGTTGCGTGCTGTGTGTGTTACATGCTGTCCTCTGCCACAGTTATATTACAGAGTTGGTCTGTGTATCTCACACCTTGTTGATTCTGCATATCCCAACTGTCCTTGGTTGCTGAGCCCACTGCGGAATCCCAGGACCTCAGGTGAAGTCTGCTACAATGATGCCCATGGGAGGACACATCATGTGGTGGACCGTACTTTCGGTCTCCTGAAGTCACGTTTTCGCTACCTGGACAAGACCAGAGGTGCACTGATGTACTCGCCCAAAAAAGTGTGTCAGATTGTAATTGCATGCTGCATGCCCCACAACCTAGCCTTGCGCAAGGAGATCCCCTAGCTCATGGATGCTGATGAGCAGCCGAGGCCCCTGCCTGCAAACCAACCCATGTCCAGTGACAAGGATAGTGGAGAGGAGGAAGGTGTCGGCCTGCGTCAACAGGTCATCAACCGCTACTTCATTTGAAGGTGAGTGACAATGTACAACAGGGCCATTGTCTGCTGATGTCGTTGTTGGTGAAAAGGTCTATGTGAGCGTTGTGACTGCAGCCTGTTGTTGACTCAGTGCTGGCTGCCAATGTTTCTGGGACAGGGTAGTTTGGCACAGATACAGGATGTCTATGTCGGTACTGTTGCTCATTGTAATGTGTGCAGATTGGAGTACCTTGATAACAAGTGTTGTGTGATGGCTATGATGCCACCGCCTGACTAGTGAATATTGTTCTGTTGTGTTTTCCTAGGTCACTTCAGCCTCTCCTTGCCTACAAACAATCCGTGTTCCTGGTACATTGTAATCATGGTGAACATTGCACATCTTGTGTTAAACATGAAGCAGACACAATGACATATGTGTGTAAGGAGTGTGTATTTACAATGGGTACATGTGACAGGGGAGTGAATATTTACAAAAATGTGAATAGTGAGTTGTCAGTGATGTTACATGAGACAATCGAGTAGTCACTACATTGAGGTGGTGACCCAGTCCAACAGACGGATGCCATTAACATGGCGGTGTGGGGAAGGACAGTCAACAAAGTCAATGACAAGGTGAAGAGGGTTGCCATCATGGCTGGCTCCTTGACAGGCGTTTGACAGGTGCTTTGCCATGGGTTCCTCCCTTGGATTTCTTTGGATGGCCCCTTGGTTGTTTGGCAGGGGGGGCGTCGGCTGCAGGGCCACTGGGGTCTGAGGAGTCCACCCTCTCCGTGCCCGCAGGGGAGGTGGTAGAACTGTCATCCTGCGGGCGACCAGAGGGAGGTGGAGGTTATGCCGCAGGCCTTTCCCTCAGAACCGCCACTAGCTGGCCCAAGAGGTCCACGATTTCGCCCATGCGGGTGTAATCTTACTGTGCCTGGCCCGTTTGTCCCTAGGCCCGTTCATAGGCCCCAAGGACTCTGGTGATGTTGTCAAGGGCTTCGGTCACAGTGTCTTGTTAGCTTAGACTGCCAATTGCCCTCCCACCTGCCCTGCTGTCACAGACCTGTTGCCTCACCACTGTAGGCACCCGCCTACTCTCCCTGCCCTCCTCAGTCGGTGGGGTGGGTTTGTCATCCTCTGGGGCAGGGAGAGTGTTGCAGGCAGCACTGGTGGTAGAGGTGGTGGTGGTGGAGGCCGCACAGGTCATTCCAGCTGGGGTCAGCGTAGTTGTTGTTGCTGGTGTGGTGGTGAGGGGGACAGTGGGGTCCTGGGACCTGTTGCGTCCTGGCATACCAGATGGGCAGGCTTCAAGTTCTGCATCCTCGAAATCCAGGGAGTCATCATCAGAGAGTCCATGTTCCAGGGGTGGAGACTGGCTCTGTAGTTTGATGTTGTCATCCTCTGCAGTCAGTTGTTGGTCACCTGTGGGACAGAGGGGAAATGGTCATTGATGTGCACCTCTCAAGCTTCTGTTCAATGTATCTTATTTACAGGTTATGCAGCACACAGTTAACTATTTATCACATTGTATGTCTGCACAGAAATGTGCATCATGACATGATGTGGAGGTAAATACATTAATTTTCCATGGTGTGACATGCCAATGGATACCATGCCCACGTGCAGATTTTGTGATTACAAGGACATGTTGTCATCTGACAACTGGCGGCAATGCAACTTGATGTGAACCATCTTTGCTGATTACTCTACCTGGCAGGAGTTACATCTGCGCATGAACTAGCCATTGTCATCTCATGCATACATTTGTCATGTCCGGTGATTTAATTTATTTATTCTACAGACCATGCTTGTTTTGTTTTCATATGGTCCTTTAAGCTCAGCCCCCATGGAACTTACAGATAGCATTCAGTGCTGTGCATGTTTGTGCCCTGATTTGCTTCAACATCGGATTTGGTGAGTCACACATTTGTTTCTGTGACAGTTACATACGCTTGACTGTCTGCACACTGTGATTTAATATTGTATCTGTGACAATTTTGGTGGGATGTGAGGGCTTGTGTTGTCATATGGCTCCATGCTTTTTGATATGAATGGTGGGGCGCATGCACTGTCTACTTACCTGTTCTGCTGTCACATTGGGGGGGTATTTCTGGCACATGTTTCTGGGTGTGTGATTGAGTGCTCCATCTTGCTAAACTGTGGAATAAGGGTGCCTGGTTGGATTTGTGGGGCTGGCCTCCCATCCCCAAACAGCCATCCCTGGGAAGATGGCTACCTACCTGTAAGTTTTGTTGTTGTAATGCAATGGCTGCCACATGCTTCTGGGTGTGGGGGAGTGCTCCATCCTGCTCAGGGGTTGGATTGGGGTGCCTGGTGGGAATTGTAGTGCAGGCCTCCCACCCCCAAACTGCCCTCCCTGGAAAGATGGCTACCTACCTGTTAGATGAAGGTGAACATTGCAATGGCTGACACATGCTTCTGGGTGTAGGTGGTGCTCCATCCTGCTTAGGGGTAGGACAGGGCTGCCAGGTGGGTGTTGTAGTGCAGGCCTCCCACCCACAAACAACCTTCCCTGGGAAGATGGCTCCCTATCTGTTGGATGAAGGTGAGCAATGCAATGGCTGACACATGCTTCTGGGTGGGGGGGGGGGTACTCCATCCTGCTCAGGGGTGGGACTGGAGTGCCTGGTGGGAATTGTAGTACAGGCTTCCCACCCCCAAACTGCCCTCCCTGGCAAGATGGCTACCTACCTTTTAGATGAAGGTGAAAAATGCAATGGCTGACACATGCTTCTGGGTGGGGGTGGTGCTCCATCCTGCTTAGTGGTGGGACAGGGCTGCCTAGTGGTAGTAGTAGTTCAGGCCTGCCACGCCCAAACAGCCCTCCATGGCAAGATGGCTACCTACCTGTAAGTTTGGTTGGTGTACTACAATGGCTGCCACATGCTTCTGGGTGGAGGGGGGGTGCTCCATCCTGCTCAGGGGTGGGACAGGGGTGCATGGTGGGAGTTGTAGTGCAGGCCTCCCACCCCCAAACAGCCCTCCCTGGGAAGAAGGCTACCTACCTGTAAGTTTTGTTGTTGTAATGCAATGGCTGCCACATGCTTCTGGGTGGGGAGGAGGGCTCCATCCTGCTCAGGGGTGGGACTGGGGTGCCTGATGGGAGTTGTAGTTCAGGCCTCCCATCGCCAAACTGCCCTCCCTGGCAAGTAGGCTACCTACCTGTTAGATGAAGGTGAACAATGCAATGGCTGACACATGCTTCTGGGTGGGGGTAGTGCTCCATCCTGGTTAGGGATGGAACAGAACTGCCAGGTGGCAGTTGTAGTGCAGGCCTCCCTCCCCCAAACAGCCCTCCCTGGGAAGATGTTTACCTACCTGTTGGATGAAGGTGAACAATGCAATGGCTGACACATGCTTCTGGGTGGGAGTGGTGCTCCATCCTGCTTAGGGGTGGGACAGGGCTGCCTGGTGGTAGTTGTAGTGCAGGCCTCCCATCCCCAAACAGCCCTGCATGGCAAGATGGCTACCTACCTGTAAGTCTGTAAGTTTGGTTGGTGTACTACAATGGCTGCCACATGCTTCTGGGTGGGGGGAGTTCTCCATCCTGCTCAGGGTTGGGACAGGGCTGCCTGGTGGGAGTTGTAGTGCAGGCCTCCCACCCCCAACAGCCGTCCCTGGGAAGGTGGCTAGCTACCTGTTGGATGAAGGTGAACAATGCAATGGCTGACACATGCTTCTGGGTGTGTTTGAGTGTTCCATCCTGCTCAGGGGTGGGACAGGGGTGCCTGGTGAGAGTTGTAGTGCAGGCCTTCCACCCCCAAACAGCCCGCCCTGGGAAGATGGCTACCTACCTTTATGTTTTGTTGTTGTAATGCAATGGCTGCCACGTGCTTCTGAGTGGGGGGAGAGTGTTCCATCCTGCTCAGGGGTGGGACTGGGGTACCTGGTGAGAGTTGTAGTGCAGGCCTCCCACCCCCAAACTGCCTTCCCTGGCAAGATTGCTACCTACCTGTTAGATGAAGGTGAACAATGCAATGGCTGACATATGCTTCTGGGTGGGGGTGGTGTTCCATCCTGCTTAGGGTTGGGACCGAGCTGCCTGGTGGGAGTTGTAGTGCAGGCCTCCCACTTCCAAACAGCCCTCCAGGGCAAGATGGCTACCTACCTGTAAGTTTGGTTGGTGTACTGCAATGGCTGCCACATGCTTCTGGGTGGAGGGGGCGTGCTCCATCCTGCTCAGGGGTGGGACAGGGGTGCCTGGTGGGAGTTGTAATGCAGGCCTCCCATCCCCAAATAGCCCTCCATGGGAAGATGGCTACCTACCTGTAAGTTTGGTTGGTGTACTACAATGGCTGCCACATGCTTCTGGGTGGGGGGGAGTGCTACATTCTGCTCAGGGGTGGGACAGGGGTGCCTGGAGTGCTGGCTGCCTGTACACATGCAGTGTGTATGTATGTTGTTGTGCTGGTGAGGTGTGTGGTGTTTTGCCTATCAAATGTGCTGGAGGGTTTAGTTCCTTCAGGGATGGAGTAGTGCAAAGGATTCTGGTCAGGGAAGGGGCTGGTTTTATACTCAGCTCTGTGGGTGTGTCAAAATGGGGTATTGCTGTCAGGTGTGCGGTGTGGATTGTCCTGGGATTTGTATTTTTGAAGTTGCCATGGGGGTGTGTCCTTCGGGTGTGTTAGGTGTTTTTGGGGGTAGAGGTAGTTTGATGTGTGCACTTGGTGCCCTTGTTGTGTTTTTTTTTTGTCGACCGCCATATTTGTCATGGAGCATCCACAGCGGTGGTTATGCAATAGCCCTTCCGCCGCCTCTCCCATTTATCATTGATTGCGATCGCAGAGGTTGGAAACAGCGGAACGTCCCACTGTCACATCGGGGAATCCTAATTTTCCGTGCGGTCACTCCGCTGGCCTCACGGTGGTTTGCTGTGTTTCGGCCGCGAATACGCCCGCCGCGGACGGATTTTCACCAGCTCCACCCACTACCAGCAGTCTTTCGTGGCGTCATTCCGCCGCGGTCGGGATTTTGTGGTGGGTGATCTTAATCGGACCTCCGGTTTTGCCGCGGTACCAGCGGACGGTTGATTTCCACTTCGGGGTGATTTTCCGACCGCCCTCCTAATAGACCCCTGTGTTGGCAATTCCTAGACTATTCTGGACATCTATGGCATAGTGATGGTTCTGGTAGTTTGGTGGTAATTCTTTGCATATTATAGGCATTCATTGCTCTGTGGTGGAAATTCTTGGCACACTGTGTTAATCAATGGCATCTTCACCTGCTGTAATGCTGCCCCACATTACAGTGGCTATTCAAGACATATTATCATCATGCATGACATGATGCACAATGCGACCCTTATATAATGCTAGCCCTGGCTTAATATATCAATTACACTTGTAAACGCTTGTTTCTTTATTCTCTCCAGGTATTTTTAAACAACAGGCGATGCTAAAAAGGTTTTGTACCATCAGTGTACAATGTTTTAGATATATAAACCACACTTTTAAAGCTAGACCTATTATCTTTGCTAATGCTTGTTACTTCATGCTTTCTGAGGGTGGGATGGCAATCTTACAGGGAAGTCACTCCTAGTACTTCCCAATGCATCTTGGTAACTGTAGTGAAAAGCAATCCATTTACTTGGAGTATTCATTGTGCTAGTTTGAAAGTTTAAGCATGGTGAGTGGTGTAGATCCTGTGACACACTTATGTTTTCTAGTCTAGTACTAGAGTAATATAACTTGCTGTTTGGTTTCTGTGGTCAAACGCCTAACTGCAACTCAGATACAACCTTCACAACCTCCTCTCCTGAGCAGAGGCGTGTATTCAGTTTAGAAGTGGTGAGGATGCATACTGCTAGCAGGCATGTCCCTGTTCTCCCCAATGCATCTTGGTAAATGCAGTGAAAGGCCTCCATTTACAAACAGTCTTCACAGCATAAGCCTGAAACTGAAGCACAGCCACTGCTGCTTCAAATTGTTTCACACAAGAAGACCCGAATAAGTGTAGATTTATGATTCCACCGTGTGAAGTAGCGTTTAAATTTTATAATATTCAGAACGCTAAAAGGCCAGAGGCATCACTGAGAGTGTAGCACTTGCAAGCACAATAGCCTACAGGAGTCAACAGGCTGCCAGTGGTGTGAAGGCTCTCTCTGCAACACTATGTTTAGGATAATGGGTACTGCCATTGCATTGACATCACTCTAGAATCAGGGAGACAAGCCAGACAGAACAAGGCCCATAGAGCATATATATATATATATATATATATATTATCTACTGGCGGTCGCCAGTAGATATTTGTAGTTAGGACTGTGTTTCCATAGGAAATCTGCAACATTCTATTTGGAATAACTTTGGCGCCGGTTGACGAATCCTCGCGAAATTTTCAAAATAGGGGGGCGCTCCGCTCCGCTCCTACCCTGAAAGTCTCGGGGGGATTCGTCAAGCGGGGGCTGAGAAAAAAAGGGGGTCCCAAAACACATTTTTCCCATGCAATTTTCCATAGGAACCTTTAGTCCAAGGTACAGCCCGAACGGCTGAACAGAATTACTTGAAATTTGGCAGAGAAGTAGTCCTCAGCTCAGGGATGTGCCTTTTGCATATATGGTGTCAATCTGTTCAGTAGTTCCTGAGAAAATCAAAAGTAAAATCACATATATATCTGGGCGGAGCCTAACGACACATCTCATCGTGAGATCTGATTGGCTGTCAGTACTTCATCCAAGAAGTGTTGGCAGCCATCTTGGGACCAATATACATGATAGCACCTCATTAAAAAGCATTGCAGTTAATAGAAGGTTTTAAGACTTTAGTTACATTATAAATCATTTGTTGATGGTACCATACTCATTTTAGGAATTGTGGTGTGTTCTAAGGTGACTTTACCATGTGAAAAAGCCTTCTGCTGTGATATCATGAACCATGTTTGAGAGAAAACTATTTTCTCATGCTTTTCCCACAGAGGTTTGGAAGGTGATCTATAAGCTAAACTGAGAGCATATTTTCTGTAAATTCACATTATCTTTCTCAGTCATGTAAGAATGAAGTCTGACATTCTCAGAAAAACATGTACATCCAACAAGGGCAGAGACTGTCAGTTGATTCCTTTGTGTTCTACTGCAGCTTTCCAGAGTGCTCTAAAGAACAACTAGAGCGCTAACAGTCTTACTTATGACAAAAGTATGGCACACCTGAAGCCATCTTGATTGGAATAAAGTGGTAACACTTAAAACATTTAATTTACAAAGGAACAAAATGAGGGGGTTCATTTTGCCATAAAAATTATGATTAGTGCTGCAGAAAGAAAAACTAGGGCACATTTTGACTTCTGAAATCCTCTTTTATTTCATAAAAAAATTCTGACATGCAGACTGAAACATGCACTTTGAATACCAGCAGAAGACTTGCCTGGTGAGCAGTAGCTTTACTACAGTGATCTAGTGAGCAACTAGAGTGCTAACATTCAGAATTTATGGAAAATGTGTGACACATCTGAATGTCTTCTTGATGGAATCAAAGTAAAAAACTGAAAGTATTTCCTACTGAGGAGACTGTAGTAAATGAGGAAATTAGGAAACTTCATAACAAATAAATCTCCCAAGATGGCCACCAGAGACAAAAGAGCCCAAATGTAGCCCAAATATCACCCAGATGTAGCCCAAGTATAGCCCAATGACAGAATGTCCCAGAGTGTTCTTAAGAACAACTAGAGCGCTTACTGTCTTACTTATGACAAAAGTATGGCACACCTGAAGCCATCTTGATTTGAATAAACTGGTAACACTTAAAACATTTAATTTAAAAAGGAACACAATGAGGGGGTTCATTTTGCCATAGAAATTATGATTAGTGCTGCAGAAAGATAAATTAGGGCACATTTTGAGTGACTTCTCAAATCCTCTTCTATTTCATTAAAAAATTCTGATATGCAGACTGAAACATGCACTTCTAATACTAGCAGCAGACTTCCGTGGTGAGCAGTAGCTTTACTACAGTGATCTAATGAGCAACTAGAGTGCTAACATTCAGAATTTATGGCAAATGTGTGACATATCTGAATACCTTCTTGATGGAATCAAAGTAAAAAACTGAAAGCATTTCCTACTGAGGAGACTGCAGTAAATGAGGAAATTAGGAAACTTCATAACAAATAAATCTCCTAAAATGGCCACCAGAGACAAAAGAGCCCAAATGTAGCCCAAATATCACCCAGATGTAGCCCAAATGTAGCCCAATGACAGAAGTGTGCAAAACACTTATTTTTTGTGTATTTGCAGTTTTATATAGTGCAGACTTGTCAGGTATTGGAGTGCTTTACATGAGCATCGGTTACATCACACAAGATCAAATTCATTTTGGTTGTAGACATGGGGAGATTAAGTGATTTGACCAGAATCACAGAATGTTGAGCTGAAGCAGAAACTCCAACCTGGTTCCCCAGTTGCAAAGTCTGCAGCTCTGGAAGTAACACCACACCATCTCCCCTTGGATGCAACATTTAATCAAGTGGTCAACTGGATAAAAAAACTAAGATTACAAATAATTTAAAAGTTCTTTGTCGCTATTTGAAAACTCAGAAAATATGTCCTCATTTTAGTTTTTTAGAGCACTAACCATAATTTTGATGCAAATAAGACCCTCTCATATATGAAATTTCTAAAGAAAATACTCTAGGCATTACAGTTTTGATTACATCAAGATGACGTCAGGCGTTCCACACTTTTGCAATAAGTATAGAATATTAGCAATCTAGTTGTTCATTGGGATACTGTTGAGAGGCAGAGGCCAGGGGCACGGACTCTGAAAATTGAAGGCAGGTAGGAGAGTGCAGAGGCAACAATTTGACCACACTAGGCAGGCAGGAAGGGCAGTGGCAGCACAACAGACTATGGAGGGCAGTGGAAAGGGGGGCAGGGGCAACAAACCAACAATACAGGACTGGCAAGAGAGGCTGTGGCAATATAATAGACCATTGTCGGCAGAAGGAAGAGGCAGCGGTCATACAACCATACATGCCAACAGACCCGTTTCAGCCAGGAAACGTCCAATGTTTTTAAGCTCAAATGGGCTTTACTTGACCTGTTTCCTGTCTACAATCTTCTCTTTTTCAATGTAACTCAAAGGGGAAAATCAATACCCCAGTTTTTTTCAAAATCTCCCTCTTACCAAGTTCAAAATGTTCGCAAGTATGGTACATTGGATCATGGTAGGCAGGAGGAATTGGGGTAGGGACATGGACTCGGATAACAGAGGACAGGAGGGACATTGAGAGGTGCACCAAACTGACCCTACAGGGCAGGCATCAGGGTTTGCAGCAGCACAATACACCACACAGGGCATGCGGGACGGGAGTGCAGCACAACAATCCATAGAAAGCAATAAGGAGGAGACAGGACCATGCACATGGACAACAGACAACAGAGGGGAAAAAGGCAATGGTAGCTAGCTGACCATAATGGACAGACAGGACAGAAAGCTGCAGCATAACAGACCATAAAGGGCAGGAGGGACGGATCAGGGGCATTACAATGTAACCGACAAGCCAGGAGGGAGGGAATAGGGGTCTGCACATGGAAACAGAGGGCTGGGGGCAAGGGGGCAGGGCAGGAGCAGCAAGATGACCATGGAGGTCAGGCAGTATGGGCACTAGAAACAAGACACACCATGGAGAGCAACAGTGAGTCTATGATGGCATACACACAGACCATGGAGGGAAGGTGGGAGGGGGTCAGGAGCAGCTAGCTGACCACACAGGGAAGGTGGGAGGGGCCATGGCAGCACAGAAGACCATGCATGGCAAGTGGGAGGGTAAGTGGTAGCACAATGGCTATGATGGGCAAGAAGGAGGGTGCAGGGGCATGCACAAAGGACCATGGAGGATAGAAAGGAGGGTCAGGACCTGGGCACAGACAGGAGAGTTCAGGGGAAGGGGCCTCACAACAGACCGCGTGGGGCAGGCAGGAGGAGCAGTTGCAGCACAACAGACCAGGGAGGGCAGAAGGGTGTGGCAGTAAAATGGACAATGGAGGACATGAGGAAGGGGATAGGGGCATGGCATGTGGACAGGCAGGGTGGAGGTGGAGGTGGCAGGGACAGGTTACAGTCATCTGACAATGCTAGGCAGGTGGGAGGGGAGCTCAACAGAACACTCAGAGTAGATAGGAGTGGCAGGTCCATGGAACATGGTGGGCAAAAAGGATGGAGCAGGGGCATGCACAAAGACATCGGAGGGCAGGGGGAAGGAGAATAGGGGCAGCAAGCTAAGCACAGAGACTAAGCAGGAGGTCAATGATGGGCCATAGATTTGGGCAATGGAGGGCAGGAGGAGTGGACTGGTACATCATGCTAAATGGATGGCAGTGGCAGCACATCAGACCATGCATGGCAGGAGGGAGGAGGCTAGTCCATGGATTCAGACAACAGAGGATAGGGAGGAGGTGGATGGGGCAGCAAGCTAACTGTTCATAGAAGGTGGCTATTAGGAACTTTATTGTTTTTAAAATGTGTGTCTGTGCGAACTACTTCAAATATGAACAAGTATGCAGCATAATCTCACTTTTATTCAGGAAGAAGAGGACGTTTGGGACTGTGACTCCGGGCTCACTTGGCAGAAACATCCCCTGACCCTCCACCCCCCATCGCAAAATGTTATGCCCGTGAAAAGGGTAGGTGGACGCAGTGTTATGTAGAACATAGTCCTGAGAGCACGATTGAAAATGAAAACTAGATATAGTATATGGTATAAACTATGCACCAAAAAGTTTGATATAAGATGAACCGGGCCTAGAAATATAATATGCAATACATTGTGCGCAATGACAGATTCATTGGAGAGCGCGAGATAGCACAGGCACTAGCGCTTGCTATGTGATATGCGCCTTGGAGTGTAATATGCACAGGGCAGTGTTGTGTAACCTAAGTAGTCTCTAAAGTTGTAATATAAAATATGTGCTGGGTAGTGTAACATTGCATATGCACTGTGACAAAGATATGGATCCCAGATTATAATATGTATGGCATAGCGCTGTGCTTTTAACATAGGCATGACATATTCACTGGGTGGTGTTGCAGTGCACATGGGCTAGAGAGTGTCATAGCATACGCACTAGCTGGTGGAATACAACACAGAGATGTGTGGCACTCGGCGGGCACTGGTGGGTGTGACACAGCATTGGGCTCAGCCAGGAGCACGCTGTGACTCTCAAGTGAGGTTTGTCTCCTTTCCAAAGAGTAAAATAAAAAGTATTACACATCCGGCGGTGGATGTGTGTTTTATTAACCGTGAGGGGGTTTCTTGCATAGTTTGGTCGAATTTTTGTCGAATCCCCTTTGAATGGCTTGGTGTGCATGTGTATTAAATGTGCCCGTCAATAGCTACCCATGTTTGTATAAATAAACGACAAGGGTGTCTACTTGGAGAGTACCCACCAGCGGGGGCGCCGGGATTAGGCACGGTAGGGTCTCAGACATGTCAGAGCTTCACTAGCGGTGTGAATACATTCTACGTGGATTCATTGTATGCATAGTCGCCTTTTAATGAATATCACGCAAATCGTCATGGTGATAGGTACATACGGTTTGTCCAGCATGTCCTAGGTGTTTCTATAAAAATATATTTTTTTAAAATAATAAAAATCAAAGGCCGGCCCTGGGGGATGGGGTCCCCGGGGCCATGAGTGGCCTGAGGAGGGGGCAACACAGCCCCCCTCCTAAAGAATAGAAAAAAAAATAGGCCATGACCCGGGGGTTGGGGTCCCCGGGGCCGATTAAGGCCTTGGGAGGGCCAAATTAATTTTTTTCAACAAAAAAACATTAGGGTGCAGGCCCTGGGGGATGGGGTCCCCAGGGCTAATAAATCAGAAAAAGAAAGGGGGCCACACAGCCCTCCTTCTAAAAAAAATAAAAATAAAAGACCGGCAATGCGCCGGAGGCCACGTCCCCTCCTTGCAGCACTCTGCAAACGCGCCCCCTGGCCAGTTGTAAGTTGAGGAATTAATTCCCCTTCAATACTGAGGGTCCCTGAGGGCCAACTAGCCCAACAGGTATCTCCAGTATGCGCCAGGGAGCTGCGTTGAAGACAGGTGTTCTGAGGCCACGCCCCTTTTTACAACTCCATGCAACGCAGCTCTGTGGCGCTTACTGGAGGTACCTATTGGGCTAGTCTGACCCTAGGGACCCTTAGGATTCAAGGGGACTTAATCTCTCAACTCAGAACGGCCACAGGGCGCGTTTACACAGTGGTGAAGGGAGGGGACGGGGCCTGAGGTGACGTGTGCAAACACGCCCTGTGGCGCGTTTTTAAGTTGGGGAAATAATTCCCTTTCAATCCTGAGGGACCCTGGGGTCCAACTAGCCCACCAGGTGCTTCCAGTAAGCACCACTGCTCTGCGTTGCAGAGAGGTGGTGCAGGCCGTGCCACTTTTTACACCTCTCTGCAATGCAGCTCTGTGGCGCTTACTGGAGGTACCTAGTGGTCTAGTTGGACCCTAGGGACCCTCAGGATTCAAGGGGACTTAATCTCCCAACTTAAAACGGCTACAGGGCGTGTTTACACAGTGGGGAAGGGAGGGGACAGGCATGAGGTGACGTGTTCAAACACGCCCTGTGGTGCGTTTTAAGAGGTAGTTTTAATCCCCTGCCCTATTATATACTAGGGGCTTACAGAGGAGGTCATGTTAATCACCGGGGGACCCCAACGCATAGTGTGCCCTAGTGTATGTAGGTGTTTTCACTGTATTCTGAGTGTCTTTTAACATAGCACTGGCTCTAGGACTGGTTAGTCAGACTCAGTTACCACCAGTATCCGTCTGAAAAAGTTGAGGGTACAGGATGATTTTGCAACAAGGCTTGTTTCTGCTCTTCTGTTTGTTCTTTCTGCACGTAATACTTCTTCCTGCACTTTTCTTCGTCTTTGAGGACTTCTGTTGCTTCTTTCTGCATTTCTTTTTTTTCTTTCTGTGCGTTTTTCCTTCTTTCTTCACACGTCCTATCTCTGTAGGCATAGCTAGAAATTAGCATTTAAAAAACTTTTGAAATTCACTGAAAAAACCATAGGTTTCAGGCACGTTATAGCTAGGAATTAGCATTTAAAAAACCTTAGAAATTCACTGAAAAAACCATAGGTTTCAGGGGCGTTATAGTTAGCTGGACTTTTCACTCGTACAAAACCATAGAAATTCCCCCGTTATAGTTAGTTCAGCTAACTATAACTCGCGCGCCCGCAATGCACTGCTGATGACGTCACATATTACATCACTCATGACATGGTCAGTGACATCACTCATGATATCACTGATGACATCACTGATGACATCATCCTTGTGATAGAGTGGCAGACCTCCTCTCCCCCTAATATAACCTTTGATACACACATTCAAAAATAGAAATTAAAATTTTCAAAACAATGGACATACCAATACCAGTTACAACAACCTACTCAGTAATTTTAAGATCCACATCCACATCCACTCATTCACCAACAGTCCTATACAGTCACTCATACATGTACTCACTCATCATATGTACTCATACACCTATACATCCTGTTACACAACGCCACTCATCCATAAAGTTACTCACACACATAGTCACTCATGCTAATAAAGAATCAAACATCCGTTTACCTGCATATACAGTTATACACACACCACCACACTTACTTCTACAGAAACTTACACATACTTAGTCTTTTAAACAATCACTTATAGAAACACATACTTATTCATACAGGAACTCTTTCAATCTCTCACTCTCACATATACTCACTTATATACACCAATAGTCACATATACTAGTTTAAAACATATGTAGTTACTCATAGAGACACTATTGAGACAGTCATTCACTCACTAACACACCCATGCACACACTCATCCACCCATACAGTCCTGCACACATGCTGTCTTCAACACATACAAACAGTGAGTCACTCATTCATGCACCTATGCACTACGTAATACCCCCCACCGAACCATACAGACATCAGACACTTATACTGATACTCAAAAACCAACTAATAACCTATATAGAAACTCATGTAGCTACTCACCAACCCATACAGCCACTTATACACAAAGTGAGAGACTGATACAGATATTTACATATTTAAAGATTACTCACTAAGCCATGTATTCACTAAGATACACTTAATCAGTCAGTTATACAATCAATTTTTCTAAAACAAATCATCCATTTAGACACTTATATACCCATTTATTCTTCCATCGACCTTGAGATATACATATATAAAACATATGTAATTTTCAGAAAAACACACATTCACTGGATGATGACATCAGTGATGTCATCAGTGATGTCATTTGCGATGTCATCAGTGATGTCATGAGTGATGTCACTGACCATGTCATGAGTGATGTAATATGTGACGTCATCAGCAGTGCATTGCAGGCGCGCGAGTTATAGTTAGCTGAACTAACTATAACGGGGGAATTTTTATGGTTTTGTACGAGTGAAAAGTCCAGCTAACTATAATGCCCCTGAAACCTATGGTTTTTTCAGTGAATTTCTAAGGTTTTTTAAATGCTAATTCCTAGCTATAACGTGCCTGAAACCTATGGTTTTTTCAGTGAATATATATATATATATATATATATATATATATATATATATATATATATATATATTATCTACTGGCGGTCGCCAGTAGATAGTTATAGTTAGGACCGTGTTTCCATAGGAAATCCGCAACATTCTATTTGGAATAACTTTTGCGTCGATTGACGAATCCTCGCGAAATTTTCAAAATAGGTGGGGCGCTCCGCTCCTTCCCTGAAAGTCTCGGGGGGATTCGTCAAGCGGGGGCTGAGAAAAAGGGGGGGTCCCAAAACGCGTTTTCCCCAATGCATTTTCCCATAGGACCTTTAGTCCGCGCTACAGCCCGAACGGCTGAACAGAAAACCTTGAAATTTGGCAGAGAGGTAGTCCTCAGGTCAGGGATGTAAATCTGTTCAGTATTTTCTGAGAAAATAGCATTTAAAAGCATATATATATCTATAGGCGCGCACTGTGCGCATACGGTAAGCGCACCCTGCCGTGCACAAGCGCAATTCTGATTGGTTGTTAGATCTTAGTAAACATTCGAATCGGTCGAAACCAGGAAGTGTCGGCCGCCATTTTGTCTCTCGCAGTCCGAGGGAGGTGAAAAATAAAGGTGGAGAACATGAAAAGGGGGCAGGGTGGACAGTTCCTGACCCCCTAGCCATTGTCAGGGGGTCCCCAAAGGACCCCCAAGGGCCCTAAAAGTTTATAATATTTTTACGAAAAATCGCGGAGTGCGCTTACCGTGCGCGCACGGTAGAAACGTGAAAATTACGCGAACGGCGTAACGTGGGGGCGCGGTGCGCAAAGCGCACCGCGCGCTCACAGAGCGCGCACGGTGCGTGAGCGCGCACGGTGAAAAACCTTAAAAAAAAAAATCATTTAAATAATAATTACATAACTTAGCATTTAAAAAAACGTACAAATTCACTGAAAAAACCATAGGTTTCACACACGTTATAGTTAGGAATTAGCATTTAAAAAACCTTGCAAATTCCCTTAAAAAACCATAGGTTTCACACATGTTATAGTTAGCTGGACATTTCCCTCGTAAAAAACTAATGAAATTCCCCCGTTATAGTTAGTAAAGGGAACTATAACTCACGCTGATGACGTCAGATATTACATCACTGATGACATATGTGTCTTTCTGTAAAATAAATATTTATTAAATATGTATAGCTAAAGGTTAAAGGAAAGAAAAATGGGTAAATAAGTGAATAAATACAGTGATGTAATATCTGACGTCATCAGCAGTGGATTGCGGTCGCGTGAGTTATAGTTCCCTTTACTAACTATAACGGGGGAATTTCATTGGTTTTTTACGAGGGAAATGTCCAGCTAACTATAACATGTGTGAAACCTATGGTTTTTTAAGTGAATATATACATATATATATATATATATATTCAGTATGCGTGAGCTCCCACAACCTCCTGACGGCAAAGAAGTAGAGACGGACCACGTAAATCTTCAGGCAAGATGTTTTATTCGACCATTTCTTCTCAACAAAATGACGCGTTTCGGGCTCAAGAGCCCTTGTTCACCTGCGGAATATGGTCACACTGAATGTTTTTGAATGCTGCAAAGTGTACACCCACTTCCTAGTCACATGATAATGGACCAAGAAAACAGACTTCGTGGGCATTTGAAAAAAATCTTTACCAAGAGGTATAAAATAAAACCTACTACATAAATGTACAATACCTGAGAAATAATGAATATTTCATTTTTAAATTACAACCTTTGGAAAATTTCTATTTAAGGAAAAAGAAAGGACCATCTTATTGTATAAATACACAAATAAGGAGATACAAAACAGTATGTCAATATACGGACATACGGGGAAAGAATATAAAATATAAAAACATAACCAACTGGTCATTTGTTATTCTAAATATTCCAAATCCCCACATTGTAACAGAAAGGTAGCTCTCTGTGACAAAGCATATTTAAATGCATATCTTTATGTAAAGTATCTCCTCAATCAATTATAACAGGATAAATCCTTGATCACAAACCAGATGACATAAAAGTATGAGCATTAACTATGAAAAGAATTTCCTATATATTTGCAATAAATATTTGTGGTAGAAGACCTATTGGAGTGCAAAAAGTGCATAGCAGAATTTTCAATGATTGTGCAAAACCGTGCTAATGTGCAAATTTTTTGAAAGATATACAAATATTGTGCAACTGTATGATTAAAAGAAAATGAATAAATATTGATAATAATAAAAATTAAATCCTGATAATTATTTCTAAAATCATATAAATATCATCTCTATAATTTCATCATACTGTAAAAGGTACAATTATATCATAAACATATATTTTCAATATTGTGGCATTTTGAGGTATGTGGATCATTTTACATTAATGCACTGTTTACAAATAATGAGTACCCTACTAAAGTGCGAAAAAGAGAAGAACCCATATGTAAAAATAATGTAAATAAATTTAGCCCTTAGATTTGGATTGTATTTTTCATTATGTCATCTAGTCAAACCACCAGAAAACAAGGAACAGAAAAGGCTCACTAAAGAAAGTTATGCATATCTTCAGTGTTATTCAATCCGTTCGGCCATTTACTGTCAAACTCAAGAATCTTTCTGGTCTCTAGTTGCCTTAATTGAAGTTCTCTATTGCCACCTCGCCGAGGTTTGGGAATAGATGCTATAACAAAATATTTAAGGCAAGTGACATCATTATTGTGAGCCTTTTTAAAATGGCGTGCCACTGGGTACGCAGGGTCGTTGTGTAAGATGGCACGGAGATGCTGCAAAATTCTGACGTGCACCTGCAGCTTGGTACTACCAATGTAGTTAAGGCCACAGGTGCACGTCAGGACATATACAGCAAATTCTGTCCTGCAAGTAAAACTCCCTATAATGGCCATTTCTTTTGTACTAAAGGGAGTAAGATAATGAGTCTTGTTTATGCCAAATTTGCAGGCCCTGCAAGAGGAACATTTACGAAAACCATGAGCAGGTTTTAGCCACATATCATTTTATCTTATTTCAGGGCTACTTTTGTCCAGAAATGTTCCCATACATTTAGCTCTCCTGAAAGTAATCATAGGAGTAGCCGGTAATCTTGTGCGAAGCACAGCATCAGTGAGTATGATAGGCCAATTCTTTTTAACTATGGACCTAATTTTTCTTTCTTCACTGCTGAAGGTAGTAATCAATCTGGGTCCTTCTTTAATTGCTACTTGATTGCTAATGGCTGGCTCTACCAATGGAACAAGACTTTGGATGGCCTTGCATTTAAACAAACTCATTCTAGGTCGTGCGTTGGCCTTATTCATGGCTTCATTGAGTATAGTATCAGAACAGCCTCTCGCTCTTAATCTAGTCATGGTTTCCCTCACGCACATGTAAAAGTCTGATTCCAGGCTGCAAATTCTTTTAAGTCTTAGAATCTCACGGTAAGGAATACTTGCGATTGATGCTTGGGATGTGCACTGGTGGCATGGAGTGTAATATTACCTGCGGTAGATTTTCAAAACAGGGTTGTTTCAAAATGGTTATTTTGAATATAGATTTTAACATCTAAAAATTCAATGCTTGATCTATTAATGTGGGATGTAAAATGGAGATTCATAGAATTGTTGTTGATCGCCTCTATGAAATTTAAAGCTTCCTTTTCCTCTCCTTGCCACAAAATAAAGATGTCATCTATGTATCTAAGATAACAAACTACATCGTTGTTGAAATATACCCTGTGTATTTGCTTCAGGACCTGTTCCTCCCACCAGCCAACGTGTAAACACGCATAGCTGGGGGAGAAACAGGCTCCCATAGCCACTCCGCGGAGTTGTTTAAATAGTTCCTTTCCAAAAAGAAAGAAATTATTATTCAGGCACCATTCAATGAGATTAAGAATGACCTTATTGTGTTCATGAAATTCACATGATCTTTTTTCCAAAAAATATTTGACTGCTGACAGTCCTGTCTTATGGTCTATGCTCGTATAAAGAGACTCAATATCAAGAGTGATTAGCAACATATCATCAGTCCACATTAAATCTTTAGTTTTCAACAGGAAATCGCCAGTGTCTTTTACATAGCTGGGTAATACTTTGACCATGTCCTGTAAAAAATAATCAATATATTGTCCCACTTGTTCTGAAATGCTTTTAATGGCCGATATAATTGGTCTTCCTGGTACAGGTGAAATACCTTTGTGGATTTTTGGAATCAGATATAATACTGGGAGGACAGGAAACTCATTATTCATAAATTTGTACTCATCAAAAGAGATCAGTCCTTCCCTTCTCCACTGTGCTAATAGCTTATGTAGAGTCTCATTGGCCTTTATATATTCCTTATGTGTGGATCTTTCATAGCAACTTGAATTATTCAATTGTCTGTTTGCTTCACTGACATAATCGGTTTTTGGCCATATAACCAGGTTGCCTCGTTTGTCCGATTTTTTTATTATAATCTCATTGTTTTCTCCCAATTTTTTCATAAGGTTTGCATATTCTTGTTTTTTGTACTGGACTTTTTTTCTTTTTTTACCTTTTACTAGAAGATATCATTTCTTGATATCCTGAATGACACAATCATGAAAACCATCCACCGCGTCTTTGGGCATCAGTGGGATAAAGCATGACTTGGCTTTGAACGGGCTGATACCTGCACCCTTCTGTGTCAAATTAATTTTGCGCAACCTATTTTGTGTATTCATGTCGGTATCAGGGCCCGAAGGTTGCGATCCAGTGGCCTCATTAAGATCGTGCAGTGTTAGTAGAGTAGGAATATCAGAGACAGTTAATGTGGTATCGTCATTGACCGTATTATTGCTTTCAAAATCATGTTTATTTTTATTTTTCATAGCAAAAATTTTTTTAAGCTTTAGTTTTCTGATAAAGCAAAATACGTCGATACGAGTAGAGGCATAATTAAAACTTTGGCCTGGGCAATAATTCAGTCCAAGCATCAATAATTGTTGCTCAGCTTTCGTTAGAACCACAGGAGATAAATTGACGATGGAATTATCGGCATTAGTTAATTCCTTTGCCATTGTGTTTTCTTCTTTTTTTTATCTTTGTTTGCGCCTTTTCCTCCTGTCCCGTCTACTTTTGTTTTTTCTTTTTCTGTTGGCCTCCTTTGTTGCCTCGGTCTCAAGGTTTGAAGTCTTTCCTCTACTAAAAAATCAAGTTCTTCCTCCAAGTTCAATCTTGGTTGTATTTGTCTGCTTTCTAGTTCCAAACTGGAATCACCTGTTAGTGAAGCCGTATCAATACTTGAGGTTTCATAATTTATTTCTGGAACTGAATTGAATACAGTATTACGTGAGCCTGCTTTACTTTTTTTACTGTATTCTTGTCGTTTTGCGCTGTTGTATTTACGTGCAAAAGTAAAGATTTGGCCACTATTGTAATCTATCTGGTCACGCGCAAACTTATGGGCTTTTCTGCTTTTGATTTTTTCTTCATGTTTGCGCAATCTTTCATTGATGGTTTCTTTGGTTTTTTTTTATGAAATCCGTTTCTTCCCATTTGTCGAGTTCGACATTTATTTTATTGATTTATTCTAACACTACTGCACGATCAATGGCAGCATATTTAATCAAAATATGGACTAAGTTCATAGAGGCGGCAAGGTTGCTTTCACCCCATTCTTTTAACATGCAGGGATTAGGTTTGTCAAAGCTAGGAGCGAGTAAAATACGTAGTCCTCTGGGAACTCGCCCGACCTTATGTATATATATATATATATATATATATTCACTGAAAAAAAAATGCACATTATAGTTAGGAATTGGCATTTAAAAAACCTTAGAAATTCACTGAAAAAACCATAGGTTTCAGGGGCGTTATAGTTAACTGGACATTTCCCTTGTACAAAACCCTAGAAATTCCCCCATTATAGTTAGTTCAGCTAACTATAACTCGCGCCCCCGCAATGCACTGCTGATGACGTCACATATTACATCACTCATGACATCACTGATGACATCTTAAATGACATCACTGATGACATTACTGATGACATCATCCATGTGATAAATTAGTGCATCTTCTCACACCCTAATATAACCTTTGATACACCGACTCAAAATTTCAGACGGCCATTCTGAAAACCATAGATACTCCAATACCTATGGTTTTTTTCAGTGAATTTCTAAGGTTTTTTAAATGCCAATTCCTAACTATAACGTGCAGGAAACCTATGTTTTTTTCAGTGAATTTCAAAGGTTATTTTAAATGCTAATTCCTATCTATAACTTATCTCTAAAGCTATGATGTTTAATGATTTTCATTGGATTTCTAAATTTTTCTAATTCAATGTGTCAATTCCTTTAATTAGGTTTTTTTAAATACTTTTCTCTCACCATTTTTGTAACTTATTTTTACAATTAATTCTTTTAAAAATGAAAAAATATTATTTGTTTTAATTTTTTTTTTTTTTAAATAGTAATTTTTTTTATTTTATATTTTGTAAACTATTTTGTCATCTATATTTTCAATAATTTATTATGTTTTTTTCCTTTTTTTTTGTATTCGCACACCCTATGCGCACCGTTCTCGATCCCTGCGTGAAATTATCTTCGTACGTATGAGTTGGGTACGTGTTTGGTGCGCGATTACAATGCGTCCGGAAAGTGACTCAAAGCCTATACGCGACACGTACAATGCACGTTATGCGACGCTTGCGTGTTTCCGTGATACGTCATGTGCGTGTATGACGCGGTGGGTGCACGAATCCCGCGAAATATTTAACATTTAAAAAAACATATATATATATGTATTTCATGTGAATATTAATTGAAGACAAACTCTAAACTTCTCATAAAAGTAATATATTTTTACTTCAAATCCTATATTCCTTTTAAATTCAATTTCGCGGAGGCGCGCTGGGTGCGTGCTGCCTATGCGCACGGTGCGCGGATCCCATGTGACCTGAAAAAAAGAGATTTGATTGGTCCATTACACTTCCTGTTCTAACTATTGAAAGACCCCACCCATTTCAATCATTCTTTTTTGACCTTCTTTGGAGGAGCATCTCTTTGCAGAGAAGAAGCTTTTTAGGACTAAGTTTACACTTAGCTCAAACTTTTTTTTTTACAAACAATGGCTTCAGGGCAGCAGGCATCTCCAGGATCTCCTCATTCATCTGAGGATGCTTTTTTGGAAGAGCCACCACGCCCACCACGTTTTTCATCTGTGGTGTGGACATTTTTCACCTATCCTGAGGGGCAAACGAAAACCAATGCCACCTTAGTGACCTAAAAGATCTGCCAGAGAGTGCTGTCCCATGGGGATCCGAACAAAAAATATTCCTGTGGAACTGCCAGTATGATGAAGCATCTGAGGACCCTTCATCCGGTGAACCTTGCTCGGGAGGAATGGCATGGAATGAGAGTTGTTCCTGCTCCTTCTGATCCATCGCAGCCAAGCACTTCAAGGGTGGATCCTTCTGTACAAAATTTGGACATCCGTCCACAGTTTCAATCCCTGAAAGTGCTCTGCATAAAATGCAATGCTGTTTTATGCTATGGAGAGCAGTCAATCGATCTCATCTGCCAAAAGCAAGAGAGTCACCATTGCTAGTTTTTTTTTCTTTCTATTTCCTGAAGTTCATTGTTTTGTTCCTCCAGTTCTGTTTTTTCCTTTTTTTCTTTTCAAGAAAAACCAACAAAAATTTAAAAATTGTTCAAAAAACCAAAAACGAAATATAAAAGAAAAAGAAGAAAAAAAAAAGTTCTTCTAAGAACTAACTTTCCTGGTTTAAAAAAAGAGCTATATTTGTTTGTTAGTGTGTGACACATTTTTCTCCTTCTATGTATGCTGAACATTTTAGCATGCATTGAAGATTTAAAAATGAGGAGAAATGAAAACAATTATCCTTGTTGTGCTTTCCTACACCAATTGGAGAATGGTGCAGCATTCACACACATATCGAGATTTATGATTTCTGATAAATCTGGAGATGTGTCTTGTTCTATGAGTATTCAGTGTAATCATGCACAACAACACTTATAGAACACCCTTTCAACGCAAAGTGGTGTGTATGATGAGGTTGTATTTACATGGAGTAGAAAAAGTTCACAGAGTACCTTTTCCTCTCTTTGTAAATATGAAATAGTGTCTTGCGCAATAACTATGCACAAGTTACAAAAAATACATGTATTGCTTGCGAATGATAGAAGGTAAGCACAGAGTTTTGTCTGCAAAGATGCTCAAAGAAGAATGATTGAAATGATTGCGTTCCTTCAATAGGTACAATGGGAAATATTATGAACCACTCAAATCTGTTTATTTGGAGGTCACATGATATCCGATAACAGAGAGATTTTCAAACTACATAGGTATAAACAGAGTGTTTTTAAAAACGTTTTCAAACTTAGTAGCTTCTTGCAGATCTGCCCATTCTGCATATTAATACTTAGTTAAATTTACCTACACAGTAATAAAAATTTAAAATGGTATACATTTTTTTCAGATTTGTTTTGCAATATAAATTGATGTAAATTGCTTATTTTAGAATTAGGATCTGTGAAAGAAAAGAAAAAATAGTTATAACATGTACTAATACATTTTTTACAACACGGCATAATTTCAACAAAGTAATTTGTTAGCCTTTTTTGCTGTTCTCAGAATATATTGAATTTCACTAGAAATAGTGATTTTAATCATACTCATCACTTAACAGCAGGCAAAAAAAACAATCCAAAAACCAAAATGCTATTCTCAGTAAAATACCAGAAAATACAAATCACACATATATGAAATGCTTATGGCTAACACAATGTTATAACTTTAACTTATAAGAACTGTAAATGTTGTTGGTTTAAAATATTCACCGAGGCAATGAGCACAAAAAAGTCCATAATTCAAACATATACCTTTCCTTGAGGCCAAATGGTATTTTTGCACTCCTTTTTATGTATATTGTCCAGTGGTAGTCCTATTAAATTATAATAATAAATTCCTCAGAGAGTGAATTATCTTCCTAAAACTTTGAAGTTAAAAATATTAGGTAGGAATTTGGTAATTCCCTAGGCAAACGTTGTTTGAAAACCAACTGGGAATCATTACAAAGTGTCCAGCCTTTGTCACATTTTAGATAGGCAGTGTAATGTCCAGATGTTGTGGAAGGACCATCATGGAAAATTATTGCAATTGCTACAAAAGTCCTTCCTGATATTGATAGTTGTGTTGCTAAAAATTGCTTTATTAAAGTATCCAATTTTCTTCCATCAGCTGTATAACGGTGCATCATTAAAATTATGTATTGTCCATATTTTGTTAAAAATAATGTGGATAACATTTCTGATTTACATTGACTACACTCCATGTCTTGATTTGCACCTTTAACTAATTTATTGAAAGACACTGATTTACAGTCTGGTAATGTTAAATACAGAAATCTTTCAGTGTCTACATTAGTGGTGCATGTATACATGCAATTTTCACAATGATGTTCCCATTTGTAAGAAAGGCCAAAAATATTTTCGATTTCTACACCTTCATTTTCATAAATGGTAAGCATATATATTAAAAATTCCTGAGCATCTTGTTGGATATTTTGTGTAAATTGTGTAGAACCAGAACACACATCCAAAAGATTGCGAACATCTGAAACAGATTGTATTTTACTTGTATCTTTTGTCAATTTTTCATAAACAGAATGCAACAGAGAACAAAATCTTTTTTGCCGATTCTGCATAATTTGTTCTTGCAAACCTTCAAGATAAAAAACAACATTGACCACTACATTAGCAAAGCAGTTGACACCTGAACTATTTTCAAACTGATAACCAACAATCTCTTCAACAGTGTCCGATTTCTTTTTACTTGCAATCACAACATTATCTTGTTCTTTTCCCTTCTCGACACCTTCAGAACAGATATTCTCAAACATTCTTTTTCAACCAACCACACGCTTTTCAAATACAGGATATTGACCTAAATTTGGAGCATACACCCTTCTTAACCTATTATACTCTTTTACACAGTTTGCATCTGCAGTAACCTTTGTCTCATCAAAATCAATCAAAAACAAACCAGATAATGTTCTGACTTGCGACAAAGCAACATATGCCATACCCTCTTTAAATACGGTAGAGCCAATGTTCACCAATGCACTGTCTACACTTAATCCTTGAGATTTATGAATAGTCACTGCATATGCCAGAGAAAATTGAAATTCTTTCCTACGGACATATAAATCTTTAACAAGCAAAAAACGAACTGAACAACGACCAATTTCTTTAACTTCTTCAATCTGATCAAATTTAATTTTTAAAAATTCAATTCCTTCTTTTTTCTGATAATTAACAAAATCCACCACTTTACCCATTGCGCCATTAACTAAACCTTTTTCTTCATCCAAATTACGCCTTAAAATTACCCGACAATTTACACATGCATATAGTGTCTTTTCTAAACCAGCTGTTTTAGATATTTTTATCTAACCCCTTCGATGCTTATGACAGAATGGTTCCGTCATGAGCATCGGTGCCCCTGTGCTCATGACGGAACCATTCTGTCATGAGGCCAGGGGCACGAAATCCCTCTGCTGCAGACAGCAGAGGGATTTCTATTTAATCCCTTTGACCTTGGGAGCTGGAGAAGAGCTTCCCCAGCTCCCGAGGCCCCCTCCCTGGTTTCTGTGCAATGAAGATCAGCGCGCACGTCGCGCTGTCTTCATTGCACAGAAACCGAAACTGAAATGAGCCTTTAGGCTCATTTCAGTTTCACTTTGTATGTGCTCAGGGGGCTATCTCAGCCCCCCAAGCACGTAGAAAGACGGGAGAGGTATCATTGGAAAAGGGAGAATCTCCCCTTTTCAATGGTAACCCTACCCAGTGGATCCCTGCTTGTGGATCGCCCCAGGAGGGCGATCCCCAAGCAGGGATCCACCCACTAGACACCAGGGAGGGGGGAGCGGCCCCTTAGGCAAGGGCTTTTGCTCCCCCCAAATATTTTTAGTGTCATATTTTTAGCGTCATTTAGTCTTTTTGCCCCCCCTGGGGGGCAGATGGGGGCATTAACCCCCAATCTGGCCCCCCGGGGGGGCAAAAAGCCCACTAGATACCAGGGATATTTACTTTGCGCACATCATTTATTAGGGTGGGGGCTGCCCATGAAGGGCATGTCCATGCCCCCACCACGCATAATGTACAACCTTTCTGCCCCCCTGGGGGGTAGTTGGGGGCAGTAGCCCCTAATCTGCCCCCCTGGGGGGCAGAAAGCCCACTATACGCCAGGGATGAATTCTTTCTTATAATTTGTGGTGGGGGCTGCCCAATATGGGCATGCCCATGCCCCACCAACCTTCTGCAAAAATGACAGCCTTTCTGCCCCCCCGGGGGGCAGATGGGGGCATTAGCCCCAAATCTCCCCCCCCGGGGGGGCAAAAAGCCCAGTAGAAAACCAGGGATTTTTTAGGCAAATTTTAATTAGGGTGGGGGCATTGGCATGCCCGTTTTGGGCAGCCCCCACCCTAATTAAAATTTTCCCAAAAAACTCCCTGGTGTCTTGTGGACTTTCTGCCCCCCCTGGCGGGCGGATGGGGGCATTAGCCCCCAATCTGCCCCGCCGGGGGGCAAAAAGCCCACAAGACACCAGGGATTTTTGGGGGGCAAATTTGAATTAGGATGGGGGCTCCCAAAACCGGCATGCCCATGCCACCACCCACAAAAATAACAGCCTTCCTGCCCCCCTTGCAGGGCCGATGGGGGCAGTAGCCCCCAATCTGCCCCCCCGGAGGGGCAAAAAGCCCACTAGACGCCAGGGATTTTTTTGGCAAATTTTAATTAGGGTGGGGGCATTGGCATGCTCGTTCTGGGCAGCCCCCACCCTAATTAAAATTTGTCCAAAAAACTCCCTGGCGTCTAGTAGACTTTCTGCCCCCGTGGGGGGCAGATGGGGCCATTAGCCGCCAATCTGCCCTGCCGGGGGGGAACAAAAAGCCCACTAGATGCCAGGGTTTTTTTGGGGGCAAATTTGAATTATGGTGGGAGCTCCCAAAACAGGCATACCCATGCCCCCACCCCCTCCTCCCCAAAAATAACAGCCTTCCTACCCCCTGGGGGGCAGATAGGGCAGTAGCCCCCAATCTGCCCCCCCACGGGGGGGGCAAAAAGTCCACTAGAGGCCATGGATTTTTTGGGAAAATGTTACTTAGGGTGGGGGCATTGGCATGCCTGTTTTGGGCAGCCCCCAACCTAATTAAAATTTGCCCAAAAACTCCTTGGCGTCTAGTGGACTTTCTGCCCCCCCTGGGGGCAGATGGGGGCATTAGCCCTCAATCTGCCATGCCAGGGGGGCAAATACCCCAATAGACGCCAGGGAGTTTTTTTGGGGCAAATTTGAATTAGGGTGGGGGCTCCCAAAACGGGCATTCCCATGCCCCAACCCCCCTCCCCCGCAAAAATAACAGCCTTCCTGCTCCCCTGTGGGGCAGATGGGGCAGTAGCCCCCAATCTGGGGGTGGGGACATTGGCATGCCTGTTTTGGGCAGACCCCAACCTAATAAAAATTTGCCCAAAAACCTCCCTGGCATCTAATGGACTTTCTGCCCCCCCCTGGGTGCAGATGGGGGCTTTAGCCGCCAATCTGCCCCACCGGGGGGGCTAAAAGCCCACTAGACGCCAGGGATTTCTTTGGGGCAAATTTGTATTAGGGTGGGGGGTCCCAAAAAGGGCATGTCCATGCCCCCACCCCCACAAAAAATACAGCCTTCCTGCCCCCCTGGGGGGCAGAGGGACAGTAGCCCCCAGCCTGCCACCCCGGGGGGCAAAATGCCCACTAGACGCCAGGGATTTTTTGGGGCAAATTTTAATTAGTTTGGGGGTATTGGCATACCCGTTTTGGGCAGCCCCCACCCTAATTAAAATTTGCCCCAAAAACTCCCTGGCGTCTATTGGACTTTCTGCCTCCTCGGGGGGGCAGATGGGGGCATCAGCCCCCAATCTGCCCTGTTGGAGGGGTAAAAAGCCCACTAGACGCCAGGGATTATTTTGGGGCAAATTTTAATTAGGTTGGGGTTGGCCAAAACTGACATGCCCATGCCCCCACCCCCTCCCTGCAAAAGTTGCAGCCTTCCTGCCCCCCGTGGGGGACAGATGGGGCAGTAGCCCCCAATCTGCCCCCCCGGGGGGCAAAAAGCCTACTAGACGCCAGAGATTTTTCGGGGAAAATTTTAATTAGGGTGGGGGCATTGGCATGCCCGTTTTCGGCAACCCCCACCCTAATTAAAATGTACCCAAAAAACTCTCTGGCACCTAGTGGACTTTCTGCCTCCCCTGGGGGGCAGATGGGGGCATTAGCCCCCAATCTGCCCCACCGGGGGGGGGGGCAAAAAGCCCACTAGACGCCAGGGAGTTTTTTGGGGAATATTTTAATTAGGGTGGGGGTTGCCCAAAACGGCCATGCTCATGCCTCCACCCCCTCCCCGCAAAAATTACAGCCTTCCTGCCCCCCCGGGGGACAGATGGGGCAGTAGTCCCCAATCTGACCCTCCGGGGGGCAAAAAGCCCACTAGGAGGTCCTCATCCTGGGCTCTTCACCCTCCGCCTGGGACGACTCCTGGTGGCCTCCCGCCCTGGGCACCGCACCCAAACCGACAGACCATGCACGCAACCTGGGCTTCATCCTGGACTCCTCCCTCTCCATGACCAGACAAGTCAACAACGTCTCCTCGGCGTGCTTCAACATCCTACGCATGCTACGGAAGATCTTCTGGTGGATCCCCACCGAGACCAGGAAGACCGTCACCCAGGCCCTCGTCACTAGCCGACTGGACTACGGCAACGCCCTCTACGCCGGTACCACCGCCAAGCTCCAGAAGAGACTCCAGCGGATCCAGAACGCCTCAGCCAGACTCATCCTCGACATCCCACGAACCAGCCACATCTCCGGACATCTGAGAGACCTACACTGGCTCCCCGTCAACAAAAGAATCACCTTCCGCCTCCTCACCCACGCACACAAAGCCCTACACGACCAAGGCCCGAGCTACCTCAACAGCCGAATCAACTTCTACGCTCCCAAACGCCACCTCCGTTCAGCCAACCACGCCCTCGCCGCGGTCCCCCGCATCCGAAGAGCGACTACAGGAGGAAGGTCCTTCTCCTACCTGGCCGCCAAGACCTGGAACTCCCTCCCGACCGACCTGCGCCTGACCCAAGACCACCTCTCCTTCAGGAAGAAGCTGAAGACCTGGCTGTTCGAGCAGTAGCGGCACCCCCCCTACCCCCAGCGCCTTGAGACCCTACGGGTATGTAGTGCGCTTTAGAAATGTCTTTGATTGATTGATTGATTGATAGATGCCAGGGATTTTTTTAGGCAAATTTTAATTAGGGTGGGGGCATTGGCATGCCCGTTTTGAACAGCCCCCACCCTAATTAAAATTTGCCCAAAAAAATCCCTGGCATCTAGTGGACTTTCTGCCCCCCCGGGGGGGCAGATAGGGGCAGTAGCCCTCAATCTGCCCCCCTTGGGGGGCAAAAAGCCCACTGGACGCCAACGATTACGATGACTTTTTTTATGTGTGGGGGTGGGGGCTGCCCAGAATGGACATACCAATGCCCCCACCCCCCCAAAAAATAGCCACAGTGTTTCTGCCCCCCTTGGGGGCATATCAGGGCAACCCCCTCCCCCCGATGCCCCCCCGGGTGGCAGAAAGTCAACTAGGCACAGAGTTGTTTTTAGCAATATGCCTACCTGTGGATTTAGGGCCCTAGCGCAGCCATCACATAGGGAAACCTACTACACCCACACATTTCTGAAAACTAGACACCCGGGGGCTTCCAGGGAGGTATGGCTTGCGTGGATCCCCCAACGTTACCTTACCCAGAATCCCCTGCAAACCTCAATTTTAGCTGAAAAAAACACTTTTTTCACACATTTTGGTGTTGGAAAGTTGTGCATCACCGGGCTCACACAAATTTCCCACCACCCAGTGTTCCCCTAGATCTAGCGGTAAAAATGGTGCCTCACTTGTGTGGGAGGCCCAAGTACCAGCGGCAGGCAAGGGCCCAAAACGTAGTGAGGCGACATCAAAATTGCCTATCTCAAAACCACCTGGTTTTGCAAAAGGGGTCACCTGGGTTTTTGGCCCCGTGCTCGGCGGCCATCTATGGAAACCTACCAAACCCACACATTTCTGAAAACTAGACACCCGGGGACTTCCAGGGAGGTATGGCTTGCATGGATCCCCCAACGTTTCCTTACCCAGAATCCCCTGCAAACCTCAATTTTAGCTGAAAAAATCACTTTCTTCACACATTTTTGTGTGGGAAAGTTGTGGCATCACCGGGCTCACACAGATTTCCCTCCACCCAGCGTTCCCCCAGGTCTCCCGATAAAAATGGTGCCTCACTTGTGTGGGAGGCCCAAGTACCCGCGACAGGCAAGGGCCCAAAACGTAGTGAGGTGATATCAAAATGGCCGATCGCAAAACCACGTGGTTTTGCGAGGGGGGTCACTTGGGTTTTTAGCCCGGTGCTCGGCGGCCATCTAGGGAAACCTACCAAACCCACACATTTCTGAAAACTAGACACACGGGGACTTCCAGGGAGGTATGGCTTGCATGGATCCCCCAAAGTTTCCTTACCCAGAATCCCCTGCAAACCTCAATTTTAGCTGAAAAAATCACTTTTTTCACACATTTTGGTGTGGGAAAGTTGTGGCATCACTGGGCTCACACAAATTTACCACCGCCCAGCGTTCCCCCAGGTCTACCAGTAAAAATGGTGCCTCACTTGTGTGGGAAGAGGTACAAAAGGGGGTGGTGATGGACGGAGTATCAGAACCAATCAAACACTCACACCCAGTCAACAGATCTGGGTTTGATCCATCACCGTTCTTTAGCCCACTCTGCCACCCCAGTTCAGACATGGCCATATGCAAATCAGTCTGACCCTATGCCTCATGGGAACAGTCCAGCCCGAACTGCCAAGCCATGCCTTCCCTGGACCGGAAACAAGCTTCCTAGGACCGGTTTCTGGCATTTCAGCCGTCTTCAGCCAGGCTTGCTTGATTCCAGTGGCAAAGTGAGCAAGGGACTCAACGTCTGAGCATACCCTGCCAACTTATGGCGAACAAAGAGGTACAAAAGGGGGTGGTGATGGACGGAGTATCAGAACCAATCAAACACTCACACCCAGTCAACAGATCTGGGTTTGATCCATCACCGTTCTTTAGCCCACTCTGCCACCCCAGTTCAGACATGGCCATATGCAAATCAGTCTGACCCTATGCCTCATGGGAACAGTCCAGCCCGAACTGCCAAGCCATGCCTTCCCTGGACCGGAAACAAGCTTCCTAGGACCGGTTTCTGGCATTTCAGCCGTCTTCAGCCAGGCTTGCTTGATTCCAGTGGCAAAGTGAGCAAGGGACTCAACGTCTGAGCATACCCTGCCAACTTATGGCGAACAAAGAGGTACAAAAGGGGGTGGTGATGGACGGAGTATCAGAACCAATCAAACACTCACACCCAGTCAACAGATCTGGGTTTGATCCATCACCGTTCTTTAGCCCACTCTGCCACCCCAGTTCAGACATGGCCATATGCAAATCAGTCTGACCCTATGCCTCATGGGAACAGTCCAGCCCGAACTGCCAAGCCATGCCTTCCCTGGACCGGAAACAAGCTTCCTAGGACCGGTTTCTGGCATTTCAGCCGTCTTCAGCCAGGCTTGCTTGATTCCAGTGGCAAAGTGAGCAAGGGACTCAACGTCTGAGCATACCCTGCCAACTTATGGCGAACAAAGAGGTACAAAAGGGGGTGGTGATGGAGGAAGCTTGTTTCCGGTCCAGGGAAGGCATGGCTTGGCAGTTCGGGCTGGACTGTTCCCATGAGGCACAGGGTCAGACTGAATTGCATATGGCCATGTCTGAACTGGGGTGGCAGAGTGGGCTAAAGAACGGTGATGGATGAAACCCAGATCTGTTGACTGGGTGTGAGTGTTTGCTTGGTTCTGATGCTCCGTCCATCACCACCCCCTTTTGTACCGCTTTGTCCGCCATAAGTTGGCAGGGTATGCTCAGACGTGAGTCCCTTGCTCACTTTGCCACTGGATTCAAGCAAGCCTGGCTGAAGACGGCTGAAATGCCAGAAACCGGTCCTAGGAAGCTTGTTTCCGGTCCAGGGAAGGCATGGCTTGGCAGTTCGGGCTGGACTGTTCCCATGAGGCACAGGGTCAGACTGAATTGCATATGGCCATGTCTGAACTGGGGTGGCAGAGTGGGCTAAAGAACGGTGATGGATGAAACCCAGATCTGTTGACTGGGTGTGAGTGTTTGCTTGGTTCTGATGCTCCGTCCATCACCACCCCCTTTTGTACCGCTTTGTCCGCCATAAGTTGGCAGGGTATGCTCAGACGTGAGTCCCTTGCTCACTTTGCCACTGGATTCAAGCAAGCCTGGCTGAAGACGGCTGAAATGCCAGAAACCGGTCCTAGGAAGCTTGTTTCCGGTCCAGGGAAGGCATGGCTTGGCAGTTCGGGCTGGACTGTTCCCATGAGGCACAGGGTCAGACTGAATTGCATATGGCCATGTCTGAACTGGGGTGGCAGAGTGGGCTAAAGAACGGTGATGGATGAAACCCAGATCTGTTGACTGGGTGTGAGTGTTTGCTTGGTTCTGATGCTCCGTCCATCACCACCCCCTTTTGTACCGCTTTGTCCGCCATAAGTTGGCAGGGTATGCTCAGACGTGAGTCCCTTGCTCACTTTGCCACTGGATTCAAGCAAGCCTGGCTGAAGACGGCTGAAATGCCAGAAACCGGTCCTAGGAAGCTTGTTTCCGGTCCAGGGAAGGCATGGCTTGGCAGTTCGGGCTGGACTGTTCCCATGAGGCACAGGGTCAGACTGAATTGCATATGGCCATGTCTGAACTGGGGTGGCAGAGTGGGCTAAAGAACGGTGATGGATGAAACCCAGATCTGTTGACTGGGTGTGAGTGTTTGCTTGGTTCTGATGCTCCGTCCATCACCACCCCCTTTTGTACCGCTTTGTCCGCCATAAGTTGGCAGGGTATGCTCAGACGTGAGTCCCTTGCTCACTTTGCCACTGGATTCAAGCAAGCCTGGCTGAAGACGGCTGAAATGCCAGAAACCGGTCCTAGGAAGCTTGTTTCCGGTCCAGGGAAGGCATGGCTTGGCAGTTCGGGCTGGACTGTTCCCATGAGGCACAGGGTCAGACTGAATTGCATATGGCCATGTCTGAACTGGGGTGGCAGAGTGGGCTAAAGAACGGTGATGGATGAAACCCAGATCTGTTGACTGGGTGTGAGTGTTTGCTTGGTTCTGATGCTCCGTCCATCACCACCCCCTTTTGTACCGCTTTGTCCGCCATAAGTTGGCAGGGTATGCTCAGACGTGAGTCCCTTGCTCACTTTGCCACTGGATTCAAGCAAGCCTGGCTGAAGACGGCTGAAATGCCAGAAACCGGTCCTAGGAAGCTTGTTTCCGGTCCAGGGAAGGCATGGCTTGGCAGTTCGGGCTGGACTGTTCCCATGAGGCACAGGGTCAGACTGAATTGCATATGGCCATGTCTGAACTGGGGTGGCAGAGTGGGCTACAGAACGGTGATGGATGAAACCCAGATCTGTTGACTGGGTGTGAGTGTTTGCTTGGTTCTGATGCTCCGTCCATCACCACCCCCTTTTGTACCGCTTTGTCCGCCATAAGTTGGCAGGGTATGCTCAGACGTGAGTCCCTTGCTCACTTTGCCACTGGATTCAAGCAAGCCTGGCTGAAGACGGCTGAAATGCCAGAAACCGGTCCTAGGAAGCTTGTTTCCGGTCCAGGGAAGGCATGGCTTGGCAGTTCGGGCTGGACTGTTCCCATGAGGCACAGGGTCAGACTGAATTGCATATGGCCATGTCTGAACTGGGGTGGCAGAGTGGGCTAAAGAACGGTGATGGATGAAACCCAGATCTGTTGACTGGGTGTGAGTGTTTGCTTGGTTCTGATGCTCCGTCCATCACCACCCCCTTTTGTACCGCTTTGTCCGCCATAAGTTGGCAGGGTATGCTCAGACGTGAGTCCCTTGCTCACTTTGCCACTGGATTCAAGCAAGCCTGGCTGAAGACGGCTGAAATGCCAGAAACCGGTCCTAGGAAGCTTGTTTCCGGTCCAGGGAAGGCATGGCTTGGCAGTTCGGGCTGGACTGTTCCCATGAGGCACAGGGTCAGACTGAATTGCATATGGCCATGTCTGAACTGGGGTGGCAGAGTGGGCTAAAGAACGGTGATGGATGAAACCCAGATCTGTTGACTGGGTGTGAGTGTTTGCTTGGTTCTGATGCTCCGTCCATCACCACCCCCTTTTGTACCGCTTTGTCCGCCATAAGTTGGCAGGGTATGCTCAGACGTGAGTCCCTTGCTCACTTTGCCACTGGATTCAAGCAAGCCTGGCTGAAGACGGCTGAAATGCCAGAAACCGGTCCTAGGAAGCTTGTTTCCGGTCCAGGGAAGGCATGGCTTGGCAGTTCGGGCTGGACTGTTCCCATGAGGCACAGGGTCAGACTGAATTGCATATGGCCATGTCTGAACTGGGGTGGCAGAGTGGGCTAAAGAACGGTGATGGATGAAACCCAGATCTGTTGACTGGGTGTGAGTGTTTGCTTGGTTCTGATGCTCCGTCCATCACCACCCCCTTTTGTATCACTTGTGTGGGAGGCCCAAGTACCCGTGGCAGGCAAGGGCTCAAAACGTTGTGAGGCGAAATCAACATTGCCTATCAAAAAAAGTATTGGGCCCTTGGCTGTCGCGGGTACTTGGGCCTCCCACACAAGTGAGGCACCATTTTTACCGTGAGACCTGGGGGAACGCTGGGTGGTGGTAAATGTGTGTGAGCCCAGTGATGCCACAACTTTCCCACACCAAAATGTGTGAAAAAAGTGATTTTTTCAGCTATAATTGAGGTTTGCAGGGGATTCTGGGTAAGGAAACGTTGGGGGATCCACGCAAGCCATACCTCCCTGGAAGCCCCCGGGTGTCTAGTTTTCAGAAATGTATGGGTTTGGTAGGTTTCCCTAGATGGCCGCCGAGCACCGGGCCAAAAACCCAAGTGACCCCCCTTGCAAAACCAGGTGGTTTTGCGATAGGCCATTTTGATGTCGCCTCACTACGTTTTGGGCCCTTGCCTGTCGCGGGTACTTGGACCTCCCACACAAGTGAGGCACTATTTTTACCGGGAGACCTGGGGGAACGCTGGGTGGTGGTAAATGTGTGTGAGCCAGTGATGCCACAACTTTCCCACACCAAAATGTGTGAAAAAAGTGATTTTTTCAGCTTAAAGTGAGGTTTGCAGGGGATTCTGGGTAAGGAAACGTTGGGGGATCCATGCAAGCCATACCTCCCTGGAAGCCCCCGGGTGTCTAGTTTTTAGAAATGTATGGGTTTGGTAGGTTTCCCTAGATGGCCGCCGAGCACCGGGCCAAAAACCCAAGTGACCCCCCTTGCAAAACCAGGTGGTTTTGCGATAGGCCATTTTGATGTCGCCTCACTACGTTTTGGGCCCTTGCCTGTTGCGGGTACTTGGGCCTCACACACAAGTGAGGCACCATTTTTACCAGGCGACCTGGGGGAACTCTGGGTGGTGGTAAATGTGTGTGAGCCCGGTGATGCCACAACTTTCCCGCACCAAAATGTGTGAAAAAAGTGATTTTTTCAGCTAAAATTGAGGTTTGCAGGGGGTTCTGGGTAAGGAAACGTTGGGGGATCCACACAAGCCATACCTTCCTGAAAGCCCCCGGGTGTCTAGTTTTCAGAAATGTATGGGTTTGGTAGGTTTCCCTAGATGGCCGCCGAGCACCGGGCCAAAAACCCAAGTGACCCCCCTTGCAAAACCAGGTGGTTTTGCGATAGGCCATTTTGATGTCGTCTCACTACGTTTTGGGCCCTTGCCTGTCGCGGGCACTTGGGCCTCCCACACAAGTGAGGCACCATTTTTACCGGGAGACCTGGGGGAATGCTGGGTGGTGGTAAATTTGTGTGAGCCCGGTGATGCCACAACTTTCCCTCACCAAAACCTGTGAATTTTTCTTTTTTTTCAGCTAAAATTGAGGTTTGCAGGGGATTCAGAGTAAGGAAACGTTAGGGGATCCACGCAAGCCATACCTCCCTGGAAGCCCCCGGGTGTCTAGTTTTCAGAAATGTATGGGTTTGGTAAGTTTCCATAGATGGCCGCCGAGCACCGGGCCAAAAACCGAAGTGAACCCGCTTGCAAAACCAGGTGGCTTTGCGAAAGGCCATTTTGATGTCGCCTCACTACGTTTTGGGGCCTTGCCTGTCGCGGGTACTTGGGTCTCCCACACAAGTGAGGCACCATTTTTACCGGGAGACTTGGGGGAACGCTGAGTGGTGGTAAATTTGTGTGAGCCCGGTGATGCCACAACTTTCCCACACCAACATGTGTGGAAAAAGTGATTTTTTCAGCTAAAATTGAAGTTTGCAGGGGATTCTGGGTAAGGAAACGTTGGGGGATCCACGCAAGCCATACCTCCCTGGAAGCCGCCGGGTGTCTAGTTTTCAGAAATGTGTGGGTTTGGTAGGCTTCCCTATGTGCCGGCAGAACTAGGGTTCAAAAACTACAGCTAGGCACTTTGCAAAAAAAAGGTCATTTTTCACTGCAAAATTGAGGTGTGACCACATTGCGTTTTGCGCCGTTTCCTGTAGCGGGCACTAGGCCGACCCGCACAAGTGAGGTACCATTTTTCTCGTAGGACTTTGGAGAATGCGAGGTGGGTGGAAATTTGTGGATCCACGCAGATTCCAGAACTTTCCATCATAGAAATGTCGGAAAAATGTGTTTTTTTTGACAATTTTTTAGGTTTGCAAGGGATTCTGGGTAACAGACCCTGGTGGGAGGCACTCAAGTCACCCCATCCTGGATTCCCCTGGGTGTCTAGTTTTCAAAAATATATAGGTTTGCTAGGTTTCCCTAGGTTCCGGCAGAGCTAGGGTTAAAAAACTACAGCTAGTCACTTTGCCAAAAAAGGGTAATTTTTCACTGCAAAATTGAGGTGTGACCACGTTGCGTTTTGCGCCGTTTGCTGTCACGGGCACTAGTCCGACCCGCACAAGTGAGGTACCATTGTTCTCGTAGGACTTTGGGGGACGCGGGGTGGGTGGAAATTTGTGGCTCCACACAGATTCCAGAACTTTCCATCATAGAAATGTGGGGAAAATGGTTTTGTTTGTCAATTGTTTAGGTTTGCAAGGGATCCTGGGTAACAGCCCCTGGTGGGAGGCACTCAAGTCACCCCATCCTGGATTCCCCTGGGTGTCTAGTTTTCAGAAATATATAGGTTTGCTAGGTTTCCCTAGGTGCCGGCAAAGCTAGGGTTAAAAAACTACAGCTAGTCACTTTGCCAAAAAAGGATCATTTTTCACTGCAAAATTGAGATGTGACCATGTTTTTTTTTTTCTGCCGTTTCCTGTGGCGGGCACTAGGTCGACCTGCACAAGTGAGGATCCATTTTTCTCGTAGGACTTTGGGGAACGCGGGGTGCGTGGAAATTTGTGGATCCACGCAGATTCCAGAACTTTCCATCATAGAAATGTGGGGAAAATGTGTTTTTTTTGACAATTGTTTAGGTTTGCAAGGGATTCTGGGTAACAGACCCTGGTGGGAGGCACTCAAGTCACCCCATCCTGGATTCCCCTGGGTGTCTAGTTTTCAGAAATATATAGGTTTGCTATGTTGCCCTAGGTGCCGGCAGAGCTAGGGTTAAAAAACTACAGCCCGTCACTTTGCCAAAAAAGGGTCATTTTTCACTGCAAAAGTGAGGTGTGACCACGTTGCGTTTTGCGCCGTTTCCTGTGGCGGGCACTAGGCCGACCCGCACAAGTGAGGTACCATTTTTTTCGTAGGACATTGGGGAACGCGGGGTGGGTGGAAATTTGTGGATCCACGCAGATTCCAGAACTTTCCATCACAGAAATGTGGGGAAAATGTGTTTTTTTTGAAAATTTTTTAGGTTTGCAAGGGATTCTGGGTAACAGACCCTGGTGGGAGGCACTCAAGTCACCCCATGCTAGATTCCCCTGGGTGTCTAGTTTTCAAAAATATATAGGTTTTCTAGGTTTCCCTAGGCTGACCCGCACAAGTGAGGTACCATTTTTCTCGTAGGACTTGGGGAACGCGAGGTGGGTGGAAATTTGTGGATCCACGCAGATTCCAGAACTTTCCATCATAGAAATGTGGGGAAAATGTGGTTTTTTTGACAATTTTTTAGGTTTGCAAGGGATTCTGGGTAACAGACACTGGTGGGAGGCACTCAAGTCACCCCATCCTGGATTTCCCTGGGTGTCTAGTTTTCAAAAATATATAGGTTTGCTAGGTTTCCCTAGGTGCCGGCAGAGCTAGGGATTCAAAAACTACAGCTAGTTACTTTGCCAAAAAAGGGTCATTTTTCACTGCAAAATTGAGGTGTGACCACATTGCGTTTTGCGCCGTTTCCTGTCGCAGGCACTAGTCCGACCCGCACAAGTGAGGTACCATTTTTCTCGTAGGACTTTGGGGGACGCGGGTTGGGTGGAAATTTGTGGATCCACGCAGATTCCAGAACTTTCCATCATAGAAATGTGGGGATAATCGTGTTTTTTTGACAATTTTTTAGGTTTGCAAGGGATTCTGGGTAACAGCCCCTGGTGGGAGGCACTCAAGTCACCCCATCCTGGATTCCCCTGGGTGTCTAGTTTTCAGAAATATATAGGTTTGCTAGGTTTCCCTAGGTGCCGGCAGAGCTAGGGTTAGGAAACTACAGCTAGTCACTTTGCCAAAAAAGGGTAATTTTCACTGCAAAATTGAGATGTGACCACGTTGCGTTTTGCGCCGTTTCCTGTCGCGGGCACTAGGCCGACCCGCACAAGTGAGGTACCATTTTTCTTGTAGGACTTTGGGGAACGCGGGGTGCGTGGAAATTTGTGGATCCACGCAGATTCCAGAACTTTCCATCATAGAAATGTGGGGAAAATTTGTTTTTTTTGTCAATTGTTAAGGTTTGCAAGGGATTCTGGGTAACAGACCCTGGTGGGAGGCACTCAAGTCACCCCATCCTGGATTCCCCTGGGTGTCTAGTTTTCAGAAATATATAGGTTTGCTAGGTTTCCCTAGGTGCCGGCAGAGCTAGGGTTAAAAAACTACAGCTAGTCACTTTGCCAAAAAAGGGTCATTTTTCACTGCAGAATTGAGGTGTGACCACGTTGCATTTTGTGCCGTTTCCTTTCGCGGGCACTGGGCCGACCCGCACAAGTGAGGTACCATTTTTCTCGTAGGACTTTGGGGAATGCGGGGTGGGTGGAAATTTGTGGATCCACGCAGATTCCAGAACTTTCCATCACAGAAATGTGGGGAAAATGTGTTTTTTGTGACAATTTTTTAGGTTTGCAAGGGATTCTGGGTAACAGACCCTGGTGGGAGGCACTCACGTCACCCCATCCTGGATTCCTCTCGGTGTCTAGTTTTCAAAAATATATAGGTTTGCTAGGTTTCCCTAGGTGCCGGCAGAGCTAGGGTTCAAAAACTACAGCTCGTCACTTTGCCAAAAAAGGGTCATTTTTCACTGCAAAATTGAGGTGTGACCACGTTGCGTTTTGTGCCGTTTCCTGTCGTGGGCACTAGGCCGACCCGCACAAGTGAGGTACCATTTTTCTCGTAGGACTTTGGGGAACGCGGGGTGGGTGGAAATTTGTGGATCCACGCAGATTCCAGAACTTTCCATCACAGAAATGTGGGGAAAATGTGTTTTTTTAAACCATTTTTTACGTTTGCAAGGGATTCTGGGTAACAGACCCTGGTGGGTGTCACTCAAGTCACCCCATCCTGGATTCCCCTGGGTGTCTAATTTTCAAAAATGTATAGGTTTGCTAGGTTTCACAAGGTGCCGGCAGAGCTAGGGTTAAAAAACTACAGCTAGGCACTTTGCCAAAAAAGGGTCACTTTTCACTGCGAAATTGAGGTGTGACCACGTTGCGTTTTGCGCCGTTTCCTGTCGCGGGCAGTAGGCCAACCTGCACAAGTGAGGTACCATTTTTCATGTAAGACTTTGGGGAACACGGGGGGGTTGGAAATGTATGGATCCACGCAGATTCCAGAACTTTCCACCACAGAAATGTGGGGAAAATGTGTTTTTTTTGTCAATTTGTTAGGTTTGCAAGGGATTCTGGGTAACAGATCATGGTGGGAGGCAGTCAAGTCACCCCATCCTGGATTCCCCTGGGTGTCTAGTTTTCAAAAATGTATAGGTTTGCTAGGTTTCCCTAGGTGCCGGCAGAGCTAGTGTTCAAAAACTACAGCTAGACTCTTCGCAAAAAATGTGTAAATTTTCATTGTGAAAATGTGGTGTGTTCACGTTAGGTTTTGAGCCACTTCCTGTCGTGGGCACTATGCCTACCCACACAAGTGAGGTACCATTTTTATCGGGAGACTTAGGGTAGTTCAGATTTGTTAAGCAACTGTTATTACCTATTGATTTTTGATGCATTTCTCCCTTCCAACTGAAAGAGATTGTGTAAAAAAAAAGTCATTTTGAAAAATGACCAATAATTCTCATGCTAGTATGAGTATTCCCAATTTCGAAAATGTGCAAATATGCACTGTTTATAAACTCTATAATTTGTTCCCATTTCAGAAATACATAGGTGTCTTTCATACCGATTTTTCCATGTATACGTTTTCCCACAATAATTGCTGTATACCCGGAACATAATAAAAAACCATTACAAAATGCTGCTCAGTTTTTTACTCTGAGTTCATTGGGCTCTTGGTGAACCTACACGTCCTATATATCCCCACAACCAGAAAGATCCAGCGGATATAACGGTACATTGCTTTCAAAGAGATGTCATAATTAGAAGAAGTTACAGGTGAAAACATTGACTGAAAAGGCTGCTTTTTTCAACTAATTTTTAATGTTTCCAATATTTAACTGGTAGTTTCTATAAAGAATCCTTGATGGATCTACACAAATGACCCCTTGCTGAATTCAGAATTTTGTCTACTTTTCAAAAATAGCTTTCCAGGATCCATTATTGCTTTTGTACCCATTTCTACCATTAAATGGAAGGAGGTTTTAAGCACAAAAAATAGCAAAAATAGGGTATGTCCCAGAAAAATGCCAAAACTGTGTAAAAAATGTTGGTTTTCTGACAAAATTCTGTCATTCCCTAAAAGCTGGAGAAATGGTGATTTCAGCCCCACAAAACTCATTCACTACTCCGGAAGAGGTAAGGGGACTGCACACAATCTACAAATTTCAGTACTGCACTTTAGTGTCAAAGCCTGACTCATTTTGTGAATGTATACGCAATCACTGACGTCTAATACTACTAAAACTTGACAACATGACAGGTTTTTAAGCCATTATCTATCAGCAAATACATGATGTAACCAAATGCTTCTCTCACAATGGTTGCCCTCACAGTGTGATTGTAGACAAGCAACACTATCCCTTGGAGTTTACCAAAACTCATTCACTACTCTGGAAGGGGTAAGGGGACTGCACACAATCTACATATTTCAGTACTGTACTTTACTGTCATCATCATCATCATCATCAATCCACTTTATTTGATTAATTAAAATCATAAAAGTACAAAAACACCGAATACATTCATAGACATGTACAACAATAAATTAACAATATTGTATTCAACCACATTAACATGTCTCTTACAATAACTAATTTCATAGCGATAAAAGAGAAATTTCATTAAAAATGTAAAATTATTATAATATTTCCTTATTCCATATAGTAGCAGCAATAACACTAGTAATATTAAAAGTACTTCTCATGGGAATCAACTTTTACAGATAAAATTATTCAATTCATAAGGGTACGTTAGGCTATACTATTTTATTACTTTTGTTTATTTTTATTTTTTTATTATTTTCCCCCTAATCTTAACAGCAACAACTAAGAAGGAAGCAATATTAAAAATATCCCACGTATTATTTAACATTTGCAAGTAAAGTAATGCAGGTTTGGCCTGTAGGAAACCCTTTTTATTTAATAAAGGGACCAAAAACTTCCTCCGAATGTTGCTATAAAGTTTGCAGAACAACATAAAATGTAAAGTGTCTTGTGACGAATGGTTTACACCACCCCGCATAGTCACCCAATATAAAATGAATCAAGTTGAAACGGAACCTAGTCAGGAGCCAACGATGGAACAGTTTGGTAACAATTTTCAAATACGGCTCAATAAAAGACGTCGTTCTGACCAAAATGTGAGCCCTAACTAAAGGTTTTTGTAACTCATGTTCTTCGCGTTCCATCGTGAATATATTAATAAAATTCTTTTTAACCCATTTCAAATCTTCCTTCTTGATCCTATCACGAAATTCAAATAATTCCTGCCGCCCTATTTTAATTAACATAGTTTCTAACATATACTAGCCACTTGATGTTACATACTTTATCCAATTTGACACAGTCCCGCAATATCCAATGATTCAAGGTTAGTTCTGGATTAAGCCATACTTTGAGCCAGCAAAGTAACGGTGCTGTACTCAAAATATCCGAGACATAACCCAAGCCCAATTCCTGATGTATGGCAAAAGTTGGAGTAGATTGTGGTACTGAGAGGAGATTATGCAAAAATCTATTTTCAACTATCTGTAACCCTGCCTGTTGGTTAAATCCCCATATGGATGAGCCGTGGACCGCTATAGCCAGACACTTAGATCTATATATCTTAATAATGGCCTCCACGGGTCTAGCCCCCAGGCGCTGTGCAAACCGTAAAATAGCAGAAGTAGATCGAATAACTGCATTTAAAAAAAAAAAAATTGGGGGTGCCCAGGAGCTTCTTCCGTCAAATACTGTCAATGCCTGACACATTTTATCAATGCATAAGCAAAGACTGGCTTCTAATGCTACTAAAACTTGACAACATGACGGGGTTTAAAACAGTTATCTGCAAGCAAATACATGATGTTACCAAATGCTTCTCTCACAATGGTTACCCAAATACACACAGACTCACAGTGTGATTGTAGACAGCCAACTATCCCTTGTACAAAATACATTTACTAGTCTACAAGATCGAAGGTGACTGCACACATTACAGAAAATGTTCTACTACACATTAGTACCAAAATGCTTCTCTCAAAATGATTCCTAAATGCACACAGACTCACTGTGTGATTCTAGACAAACAACACTATCCCTTGCACTAACCCAAAACACATTTCTTAATCTACGAATACTACATTTTAGTGTAGAAACATGACTCATTTTGCAAATTCATAAACAATGACTGCTTTCTAATTGTACCAAAATATAAAAACAGCACAGTTATCTGTCTGCAAACACATGAAAAACACAAATGCTTATTACAGAATGGTTTCTAAATGCACACACACTGACAATAAGATTGTAGACAAAAAAAAGTACTCCCTGCACTTTAGCAGGAGAAACACATTAGTTTGGTTAAAATCAAAATAGACCACATACATCCCCTCACAATTAAATAACTCACCTTTCAAGTTGTTTTGTAGATTAAGAAGTATATCAGTCACACACCAGATGTTCTTATACAGAATCTCTGCACTGTGCACCTGTCAGCAAAACCAAATAATGGCAAAGTTTCCCTCTCATTTTCCACACATATACATGTAAACATCAAATCACATTCCTTCCCACATAAATTCAAAAGCTAACACACATTTCTATTGGTTAAACATTCCAACCCTTTCAAAATGACATAAATTTGAACCCTACCCCCAATCTGCCTTCTGCCTGTTACCATATAAACAGGTCATGGAACACTGAACTGAGCACACAGGTCACAAGTTCAGCACACAATGTTGCTAATCAAAACAGCAAGTGTGCTTGACTTTTCAACATATCAGCTTATCATATATAATGTTCCTTTCAATCAGTTTTTGTTAACCAATAAGAATCATGTGTTTAAAAAACAGAAACATGCACCCTACCTTTCAGTGTAGAAGGTTGTCAAACAACCAATGATTTCTTGTATTTTTTCAAAACTGCATCTTAGCCACCATTTTAGAAAAATCTTACTTTTCAAACTGCCATTTCATTTACAGAAACCATCTGAGTGCATCCAGACCTCCCTTTAAGATGCTTAGAGTGTGGATTGTGGGACACAGCTATATTTTCTGGAGCCAAAGGTATGCAGAAAACAAAGGGATTCACAAAGACCTAGGTTTGCCAAATGTAGACATTAAGGGCCTCATGTACGTAACATACTATTTACCGATTCATAAATACCGAATTTTAGGGCATGTATGTCTGCCACATGGCACTTTTCAAATAGCACAAAAATGCTTTTTGAAAGGTACTCGTCATTTACCATCAACTTGTAGTTGGTGGTAAATAACGAATCCAGACACCAATAATGCACTCACTTGAGTGCCCCCTATATAGCATTTCTGGATTCGGTATTTACCGAATCGGTATTTTACCGATTTCTTAAATTCCGTTACCGAATCCAGAAAATCAGCCACCTACATCGCAAATGCCTAAATACCGGTCGGTAACGGGATATTTACCGAATTTCGGCCGTTACCGACCGGTATTTAGCTACCTACATGAGGCCCTAAATGGATTGGACAGAGAGGGTTAAAGTGGCACCAATTGATGCCCTTGCTAAAATCCTTTATGCATATCCAACACCCTGACTTCATAATAGTGCACTGTGGTGGCAATGACCTAGGCACTTTGACTGGGGTAGGTCTGGAAATGCTTATGAAGGACACCTTTTCAGAATTGATTTCACTTTTTCCCAAAACTGCCTTTGTGTATTATAACATATGCCAAAGGCAGAAATGGAACTGGTCCAATCATTTTTGTCCACAAATTGAGAAAGCTAGGAAACATGTGAATAAATCTGTTTCTGCTTTTCTCCGAGACTATAGAATGGGGTCCATTTACAATAACAATCTGCGCTTTCATATGCAAAAGATGTATAGGAGAGATGGAGTACACTTTACTGATGAAGGAAACAGAGTCTTCCTCAACAACTTTAGACTCTGTATAGGTACTTACTTATAAGTACCAAAAACTCTCAATGAACACAATGGCTCTTTTTAGTGCCACTCAAGAACAAAACACTTAAGCTTGATGTTTATCTCCCAAAAATTTCTGTTTTTTTTCCTTGGATCCACGCACCCAATGCGCTAGGAACCGCGCACACTATGCGAGAGAAATCGTGCACCCAACGCGTTAGGATGCGCGACTCCTAATTTTACCGTAAAAAAAAAAATTGCCCCTATCACTAATTTTTATTATCCCCGGGGACCCCATCCCCCGGGGCTTAAAAAAAAACGTTGGGGACCGTGGGGGGAGCCCCAACGCCCCCACGGTCCCAGCCGGCTCCACGCGTTCTTCGGGAGCCGGCATTGCTTTTCCACATGGGGAGCTGCTGACATGCAGCTCCCCGCGTGGAAAAGCAATATCGTTTGGATTTTGAAAGAGAGAGCAGGTTTCCCTGCTCTCTCTTTCAAAATCCTAACAAAGTTTGCTATGGGAGGGCGGGAGACTCCCGCCCTCTCATAGCAAACAACAGTGTCCTGGGGGTGGGCACCCCAGGACACTGTAGAAGCCGGCATTGGGGTGTGGCGGTCCCCAGGTCCCTCAAGGGCTCCAGGAGGGGGGCCACGCAGCCTCCCTCCCCCATGAATTTGTAAAGATTTGGCCCCAGGGATTTGGCCCACCCGGGGGCTAATTATTAACGAAGCGCGGAAGCCCGTGCTTCGGGGTTTTTTTTTTCTCCGGCCGGATCCGCGCACCATGCGCGCATTTCACCGTTTAAAAAAAAAAGGGGGCCCCAGGGGGTCCTTCTGGGACCCCCTAAGCAACACTAGAGGGTCAGAGTATTTCTACCCTGCCCCCTTTACATCTTTCACACACTTATTTCCCTTACTTACTCAGCCTCGCTTCTACCGAGGCACAAAATGGCTGCCAACAGTTCCTGGTTTCGAATGTAGACAGACACTTGACAGCCAATTAGCATTCAGTGCGTGATCGGGAGGGTGCGCGCTCGGTTCGCAGAGAATGCGCTTAGGGTGCTCATAGGGTGCGCGGATCCTCCGAGGCCATAGATATATCTATCTTTTTTACTCTAATTTTCTGAGGAACTACTGAACGGATTTACACCATTTATGCAAAAGGCACGAGTCTGACCTGAGGACTACCTCTTTGCCAAATTTGTTGTTATTCCGTTCAGCAGTTCGGGCTGTAGCTGCGTCAGCAGGTCCTATGGGAAATTGCATGGGGAAAATGTGTTTTGGGACCCCCCTTTTTTCTCAGCCCCCGCTTGACGAATCACCACGAAACTTTCAGGATAGGAGCAGACCGGAGCTGGCCAAAAGTTTAGAAAATTTCGCAAAGATTCATCAACCGGCGCCAGACTTATTGAGAATAGAATGTTGCGGATTTCCTATGGAAAATAGGTCCTAACTATAACTACCTACTGGTGACCGCCAGTAGGTTATATATATATATATATATATACCCGGTCCTGGAGAAGTGAAAATTCACGTCTTGAATGGCACAGCAGGATTGTAAATGAAGGCAAGTGTAGTCTCCTTCTGCAGCCTAATGGAGGGCTGTTTAAACATTGTCCGAAAAATTTGTGGAACTGACAAACCCACCAGAGGGAATAATTGCATTAAAAACTTCTTTTCCCATCATGCACCAAAAATACCATTAGGAGGCGCACCGGAAGCCATAAATCAGGAGGCATGTGAGGGGAGGAGGAAAAGCGTTGTTGAACTGCCAGCTGCCACGGCCTCTGACGAGAAGCGCCATATGCTTCGAAACGCATAAGGCCAAGGACATCACTCGGGGAGGGGAAGCCGCTTGCCTTGAATCAACAATGGTTGTTCCTTACTTGCTGGTGGAGTGCGGTCTTGCATCTGGAGAACTCAGTGGGAACATATATATATATATATATATATATATATATATATATCCCCAATTTAACTCGCGTTGCTCTGCCTCTTAATGGCGGCGGGCTCCGGTGAGGTAGCGAACCTCAATATTACTCCAACTCATGCGATTTGTTCTTGTCACAGAAACCGAGCCCAGATCCGTATGCGTGGTTGAAAAGGTTTTTTATTCGTTACATGGCAAACAAAAGCCCGACGCGTTTCGGAGCAGCCGCTCCTTTGTCACGGGTCAATAAACGATTGTTTGTTTAAAGTATAAATAAAGTGTTTCACATCACATGACATAACATAAACGTAGGACTACTGCGCCACATCGGGATCCTTGTGGAACTGGCGGCCATTTTAGAGTGGTACTTTTAAATCATAAAGTATTCATTGCGCTGTTATATTTATACACTGCACAATAAGTTAGGTGATGTGAGTAACTATGTGAAATCGAACAGAATATGCTATGAGGAAAGCAATGAACAGTACAGAAATAATTTGGTGAAATGGAAAAATGATCAATTGTTAACCGAAGATGAATTTAAATTTCTGTTCTGTGAATATCCCAAATTGCCAGTTATGTATCTCTTACCAAAGTTACATAAAGATGCTAAAAAACCTCCGGGAAGACCTATTGTCTCCTCTATAGGAAGTCTATATGAGAATACTTCTAAATATATAGATTTCTTCCTAAGATCATATGTTCAATCCTTACCTGCTTATGTGCGTGACATGGGTGACTTCCTAAGGCTGATCAAAGATGTTGTATGGGAACAAGACATGTTATTAATGACATTAGACGTCAACAGTCTCTATACATGTATCCCCCATGATTTGGGAATGGAGGCAAGTAGACATTTCTTGAAATCTCGTAATTTGATTTATTTTAATCATACTGAAATGTTGCTCTGTATGATGAAAGCATGTCTAACCAACAATTTTTTCTTGTTTAATCATGTCATCTTTCGCCAAACCCAGGGAACGGCGATGGGAACCTGCTTTGCCCCCAGTTACGCGGGTTTGTACCTGGGCTGGTGGGAGGAGCAGGTGGCGAGTAAGATCACGGCCTTTACCCATAACGTCGTTCTCTGGGCAAGGTACATCGATGATGTGTTTTGTATTTGGAAGGGCTCAGAGAGGCAAGCAGAGGAATTTGTGGAGTCCTTAAATAATAATGACTTAAATCTTAAGTTCTCCAGTACTATCCATGAAAAGAGAATTGAATTTTTGGATGTCGAATTAAGAGTAGAGGACAACAAATTAGAAAGTAGACTATTCAGGAAGAAAACGTCCAGTAATAGTCTGTTGCATGCTGAGAGCTGCCACCCTAGGAATTTGATCAACAGTATCCCGTACGGGGAACTATTGAGAGCCAGGAGAAATTGTAGTGTAGATAGTGACTTTTTGGAAGAAAAGAAAACTATGATATCTCGATTCAAAGAAAGAGGATACTCTAATAAGACAATAAATCAGGCATGTGATAAAATCCAATTGATAAATAGGATTGATTTATTGCAAAACATAAAGGAAGAAGAGAATCAAGAGCTACCCTTACGATTCATAACTACATACAATAACCAACATTGGGGAGTCAGGCGTTGCCTTAAGAAATTTTGGAATGTGTTGGGTACTGACAAAACTCTGAAAAAATACACAGGCGACAATCCTAAAATCACTTTCAGGAAATGTACCTCGCTAGGCGATAGATTGTGTAGTAGTTCTATTTCCACAACAACTAAGAGCCATGAAATTAAGGGATTTTTTACATGTAGATCATGCAAGGCATGTAAATATAGCACTAACATTAAAGTAATCGAGTTATCCAAAAATCAGAAGCCATTCAGCATTAATCAACATCTCACTTGCAAATCTGACTACTGTGTGTATGCGCTCATGTGTCCCTGTCCACTTATCTATATTGGGAGTACCATTCACCAAGTTAAAAAACGGATTTTAGAACACCGAAGAGCTATCATTCATGAGGATAAACAATATCCGATAGCCCGGCATTTCAAGGAGAGACACAATAAAAATGTGAATCTGCTGAAATACTGTGCTCTGGAAAGAATTCCTATTTCAGAAAGAGGAGGTAACAGGATTAAGGAATTAAGACGGTTAGAATCTAAAATGATTATCAGATATGAGACAATGCATCCAACGGGACTGAATAAAGACGAGGAACTGTCTGTCCACTTAGGTTAGATAATAATCTGTACATACAATCTGTAACCCTGCTAAATGAACCGTGTAAATCCTGAATAAGTTTGTATTTTAACCATTTAGAAAGTGATTTTGATCAGAATTGTCTTTTATGTTGTAGGAGACGGAGACGCCATCATCAGATGATGAGGATGAAAGCAAAAAGCTAGTGATATCTAAAGTATTTAGGCCCACCAGGGCATGATGTAAATAGATATTTGGCGGGATATGAGTTAAGGGCATTTAACATGTATGTTATACATTGGTACGCTGCAATACTGAATATTGGCCCACTGGGGCGTTTATTTATGTTTATGGTTATGTTCCAAAATGAAGAAATAATGTAGCGTTGGGATATTGAGCAACAGCCCACTGGGGCAGGATTTTCATTTACAAATTGTGTAAGTGCAATGTTGTTATAATCTTTGGAACATAGCATTGACAATGTAATTATGTTTAATTGTTTGAACATTTATTAATTATTGTGCAGTGTATAAATATAACAGCGCAATGAATACTTTATGATTTAAAAGTACCACTCTAAAATGGCCGCCAGTTCCACAAGGATCCCGATGTGGCGCAGTAGTCCTACATTTATGTTATGTCATGTGATGTGAAACACTTTATTTATACTTTAAACAAACAATCGTTTATTGACCCGTGACAAAGGAGCGGCTGCTCCGAAACGCGTCGGGCTTTTGTTTGCCATGTAACGAATAAAAAACCTTTTCAACCACGCATACGGATCTGGGCTCGGTTTCTGTGACAAGAACAAATCGCATGAGTTGGAGTAATATATATATATATATATATATATATATATATATATATATATATATTAGCAGTATTCCTCAGATCACAAGGATGACGACGCCGTGTTCTGGCCAACAAAACTTTATCAAAAGTCGACTGGTAGGACGCGTTTCGCCTGCCCAGCAGGTTTGTTCACCAACGGCTTACCCGTTTCAATTAGCCGTTTTAAATGCCAAGTTCACGTCATGTCACATGACTGAACTACATTAATAGTGCATTAGACAAAAGATTCGTAGTTTTTAGCATTCAAATAGCGTGTAGCGTCTTATCAAAATACGATCTAAATTCAACATATATGCACAATTGTCATAAACGGAATGTCTTTTACCAATAAAAAACAAAAAAACATAATGTCCTTTGATAATGATCCAAATTGATAAAGTGACAACCTCCAAGTCAATAAAACATTACAATTGCTGGTCTGCGTTACGAACGAAAAATAAATCATCCGTTTGCAGAAATCCTATTATACAAGAGGATGTGTTTAAAGTCACATATGTTCGGCTCTTACGTATGCCTAGCCCTTATGCTTGTGGCTTATGGCAATATCTTCCACACCTCCCAAACTAAACACACTGCTGTGCGAAAACTCACCGAATTGGTAGCGTCGTTGAAGAGTCCTCCGACTCTATCACTGGCGTTTTCCCTCGTCGGCGTGTGTTTTTCTCAGCTGTGGTAGGGGGCGGCCGTCGAAAAAATCCTTTCAGGATGCCTCGGAAACATAGGTTGTAGGCGGCTGCCTGCTTCAAAGGAGGGGGTCCGTTGACGGAAATCAACCCAGTTCTGTTATTCGAAATTAAAAAGGTGCTTAATCTCCCAACCTCCACTGCGGCGATGAGAGAGACTCGGACTCCAAAATGCGTGGCAAAGTAGGTTATTTATTTATTTATACATATGCATATATATATATATATATATATATATATCACTACTCTTAAGTGTCCAAAGAACATAGTTGTACAGTACTGCTCTAAAGTGTCCATAGAGCACAGTTATATATCATCACTGCTCTAAAATGATCATGGAGGGCAGTTATATATCACAGCTCTAAAGTGACCATGGAGAAAAGATACATATCACTGCTCTAAACTGTCCATAGAGCACAGGTATATGTCACTGATCTCAAGTGTGCAAAGAGCACTGTTATATATCACTGCTCTAAAGTGGCCATGTAGCACAGTTATATATCGCTGCTCTAAAGTGACCACAGAGCACAGTTATATATCACTGCTCTAAAGTGGCCATGGATCACAGTTATATATCGCTGCTCTAAAGTGACCTTGAGCACAATTCTATATCACTGATCTAAAATGGCCATGGAGCACGGTTATATGGCAGTCCATAGTGAACAAGGCGAACTGCATAGCTGTAGTCAAGAGGGCAGTGATGGTCTGTAAGAAGTGCTGGCATGATACAAAGCGCAAAACTAAGGAGAAACTTGCAACCAATCTACAGGCAGCATTGCAAACCAGAGCTGGTAGTCCAGCTCCCAAGGAGGAGTTCAATCCTTTGCAGGAGCAGGTGTGCGCAGTCATCTCTGAGGGGTCGGTGGTTGGAGAAGTGGGACAGGGCAGTGCTGACTATGAGCAACTACATCAGCAACAGGGTAAGTACCAACAAGGAACAATGGGGGGGACATATGTAATGCTGTGTAATCCCAGCAGCTCTGTCCCAGCTCTCTGCCACACTGTCTGCAGGTCAAACGGCAGCCACCTGGCTGCTCTGTTTAGATATTGCATCAATGGAAGGTTCATGGGCATTGTGATCACATATTGGCATAGGGCAGCATTGCAAGCGTCATAGCTGAGCTATCCTAACTCACATTGATGGAGTAGCAATGTGCTGTGTCTACAAAATACAGTGCATTCCTGTGGTAACTGCATGCAGTGGGGCACATATAGCAGAAGTACACCCATGCAGGAACCACCGCACCCTAGTTCAGTGGGCATCTGTATTAGTCCAACAAAGCTGAATGTGCACCAGCAAAAAAGAAAGCACAGGCATGTCTTTTACTGTCCTAAACACAGCACAAACCCGCACTTTCCAGTTTCCAGTTTTACTGTCACACCTGTGCCCATGCACATTAACCTAGGCAAGTAATTTCTAGCATAGAAATGGTACCTTACAGGATCAACAACACACCTGAGGGATGGGGGATCTGTCAGCCATGGCTAGTACCTATACATATATGTATATTGTATATGTATATTGTCACTTCCATATTCACCTAGAGCAAACTACATGGCACACAGCTGTCCTGGCATGCAGGCTCAGACTACACGTGTCAGCTTCCATGGCAGGGACCACCTGAACCCCTCTCATTAACACATAAATGATTGGGTGTGGAGATGAATGCAACCTATGTACACCAGCGGAACATGGGCCATAATTAAAGTGAAAAGGTGCAGGGAATTAATGCATACATATTGGCAGTGCCAACATACAAGGATTATGTTCCATCTCTGTGCACACCCCTGCACTGCTGCAAAAAGAACAGCTGTGAACCAATGCAGGCACCCTTGCACCATGGCACAAGGTTCTCTGTGTTGGTGCTTGCCTGTCATCATTGTTTCCAGAGCAAGGAAAAAAACATGGTGTGCGCCCAATCCTTGTAAACATGGTACTGCCATGTGTATGTGCAATGATGCAGGGTTGCATAGATAAAGTGCCTGCTGCGCCGTGTTGTGCCATTACATTGTGAACATGCCCCTCAGTAGGCATATGTCACCATTCCCAGCAACACTACCATATGGGGTGCTGCCTGACACATGACACTCTATAACAGCCTGCCACGTCAGCTCATTGGAGGGCCACACATGATATAGGTGGTGTAGGCACTAGAGAGTCTATGTATGATTAGTGTCCCATCACTTTGGCAGTAAAGGGGCTGCCACGACCTTTTTTGAAACAGCCAGAGGGGTCAATGGACACATGCACATGCACGGATCGGATCAAAGAGATGTCTGGCACCCTGCAGATAACCAGCTCTGGTGATGATGAAATATCAAGAACATCACTGATTAGATTCTGACTACTAAGACAAGCCCCATTCACTCAGAGTTGGCACATAGTGGTACTGATCACAATGCTGATATCCTGTCATTTGAAATAAAAATACAGTGCTATGTGCTATCCACAGTCTAGTGTATCAGCTGTCCTACGCATCAATGGACAACTGAAAGTGTCATGTCATGCCATTTGTTTTTGTTTGTCAACTACTTTAAACAATATCAACATGTGGCAGACATTACCAATTGCATTTCCCCATTTAATTGCAGAGGATGAACCCTTTCCTCGTGCCCAGCACCCTGTCCCGGACATCACAGATGGTGGGGATGATGACAAATTATCAACCAACAAAGAGGACACCCTCCAAGATCCCCTCGACTCCACTGGGACACCATCTCCTGACCTGGGTAGGGTTAGCAGCGTTGTGGCGTCTCCACATCCCCCACCTAACAACCAACAGGCACCACCTACCACTACGCCCAGGGTTCTGAGAACCCACAGAACACTTTCCAAAAGACAGCGGAAGGAGTCTAGCTGGAGTTGGCAGATCAGAAGGGGGTGGGGATGGAGACCCTGGCAGCCACCCTAGAGGAAGTCTGTTGGTGCCTCAGTCCCAATAGGTACATCTCTTCCAGGAGTAGATACACCTACTCATCGCTCCATGGCCTCCAGCAGTCTCTTGCTGACATTGCTGGTGTCATGAGTTATCAACAACTGCCCTGCTAAAGAGGCACCAGCGATGTGGGCAAAGAGCCAGGGCTATCCAAACCATCTTGGAGATCATGGAATGGGAGCAGGACTCTCACATGGCTGCCATGGCTGCCTACCACCGAGATGTTGCTGCTTTGTTGAGAACCAACAGATCCTTCTTGCTGCAGCGATGCCTCATGTACTGGCACAAATGAAGGCTGCTGCAGGCAAAGCATCCACATCTTCCACCCCTGGTATGTGTGTGCCTCCCTTGGCTGCCACATCTATGACACCACGGCAGAGACCGCACACATCAGAGGAGGAAGATATTGAAGGTACCTCTTTCCATTGAACAAGTCTGCAATAGCATTCATCTGTGTAATATAAACAGTTTCTTTTTATCCCTGTGCAGTTCAACATGCCAGGTCACATCTGCTGTCACTGTCCTTATTACAAATTAATTGACAGTCATTATATGTAACTATGGGTGATGGAAAAGGACACCAGTTCATACAGAGGAAAATGAGCCTTCCCATATTTGACCTGTAGCAACTCTACGGTGGACCATGGCACCACTGAATACATGTTCATAATATCATGGCATGTGCAAATGACATGGATACTGCAGCATTCACACCGACATCATGATCTATTGTGCATCCACTACCACATACATTAACATTGTCTGAAACCGTGATCATGGCTCCCCTCACACACATCTTTCATGTTGTCCTTCGCAGATAGGCAAAGTATACTCCTCAACTGTAGTCAAAGGCTGATAGACATGCAACATGTCACCACAACTTTGCATGGCCTATTCATCACTGTTAGACCTGGCACCCTTGGCGTGGTTTTCACTGTCTTTTTGCCTCAACCTCCGGTATGTTTGCTGTGTGCTGAATTTCGATTTTGCTGGGCTAGATGCTTTGGGTACTTTGCAACTGCTGAACAGCGCCAAAGTAAAAGCGCTCCCTGTATAAATTGTGTTTATGGATTAGTGTTTCCATGATTGGCTTATTTAATTTTCTGTTAAGACCCTGGTGCAGTGCACTATGTGTACCCAGAGCCGACAAATCAAATGCTGCTAGTGGGCCTGCAGCACTGATTGTGCCATGCACACCAGCAGCCTTTAAAAGGGTTCTCAGACCTGCCACTGCCTCTCTGTGTGCAGTTTAAACTGCCATGTCGACCTGGCAAGTGCACTCACTTGTCAGGCGCTAACGTTCTCTTTTCTTACATGTGAGTCACCACTAAGGTTGGCCCAAGTTACCCCCCCCCCCAGACAGGGTGCAGTGTATGTGAAAGGTATGACATGTACTGGGTGCGTGACATGTCCTGATAGTGAAATACTGTGTATTTTGTTTTTCACTATTGAAAGGCTCTCTGTCCCATAGGATAGCATGGGACATACTTTGTAACAGCTTACAAGTATACCTTCCCATGGGGACAAGATAGAAAGATGGAGTTTAGGTTCTCTGAGCTCAGAATTTAATAACACATCTTTAAGTAAAGATGGTTTTTAAATTGTGGGGTTGAAAATGCCACTTTTAGAAAGTGGGTATTTTCTTGCTTAGCCACCCTATGTGCCTCTGCTGAGTTGTGTATTGACTGTCTGGTTTTGGAGTGTCGGGCCTGGTGATGTGCATTCACGGCAGAAAGCCCTGGTGGGGGTTAAGGTGTGTCATGCCTTTCCTGGATGAATCAGAGCTGAGCTGAATAGACCTGGGCTGCATTTAGAGGAGTGGGAGGAGTTTTTCTTGCACCTGAAAAGGCCCTGTCTCCGGTGCACAATGCTGCCTCCACCTGGTATAAATATTGGGGCCCAGACCCCAGAACACCTGGACTCATGAGGAACCTCTGAGAACAAGAAGAGCTGGAGAAGCTGTAAGAAGGAGTAGTGCCCCAGTGCTATGTGGATCCTTTGCTAGGTTGGCCTTCAGTGGCCGCTTCTGCCAAGGAGAGGACAAAGACTGAACTGTACTGTGTATCCTGCTTGAAGAAGATCTTCAAGGGCTTGGTTTAGAGCTTGCCTCCTGTTCTGAAGTCTCAGGGACACAAATACTTTATTTCCTCTGTCCTCCTACACCTGTAACTGCAGTTTCAGCTGCCAGAGAGGGAAAAAGTGACATTGACGCAGGCAAGCGACACAGCGACCCGCAACAAAGCTGTGGGCAAGGCCCATGAAGTTCTCCACGCACAGCACAGCTTGCACAGCAGCCACGACACCTGCCAACGCTGCACCGTATAGACTCTGACACCATCACCGAGGCCACTTCCTGCACAGGAGACAAAGGCACCGCTCGTGACACTCTTGATGCACCGCCCCGACTCACACCGTAGCCCCGACCTTACCGACGCTGGTGCTTCATCATCGTGGGGCCGATACCTGACGTGGGTGACCGCCCAAATCTATTGACCCCACACCGTCATAAGAAACTAATGTCTCTTCAAAGGTGGTGGTGGGTGGGGGGAGGGCAAAGGGGAGGGGGGAAATTCGGACAGGTTAGACACAAAGGATAGTAAATTTATGTTAAAAAGGAACAAGGAAACAGTTCTAGGGACCACAGGAAATCAAAACACATGTGAAATAAAATACGGCATGCTTGTTCTATCAGCATGGCTGCGATAAAGGTATTATCTTTGAACATAGGTGGCTTAAACGACTTAAAAAAAAGGCAAATGGTTACTATCGGGTTACAAAACTGGGGAGCTAATGTCGTGTGCATGCAGGAAACGCATATTGAAGGATCTCAGAGACAGTTGTTAAACACACTAGGCTATAAACTGGTTTGCGCTACTTCACAAGGGGTTAAAAATCGTGGTGTGGCTATTCTGGCTAAAGGGAGTGGATTGGTGTTCAATAATTCTAAAACCGACAAGTTTGGCCGTTGGGCTATCACCGAATGTAACCATCAAATAGGGCAAAAAATAACAATTTGTGCCATTTATGGGAACAATATAGATGACCCCGCGGTCTTCAATGAGGTCTCCAATGAATTAACACACTGGCCTCTTCCGGCCCTGGTATGTGGAGACTTCAATATAAACCTCCCCATTAATTGGTCCGTAAATGATGATTGGGTCTATAAAGGGCGAAAACCGAAAGTATTCCGCTCGCTTAAAGATTTATGTCTTGTACATGGACTTGTGGATAGCTGGCAGATTGATAACTTCAATACTGGTGACCCTGGATATACCTTTTATTCAAACCCACATCGTACACATACCAGAATTGATTACATTTTACTTTCAAGTTCATTAATTAGGACCTCCCAAACAGTCAAACTGCCCCGGATATTATCTGATCACAACCCCCTTTTTTGCACGTTGACTTCTAGCTTAGCCAAATCAGAGCCTAACATGTGGTCATTTGAAAAAGCATTATTATATGATCCTCAGTATCTTATCCACATGAAAGACTGGATACCAAAATTCCTCACAGAAAATATTAATAGCTCAACAATAGAGGTTGTGTGGGATGCGCTGAAAGCAGGGATCCGGGGCGAGACTATGTCATATTCGCTTCGAATAAATAAAAGAGAGAAAGAGGAATTAAGGAGGTTACAGGATGAACTTATTTCAGCAGAAATCGATCTCATTAGTGCTACTAGCAATATAGATATGACCAGAGATATTTCTAGCACTTTAGCCCAAGTAGCAGTTGCCAAGGCAGCTATTACTAATATTTTTACAGATAAAGCAATTCGGAAAGCTACTGCACGAAAAGAACTAGTCTATGAAGTGAACGAGCTAGTGGGACATCAACTGGCAATGCAACTACGACAACAGGCCAATGCTAATTTAATAAGGGAAATTGTAGATCCAGTAGAAGGACTGTTAAAGGACCCAGAGCTGATCAAGCAAGCATTTTGGAGGTTTTATAAAGAATTATACACTGACAGCAGTCATGGAGACTCCATAGAAATAAAAAGATACCTAGAGAATTGTGAAACCACAAAACTCGAGGTAAATATACAGATGGCTCTGGAGGAAACACCAAATATGGAAGAGGTCCTAACAGCTGTTAAGAGCCTCCCTAATGGAAAGGCAACAGGGCTGGACAGCATCCCAGCAGAATTTTATAGAATATTTCTGGAAGAAATAAAACATACATTTATTGATCTAATTACACATATCTTTTCTGGGGGGGAACCTCCCGGCTCCTGGGCTAAGGCAAGAATTGTTATTTTTGCTAAAAAAGGGAAACCCCCAGAACAATTAGGATCATATCGCCCAATAACCCTTATAAACGCGGACTCCAAAATATACTCTAAAATTCTGGCAAATAGAATGGCGCCTATAATACATAAAGTCATCGTCAAAAGCCAACATGGTTTTGTCCCTGGAAGATCAACTATAAATCACATTCAGAGGGTTATTACACTTTTTGATGGAACAGAAATCACCGGAGACCCTATGGCCCTGATACTTCTGGATGCGGAAAAGGCTTTTGATAGGGTTTCCTGGCCGTTTCTCTGGAAAGCAATGGCGATACAAAAAATGTATTATAATCCTAGAGCCGTCGTTTCTGTTAATGGAAGTCTAACTAAGGAAATCATTGTTTCGAGAGGAACTCGCCAGGGATGCCCTTGCTCGCCATTGCTTTTCGCAATATATATAGATTTTTTCATCCGCTACTTAGAGAAAAACACCCATATAATCCCCATTATATCACAGGGATATATAACAAAAATACTAGCATATGCGGATGACATTGCTATAGTTACCGCAGACCCTAAGATAGCAATGCCGGTTATTGAGACCGAGGCCAGAAAATTTGGGCTGGTCTCTGGCTATGCGTTAAACCAAGGAAAGACACAAATTGTTTTAAACAAAAAAATTTGGATGGATGATCCTAGGGTCGTGCTGGGAGCTACATACCTGGGGGTGACTATCTCTTCTAAACTAGAGGAAGTGGTGGATTTAAATCTTAAGCCATTACTCAATACAATACAAAAGGATTTACAACGGGTAAATAATCTCCATCTTTCCATTATTGGAAGGACTAATGCAATTAAAATGGTGTACTTTCCAAAGATTTTGTATGTATTCAGGGCAGTCTGCTTAGAAATTACAAACCAGTGGTTCAAAGTAATGGAACGTATCTTCTCTAGATTTATATGGTCATACGCACAACCCCGGCGAGCATATAAATTTCTTACTCTTCCCAAGGATAGAGGTGGGCTAGCGCTCCCCAATTTAAGGAGATACTACTGGTCCTGTGTACTACTATACAGTAAAGAATTATTACAAGGATGTAATACTACAGAGGAAAACACTGCCTCAATCTTTCAGTTATTGGTCGGGGAATCCTGCTATGGATATTTCTGGACACACACACATGATAGCTACTACAAAAAGGTTAAATTTAAGACTCTGTATAGCTGCTTTAAGGTATGGAAGACCGTAAGAAAAGAGTTAGGGATAGGACGATTTTCGTACTACACCCCTGTATTAAATAACCCAACTCTCCCATTAACCATCTTCAAAGATAACTGTGTTAAAAAATGGTACAACCTGGGAATAATACAACTAGGGGATTTCTATACTAATCAAGGGATTAAATCTTTTGAACTCTTGAAAGGAGAATTTGGCCTAGATTGGCGGGACTTTTTTAAGTTTCTTCAAATTAGAACCTTTCTGACTCATAAATTTGGATTAAGAAACATCTGGGAAAAATCTATGACTATAGAGATAATTATACATTCTAAGAAACAGTCGATTGGGGGAGTGTATGAGGCGCTGCTGGATAAACTCCCGGATGACTTATATAAAATGGCAATAAATTGGCAAAACAACCTGAGTATTTCTAAAGAAGGATCTCTAGACTCCTATAAATTAGCTCAAACTCTTCTTATCTCCACCAAACTTCAGACACAATTTTATAAAACCTTTTTCTGTCTCTACTATACACCGAATAAGATTGCAAAATGGGGAACTGGCAATGGGACTTGTTGCCCCAGATGTAATCTTTTTAAAGCAGACTCTATCCATATGTTTGCCACCTGCCCAGTGCTAATGCCTCTTATACAAAACATAGAAAGGTTTTTAACCTCTGTCCTTCATAGAAAGGTTGTTTTACCTCCAGAGGCAATGGTACTTGGGGTTGGTGATACAGAAAAACTTGAGGATGGCTATGACCTAGTATTTGTGGCCATGGCCGTCTGGAGGCTATGTTTAGCGTCGGCCTGGCTAGACCCGATACCGCCTACCTTTCAACAATGGCTAGCAAGGCTCTTAGCGTTGCACAACATCGAGATAGCTATTTACAAACGGAAAAACAGAAGGCGACGGGAAAGGGGTATGAATATCTGGACTCCACTTACACTTTGGCGAGATTTACAAATATGATTTACTATCAATGCCGTAACATGTATATGCTATCTTTGCCTTATTTCTTTTCATTCATCTATTTTTTATTGATTTCTTTTTCATTTTCTTTTTATTATTATTATTTTTTCTCTGGAATTTTTCCTGTAAGATCTCCTATAATAGTTATATAAATGTGATAAACATAAAAATGTATGATGTAAAAATACAAACTGTCTACTTGTCGGGAGGGGGGGATTAAAAACATGTTAAAACCAATAAAAACATTTAAAAAAAAAAAAAAAAGAAACTAATGTCTCGCCGCCACCCCAACATAACCATGGCTGCAACAGAAAGGTATTGACGCATCACCTCCCCGGCAACAGTAAAGAACCAACGTCTCACCTCCCCTGCATTGCAGTAAGGAACCGATGCTTCACCTTCCCTGTGGTATTAAGGAACGAACGCCTCACCTCACCTGTGGTTGTCAGGAAACGATGCAGTCAGTCGCCAACAACGCGTATCCTCCCCAATGCCGTGCACCATCTTTGTGTTCATTGTTTGTCAAGGTACTATTCTTGTGGATCCAGGCGACTCCATACCCGGCCTGTGCCCCGCGCGGACAGCGCCGTACTTTGGGATTTTGATTGGTCACACCTTCGTGATAGCCCCAGGTGAAGCTATTTGTTGCTACACACTTCATTTTTTGTGAATATCATATTTTCGATGATATCTTGACCTATGTATGTTGGATTTTTGTCGTTTTGGTCTTGTTTGGTTTAGATAAAGATTCCCTATTTTTCTAAACTGGTGTGGTGTCCATTTGTAATGTTTTCACTGTGTTACTTTGTGCGTGCACAAATGCTTTACACACTGCCTCTGAGATAAGCCTGCCTGCTCGTGCCAAGCTACCAAGGGGGTGAGCCGGGTTTGTCTAAGGGCAAAACTCCCTTACCCTAACTAGAAGCAAGGGTCCTTACTTTGACAAAGGTGCAAACCATTGCCAACTAGAGACCCCCAATTCTAACACTCACCTTGAAGAAGTTCAATTGTGAGAAGGGTGCACAATTCTAACAATTCCCAACTCATCTGACATGACACTCACTCCTTGCACTACACTTATTGCACAGATGAAGTTCAGGTTGCTGAAGTTGGCAATCCCAGGGTTATTTTAAGCAAATAAAGAAGGACACCAAAAAGCTGGACATGAACCCAGAGCCTCTGTGCAGGAGCTGCACTCAGCAGCATAGACAAAGGTTAGCTTGTGAATGATTCAGTGTGAAGTTGGTGCTTCAAGCTGTTTTTATATCAATATAGTCAGTGGGTGACAGTCATGAAATGCAGACTGTGTCTGCAAAAGTTTGAGTTTGAAATAGAAATGTTCATTCAACCTCCACTTTTGCTGAAAATCAATTGATAAATGTTTTAGTGGGACACAATTGCAAAGTGGTAAGAAGTCTCAATGAGTCAAACCATAAATTGTGATGCCTGCTGTGATCCAAGAGGTCAAAAATTAATATCCAGACAAGGGTAAATCACTCTGTCATCCCTATGAGGTTGGCAACTGAGTGAGAATGCTCTGGGCCGTTTCTTCCATTTAACTCTGGCCAATAGACCTTTTTAAGTGTTAACGACAATTTAAATCCTCGGGTACAGTGTGATCATTAAGACCACACATTAAAAGCCCGAATCAGAATCTTTGAAGTAAAAAGATTTATTACAAACTCAAAGCCAAACTGATATCAATGAATCTTAGGAGCATACTATAAAAGTACAAAATAATCAAAGATAAACCAAAACATCTAACAATATATGTCCTCAGCAACAAAGAGGACACGAGGATCTCAGTTGCAGTGATACAAAAGACAAGAAATAAAATTTGATGGCTGGACGAATGGTTTCGATCCTTCTCCCACATACATGGAAAAAATTTGCAGCATCTACTAAACCATACACTAAACTAAGGATAGGGGTAACCCAATTAATTCAAGTAATCAAGGGTGTCAGCATCGGGCCCTCTGCAGAAGTTTTATCGGTGAAGAGTCATGTATAACATAAAGCCCCGTATTCAGAGATGTCAACCGAGGTCTGTACATCTCCAAGTCTAGAGTGAATTTGACTAACCCCAAGGTGGGTTCACTAACTAAAACATGCAAAGAACTGTGACCTCTTTCACATCATTATAATTTCCCAATTATCAGAAGTAAACTTCGCTCCTTGCACTGTACTCCCATATTCCAGTCTTTGGCCTAACGGCTAGAGCGGTCGATCTCCAATCTGGGGAACCAGGTTCGAGTCTCGTTAGGGGTGCTCAACATCCTGTGAATCTGGGCAAATCACTTAATCTCCCTGGAACCAACAAAAATGAATGTGTCCATCTGTAATGCAACTGGTGCTCATGTAAAGCGCTCTGATACCTTTGAGTTTAGTTTGCCCTATATGGCGCTGGGACGGCCGCGCAGCGGTCAGTAGAGAGGGATCTCTGTTTTGCCTCTGGGTTCACTCAGCCTACGTTGTGCTGAGAGGACAGCGTGCTATTACTTTGATTGTGCTTTTAATTGAAATTGCCGAAGTTTTTACTTGATATATTGCTGCTGCCTGTACTTTTTAAATTAACGTTGTCTATATTTTAATATTGCTGGTACTATCATTTGCACATTGCTCATTTGCACGGTATCGGGCTTACCGGGGAAGGTTCTTTTCGTACATTTTCCCTGCTAAGTTCCCCGACGGTCGACCCAAGCGGATACGGCTGTAGGCGGCCCCGCATTGCACCTGGGTTCGACGCGTCAGCTGGGGGGCGTGACTATTTTCGAATTAAAAATGGCGCTGGGACGGCCGCGCAGCCAAAGGCAAGCCTGTCTGCGCCCAGCGCCAGGACCCCTGCCCCTCGGTACCTGTACTCATACAGCAGAGGTGAGTTGTTAGCTTTGGACAACTCCCCTTGCAGGCCCCATGACTGGGATCTATGTCGGGAGGTTTCAGGGATAAGATCCTGTTCCGATTGTGATGTCCAACCTCGGAAGTGTTGTAAGGAGGCTGGTGGGGGGACCCTGCTTGTTAGGCAGCATGGAGGAGAGGCAGCGAATAAGAGTGGGGCAATGTCCCCTCCTATGACGAGGGTTCAACCGCCCCAAATGCTAAGTTGTGTTTTGTTGAACGTTCGGTCGCTTCATAAACATAGCTACCAAATTCATGACCTGATTGAGAATGGGGCGTATGATTTAATCTTTTTAACTGAAACCTGGGCGGACAACACATCCGGTCCGGACTGGAATATTGCCTTACCTAGCGGGTATATTGTCTCTTTCCAGGACAGACGGGACAAGAAAGGGGGGGGAATAGCAGTGGTTAATTCATCACGGGTGAAAATTCGTGTGGAAACTCACCTTGATCTCCCCGCGGAAGCAATGTTTTTTACCATCTATGCAGGCAACTTGTACAAATTCCAAGGAATTTTAGTTTATCGTCCGCCAGGCCCTAAGTCCACGTTCCCTGTAAAGCTTATGCACTTTTTAGAATCCCGGATGGACTACCATCCTTTTATGATCCTTGGTGATTTTAATTATCATCTAGAACGCGTGGATCAGTGAGAGGTGGCGGTGCTAATTGACAACCTAGCAGCACTTGATTTTAATCAAACAGTCACGAGCCCCACTCACAGTTTGGGACATACTTTAGACAGCATTTTTATCAATAACATGGACCTGAAGGTGGCTAATATTATGCCACTTCCCTGGTCCGATCACAAGGCAGTGAATTTTACTGTTAGGACCGGAATATCGGTTATTCCCTCCGGCCATAGGGCAGAGAAACATACGATCAGACCGTGGTCTCAGGTGACCGCTGATAAGCTCCTCCCTATCCTGGGTGGCTCACGCCCCTCCTACACTAATGATATTTCGGAGGCGGCGATACTCTTTAAGGATTGGTTGGCGGCTGCGGTGGAGGCAGTAGCTCCTCAGAAGCTGCTTGGTTCTAGGAGAACCAAACTATCCGCGCCTTGGTATAACAACGAACTCAAGATCTTGAAGGGTACATGTAGGAGGGCTGAGCGGCTGTGGAGAAGGGACTATAGTGTCGAGGGCAAAGTACATTATAACTGCACCCTCACAGCTCACAGGCAAGCAATAGTGGCAGCCAAAAGTGCCTATTTTGCAACTAAAATTCGGGAGGCTGGGAACTCGGCCAAGGAGCTTTTGAAGATTATAACAGCTCTTGCTAAACCTCCGCAGGATAACAGCTACCGACCTGACCTGGAAACCTGCCAAAAGTTGGCGGTATATTTCCAGGAGAAGGTACAGGCTATCTACAATGAGTTTAGCAGCATGTCCCCTAGCTCAGAGTGGTGCGAGCAGAGGCAGGAACTTGGCCCTAGGGGCAATACGGGTCTCAGTGAGTTTGCCCCGATTACGGTGGAGGAAACTCGTAGGTTGATCATGTCAATCAATTCAGGATCACCCCTAGATCCCTGCCCGCCATCAATCTTTCATCTTGCTGCCGAGGTGATTGCGGAGGAGCTATCCCAGTTAATTAATATAGCAATGCAATCCGGTCGCTCCCCCTCAAGCTGGAAGAGGGCAATTATCAAGCCACTGCAAAAAAACCTACACTAGACCCCCATGTCTTAAAAAACTATTGTCCAATTGCCGCATTGCCCATGGCGGCCAAGATTCTGGAGAGGGAGCTAAATCGCTCCCTGACGGCATATCTGGTGGGCCACGATCTGCTTGACTCTTCTCCACACGGTTTCCGCGTCCAGCACTCTACAGAGTCAGCACTTCTGATGGCAGCAGATAATGTTCGCACTATAGTCGACGGGGGGGGGGGGGTCGGGCAGTCCTGGTGATGCTGGATCTCTCGGCTGCCTTCGATACCGTGAATCATACGGTGCTGATTTCAAGGCTCCAGGAGTTTGGTGTCCAGAGAACTGCACTGGCCCTACTAGCCTCTTTTTTGGAGGGTAGGGAGCAGAGCTTGTCATGGGATGGTTTGCAGTCCGACCCCTTCCACATACCGTGTGGGGTGCCACAGGGCTCTGCCTTATCTCCTACGCTCTTTAACATCTATGTAGCCCCCTTGGCCAAGCTCATTAGGGCATATGGTTTCACGATAATCTCCTATGCTGATGACTCCCAGCTCATTCTGTCCGCTGGTGAAGAAGCGAATGACACGGCTATTAAGTTCCATAGTTGCCTGTCAGAAATCATGAGCTGGATGCGAGAGAATTTTCTCAAAATCAATACGGAGAAAACGGAGATAATAGAGTTTGGCCGGGGAAATCCCGTAAGGAATGGTTCTTGGTGGCCAGGTGAGGCTGGCGAATGCCCCTGTCCCGTGCTTAAGGTCAGAAACTTGGGAGTGGTGTTTGACAATCAGCTCAATTTTTCTGCGCATGTCAGTAATCTTGCCTCTTCCTGCTCTTATTTAATAAGGACGTTGCGGAAGATCTTCCCTTTTATTAAACCTGATCTTCGCAGGAATGTGGTGGTGGTTCTAGTGCTGTCCAGAATGGATTACTGTAATGCATTGCTATTAGGAATAAACAAGACCTTGATGAGGAGACTGTAGGTTCTGCAGAATGCGGCAGCCAGACTCCTGCTGGACGTCCCTAGAGATCAGTCTATCGCTGAGGGAATCAAGGCACTGCATTGGCTTCCAGTCCAGCAGCGCATAGATTTTAAGTCTTTATGCCTAGTACACAAGGCTGTGTGTGGGAGGGGAGCTAAGGAGGTTCAGAAGCTTTGTATTCCCTACTCCCCAGGTCGGGCACTTAGGTCCTCCACTCAATGCCTCCTTAAGCTAAACCGTGTCAGGAAAGCCAGATGGGGCGGCAGAGCCTTTTCTTTTCATGCTGCCAGTCTCTGGAACAAGCTTCCTGGTTCTCTGAAACGAACAGATAGTCATCAAGTTTTCAGAAAATGTTAAAAACATGACTTTTTAATGTGACCCGGTGTTAAGATGGGGCTGTTTCTCTCTACTCACCAGCGCCAAGACGCTTCGGCATTCGTTCGCGCTTTACAAGTGGTTATCCTATCCTATCCTATATAAAACTAAAATAAAAAGCAATCTTGGGTTCCTCCTTCATCTGATAGCACCAACTGGTAACACTCTCTTTGTTTTTCATTAAAATTATTTGACCTTGGCAGCATGGCCAGACTGGGCAGACTAACCAGCCCTGGCAATTGAGCTTGCCCAGCCGGGAGGTAGGACAACCGCTTTTGTTACAGGAGCCGATATTGCAGCACTGCTGCAAAACTGGCCCCCTTTAACAAAACCGGCCCCCACCACTCCAAAACTGGCCCCCACCCTTCCAGCCCACAGGGAAAACAATGTGTACCCTCTATGGCCTGTCCGGCCCTGCTTGTCATGTCTTACGCACCTCACTATCTCTGAAATGCAATGCGTCTTTTACTAAGGAAGGCCTTTTTATCTGCACCTGCAAGAGCTGCACACGGTCTCAGAAGAGGCCCAAGCCATACTGTCCAGGCAGATGGCAGAGATGCAGCAAAGTTCATTATACGCTTCGGGCTGGATATGACCGATTAGCTAGGCAGAGTAATTGCATTGTCAAGGACACTCAATGTCATGCCTGGCTGAGATTGACTGGTTTTTCAGGGTATGTCCAAGCTTCCGTCATGGACAGGCCCTTTGATTGCACTCGCCTTTTCGGAGACAAAGAGGATTCTGCGCCTGAGCGCTTTAAGTACAGCAAGGCCACCGCCTGGTCCCTCTGACTTTCTATGGTCTGACCTTTGCTCCTTCCATGGCTACAGGAGTGGCTACAAGCTGCGTCCATTCCAGAAAACCCATTTCCATATTACCGCCTTGCATGCCCACTGATGTTACCTACGAATCTTGGTGGGTCTCTAGCACTTTCAGTTTGCAGTGCTTCCTTTTGGCCTCACCAGCGCCCCTTGGGTTTTGACCAAGATTGATGGCAGTGGTTGCAGCACTTCTACGGAGAGCAGAGGTCCTAGTGTTCCCCTACCTTGATGATTGACTGTTGAAAGTGGGCTTGCCCAAGGCTATTGTTTCCCTTCTCCAGACTACGGCGGACCTCCTGCACTCACTGGGGTTACATATAAATGTGCGAAAGTCACACATGACTCCCTCTCAGATGTGTCATGTGGCTGGGGTAGTTTGGACAGAAGGGCCGCCATCTTTGTGCACATATTGCTTAAATGATCTTCTCTTCCAGCACGACTTTTGGCATACCTTTGTTTGCATGACAGTGTAGGATTCGTTTCTCTGAAACCATATCATGTACATCACCATTTAATGGGTACACTATCACGGCACCTTGCATTCCATTCTAGGACTAGAACATACATTGTGCAAATGTGGTCACTTGTTGTTTTTTCCGTGAGTCGACATAGCTATCATGTATTAGTAAACAATGTTTGTCCTGGCAAGAATAACGTTCTTATAAATACAAGGGATCAGCGTGTATAATCAGAGGATGCTCTGCTGACATTGCAAGGTCGCTGCACATGGGAATCTCAGCACAGCTGAATCCTGTTTACTCTCTCTTGGCAAAGAGGGATGTCCAGCTTGTGCCCAAGAAGGGACCTGAGCACACTTACTCGTACAGGTATGGAGGTCGGATCACCATAGCGGTTTTGGCAGATTACCCAGCCCTAGGAGACTAGGTTAGGGATACACAGTAGGAGTACGCTGTAGGGGTACACTATACACAGTACTCACATGCTGGCATACATATATTGCTTCAGCAAGAGGTGGAACTGTTTCTCTTGTCCACCGTCCTTATTATGCTAATTACCCATGTGTGCTTCTGTCTATTAATCATTGCCATGCAGTTTCTATATAGAAGAATCATGTTGGTTCAATAAACAATTGAAACGCCACTTTGGGTTTTCCTTGTATTCCTTGTATGCCTCTCTGGGTTATGCCTGAAACGGTTCCAGATCTGCTACCACAATTCCTGAGGGGTTTGGGGTTGTCATGTTCTAAGGTTGCACTGGTTACCCACTCATGGTTAGGTAAACTTATGGTTGCACTAGTCTGTGAGCTATCAGGACTGTAGCCTCAGGGTATGCCTGTCAATGGGACATACCCTGAGGGCCTGCACGGAATCAGTCTGGCACAATCTCCAAAGTCTATGTTGTCCTCACAATGCACAGTAAGTACTACTGAGATACAAGCCACACTACATGGCGCCCAACGTGACAGGTTAGACACTTATTTAGCGGATCGCCTGAGTAGCTTTCCATCATATACCCAGAGACGCCTGCACACCTTTAAATGGAGAAAAACGTGGCGGTAGGGGATATCCTCCTCAGCTGAATATGGCACCCCTAATTACTGGCAGCAGGTTGTTTCAAGCATGAATGTTCCAAAGGATATAATCCCATTATGCTATACCCTTTCTCTGTATTTCATAAAAATGTCAGGTGAAGAAGACAATGACAATTTAAAAATCACTGAGAACTGCAGACATGCGGTTACTCAAAGTATGGCAACATGGTTTCACACCTGCAGGTGAAGATGTTTGCTTCGTGGTTGAGGCACATGGAACATACAGGAAAGAGGTGTTCTACTAATGGGTTACATTCCCGGCAGCTAAAGGCTGTTTCATTATTATAAAGCAGTTGAAATTCCAAATAATTGCACACCATATGAGGAATTAGAAATACCATTTACATACTGAGAGCACAGAAATTGGTTTGAAGGTGCCCTCCCACACACTACAGAAGAAATTAGACAAGGTCCCCTTAGAAATGAGGGAGCAACATGGCCAGTCTTAGCCGGTTTCACACCACATCCTGATGTTGACATTTTGTCAGCAGTACAATTAGTATATTATCCAAAAATATAGTGACGCTCTACAGGAATCTAACACTGTTCGGTATGCGAACACTAACTTTAAATCCTACAAGGGCTGCTCAAGCGGCTGACATACAATTTGCTACACCGGGCATAAGCCCACAGACAATAAATGTAGCAGTGGGTAAGGTTCCCAGATGGGAAGATGTTCCATTCTGGATTGCACAAACAACAAAGCTGAAGCAGTGTTTCCCCATACGGGACCTCAGGAAAACACAGAATATTAAACATATGCTTTCCAATGGAGATGGCTCCCCCTGTGGAAGACTGTCCAACTTGGGGTATAGTCTTTGCTGAGATGTATACATGTGTTACTGCTTTCTTTATAGGGAATGCAATGCCATAGAAATTGGGCTTTCCATGGTTTAGTAAATCCTGAAATACATTTTACGTTGGGGCTGCATCAAAAAACTGATGCAATTCCAATGCAAAATGTTAGTAAATCTAGACCCTAGTGACCAGTGGCATTTTCCCCTCTAATGCAGGGGGAGGGGTGGGGGTGATTTGGTAGGTAACACCCTCCTGACAGGAAAGAGAAATGTTTGTTTGTGGCTGGTAGGCTGGTGTGAGTCAGGCATGTATGGGGCGGAAGATCTGTGTGACAATTTACCTAGTGTGCTGTGAAAAGGATTATTGCACAAGGAAAACAGTGCTTCTACAATTCCAAATCACACATCCTTTTGGGAGGTGCAAAACTTAAAAGGACAGAGGCCTTATTTTCAACAGTCACAATCATGCCTGTCTCTGCTCTTGGGATACCAATAGTTTAACTTCTTTTTTGACTCACAAACCAACCATCCTCCCCACCCCCCACAATGGAGGAAAATGTCACTAGTCACTAAGGGGCAGATTTACAATAACTGGCGCATCCCTGCATATTAGCAGGGATGCACCAGTTATATTGCGTGACTCAAAAACCCCCTTGCGCCACCATGGATGCGCCGCATTTACAATGTGGCGCACCATGGCGCACGGATAGACAGATGCGTGATGCATTTGTCGCCGTAAGGGTGACGCAGTGCTGGAGTTGCTTCAAACAGGCGTAAGGATTTGACGCAGCTGGGATGTAAAAGTGACTCAGTGAAATCTTGTAGATTTCCCTGCGTCACTTTTACGGGGCTTCCTTGCGACGGAACGCCCACCCTGCATACATTATACCTAAGGCAGGTATAATGTAGCGCAGGGCTTTACAACGTGACGCATCTCACTAGATGGCGCATTGTTTACGCCGCTGCTGCGTCACAAAAGTGATGCAACGGTGGCGTAAAACTGTCGCAAGTGGCTTGTAAATCTGCCCCTAGGTATTTTTGCCACATTAATGGTCCAAAGAATGAGGCCAATTGTTATGGGAAATGCATCATAAAAAGGGGAGAGATCTCCATTCCAAACGGATTCCTGCTTGGTCATATGTTCTTAAACAACTTTGAAGCTGGGGAACCAGGTTCGAGTCTGGCGGGAGGCTCAAACATCCTGTGATTCTTCCCTCAACCTCCCAGTGCCTAGAAATTAATGTGTCCATCTGTAATGCAAATGGTGTGCATGTAAAGTGCTCTGATTCCTTTGGGTCAAGTTCGCGCTATATACTGCTGCAAAAAAAAAATGTTTTCCCCTAGGCAGATTGGGCAACCCCTACAATGGGTTGGGGAAATTAACACAACTAGCACTGCTTAAGACATAAAACTATTATGAACAAAGAACCTAAGCTAGATGGAAAGTCCCTAGAACGATTAAGGGCTGCTTGAAGACATCAGATTACTGGGACCAGCAACTAATGCTTTATTAGAAGAACCCAGATCCACTCACCAAGCAGTGGCGTAGCTAGTCCTCAGATCCCTGTGCCTGTGCATTGAAGAGGGGGGGGGGGGGTTTGCTGGCGGATTCCTCGGATTGTTGGCCCGGCGATGCCCAATTGCCACCCCAAGATGAAGGTAAGAGCTGGGGGAGGCCGTTGCCCCCAAAACCCGTGCTGCCCAGGGCAAGCTGCCTCCCTTGCTATGCGCCACTATCACCCAGGAAGATGTAAGGCTGTTAGAGGCAGGCAGAGTAAATCTGAGGAAATCAAACCTATAAGAAAGTGGGTTATTTGTTGTTAAGGATCTGAGTCCTTCACAAGTAATCTGTCCGCAATTGTCTTTTCACTGGGAAACACGTACCACATTGTATTGCTTGACTCTCTCATGCCAGTGAAGTACAGCAATAACCCCATCTTGCTGGTGTGCGACGATAGCACTCACTAACTCATTGTTTAATCAGTGCTTTTTATTTTTTAATAGTATATTTATTTGTTTATTTGCAGTTTTATAAAGCACAAACCAGACCCATGTCGGTATTACACACACACACACTACTAAATACTGCATAATAAATCGCAAATATGTATATCAGGTGGATGGAAATACCTTGGTGACACCCTCATTACAAGTTGCACTGTTAGTGGACCCTGAACTTTATAACCCCAAAAATCCCACCTACTGAAGATGCAGCATCACAATCAATAAGGCAGGGCTACTGGCTTTGTCAGGGTGCCACCACATCAGTAAAAGCAGCCACATGTTATAATTCACCTATGTAACACCATTGAAATCATTGGGGGCGAAACAATATACATCACATGTTATCACCTTACATTGAGGTCAACTGGGGTTGTCTCAATATTCAAAAACCTTAATTACTGTCTAAAAGCTTGTGTTGTCAACATCAGCATTTTCAATAAAGCATAATGTTTCAAAACAGGTGACCAAGAATCTTTAATACTACTTTTAGTGTGCTGCTACTGCTACTTTAGAACCAGCTGCTAGAAGTTCCTGCTTTCCCAAATCCATGTAAAAAAGCACAAACTCAAAGAGAGTTTTGAAAATGCGAAAAGACTCTCCCGGGGTCATCCCTGCATCCCTGTGGGAGATGTAGGATCATTTTAACTAGGGACATTTTGGGAGGCTGCTGCAATCCCGGCAGCCCCCTCAATATCCACTGAAGTGTTGGTGATGCCCCTGCCCCTTCTTGTGGTACCTCAGCAGAAACCTATAAAAATGTTTGCCCCCTCACTGGGTTTACGGAGTGCTCCTGTTGCCAGAGTGGTGACTATCTAATGAGCAGCAAAAACCTCTCTGCTCTTTCAAGTGGCCTTTTGATGCATAGCCTTTTTCTTCTTCTTCTTCGTCTGTGCCGGGTGTCCTTGTCCACTCAGGCAACTGGATGGTGTTGTTCATTGGGGTTGCATGGGGGTACCCAAAGCCCCCACTGCCCTTGCATGCCAGTGTGCATTCACAACTCCAGTGCAGCGTGCAGGAACATGCACACCTGTTGTTTTGTTCCTGCCCGGAGGGATCAGTTTCTCTTCTGCAGAGCCCATTTACTACAAAACTCATACCTAGAAGAAAGAAACCAAAGCTTGCATACTGTTTCTAGTGACTGCGATGTCTTTGGTATCATCTAGTGAATTTGCACACTTTCTTGAATATTCCACTTCCTTACAAGCTTTATCTGTATTAAACAATTCCTACCCAGGTTTGTGTAGCCGAAGATGTCTGTTAGCTGAAAAACAAGCACTAAATCTGCTTCCACACTGTGCATGCCAACGCTTACAGGCTAGTTCTTTTTCAAATCACATTCATATGAACTTGAATTCTCAATTGTGTCTGTCCATTTTCTATCTAATTCTTCATACAGGCATTAGTCTTTTGCAAATTACTACCAATTCTAACAGGCTTTGGAACTAAGGCAAAGAGAGACAAGTGATTTGCTAATGACTAAAGAAAGTGGTAATGATGTGACCAGAACAAATGTCTCCTGTATGCTTAGGGGCCTAGTCACAAAGGTAAATTTAGTCAAAAACATAAGTTTGCAGCCACATTTACCTTGCTTAATTTTTCCAGAAATTCACAAAGGGATTCCTGGCAGGTGTAATCCCTTTTCCAAGTGTGGTGATCTCCGGACACACTAAAAGGGTGGAGCGGGGTTCAACTTAAATGTTTGTGTAAATGTACAAGGACTATTTTGTGAGCATTTACAAATCTCTCACCCTTCCTTTTCCAACATCGAATGTCTCAAATTTAGCCTCTAACCCAAGGTTGGTGCATATCCATCTAGGATGGTAAGGGGTAGAAATCACCCCCAGATTTGGTGGAAACATAGGAAAAGTGGTTTCTCGATTGGGAAAAATATTTTCCTCCCAGAATTTCTTTTTTAATTTGCATTTGCATAGTAGATATCATAATGACATCAGGTAAAGAAGCGGATTTCGCCAAATTAGCCCATCTCGCCCCTCACACAGGAACTCAGGGCATGATTATGAGTTTGGTGGTCCGACCGCCAGACAACTGCAGCTACCACGTCCATGCCCCCATTCTGACGGCGCCCGACTGACCGCTGTATTACAAGTTGCGTAGTCTGAACCAGAGACCACTGGCACAATGGTTCATCCAGGGGTCCGATGGTGGTCCAAAATGTTGCCAGTCGAACATATTACAACTACATAGTTGCGATGGCGGTTTCACAGCGGTGCCCGATCACAGTGGTTCGTGCAAAAATAAAAAAAACACCTATACTGACCATTGGATGGATTTAGAAACTACACACAACCGCTGTGATTTGGAAAATGGACACACCTGCAAATCACACTATAAAACACACCCTATACTTGACCAGCATCCTCTGCTTCCAAACTGCAGCACAGCAAGACAGACTGCCATTTACTACACTTTTTAGATAAGGCACCCCTTTTTTCATTTTCCCATTTGGCACTCTCCATCACCTTTCATTTTCAAAGATTTTTTGCACTGAGTTGACAGATTTGGTGGATGAAATCCTTAGAGCAGAGCCTCACATTTTTGGAGCACAAGTCCAGAAGACTCCTCACATACGGAAAGCAGAAATGTGAAACAGGATAGTCAACAGTGAATGCTGTTGGTACCACCCTCCGCACACAGGGAGACATCAGGAAGAGTGTGTGTGGAAGGTGTGTGGAAAGCACTCAAGCCACCATCTGGAGGATCCTGGCGGTGGCCTCTGAGCACACCATTACAACTCATGCCCTGGGAGGAAAAGGTCTTGGCCATCCTGCATGCTGAGGCCTTGTCCAAAATACTTGGTGGACTGGACTCTGATAAGTTACTCCCCAGGTACTGACACAATATCACAGTGTCCTGTTTGCTAACAACTCTGCCTTAGCTATTGTCTCCTACATCTACTCTCTTAACATGCAGCATAGCAAGTATCTGAGATGTCTGCGTATGTGCAGCAATGAGTATTGGAGCATATGGAACCACATGCCTACACATCTTTGAACTGCCACATGTTGCACACATGCCTACACATCTTTGAACTGCCACATGTTGCAATGCTGTCTGTAAGTGCAGCATCTTCATAATAACAACCTTGGACATATTACATGGAATGGAATATGGAAATGTATGGTCCAGCACAAATGCGTGTCGTCAGCAGCTAGGGTATACTTAATATTTGTCAAGTGCTATACAAGTGACATTGAACTGACTGGGCAGATGTCTCCAGTCTGACTCACTGTGCCCAAACCTCTCTCCACAGTGACAACAACATAGCTAATTGCTGGCCACTAAGCGGGTGCACCTAGCAGTCAGTAACATCCATTACCCACCAGTCCTGGCTTCTTAGATGGCCACCACCACCACTACAGTCATTGAGGAGCCAGGAACCAGTGGGAGGGTGCAGTCACTGCCTAGTGCACATGACAGTGGGGATAGTTGTAATGGAAGGTACATGTGGGCCCCCAGAGAGAGCTCATTGAGGGCACGGACACCCAGGCTGCCATCTACACAAGTCCTGTGACTATACCAGGACTCCCACAGTGTGTTGGGCCAGGTTGTAACAGAGATGGGGGAAATGGAAGAGCTCCTCGAAGATATAAAAAAGAGGTTGCTGGGACACAGGTGGAGGGGAGCGGCATCTACACCGAGGTTGGTGGCCTATGCACTGAGATGGCTGGGGTACTCACCAAGGTGGCCGGGGTCTGCACCAAGGTGTACATCCTCTTTTTCGAGGTGGCCTCTCCGGTATGGGTGCTGCAGAACATTAACGCCACCCTCTTCAGTTCTTTTACTCCATCATCTACCCCTCCCTGAGTGCCTAGTACATTCACAGCATCAACATTTGCTGCAGCCAGAGGAAGGGAGGCCCTGACAGAGGAGGATACTCCTGCAAGTTCCCCTGGCCCAAAAACTCAAGATCCCCCCTCTGTCAGAAAGAGGGGATGTCCATATAAGGATTCAGGAGCGAAGGATGGCAAGAAACACACCATCGGCAGAAAGGTTAGTCCTATTGTTCCCCTGTGTGTGTGCAACATATTCACCTTGTTGACTTTCTGGCCTACATTTCCATTTCTGATGGGAGGAGTATGTTGGTCTTTGGACTCCAGGAATAATGGACTCTACTCCAATGTTTTCAGCCACCTCTCACGGAATCTCTCAATTTGTTATTTGTTGTTTTACAGTCATTATGTTTCAGTTGATTAATTTGGTCTGTTCATTCAATAAAAAAATCACGTCACCTAAGCATTGTCTCCTTTTGTCATTCTTACATATGACAATGTGAAATTACAACTATGTGAACTTTGCTATGTCAAAATTAGGGAGTGGTCTAAGCATGGATATGTTGTATGTTACAAAAAGGAACAAATCTGGAACACTACCATGTCACAACTAGGCCTACACACGAGTGTCTGGGCTTAAAACATCTTTATATATTTTATTTATTTTAAGAGTTTTATATAGCGCTAGTAGGTCCCGAGGGTATCAGAGCTCTTTACATTCTGGCTGCTGCGTTGAGAGTGGTTCTGATGTGCGCAAGGTGGGATTTGGCAGCACATGTGAGTGAGGCATACCTGTAGTATAATCTAACAGCAACAGTGCTTGTGTGGCAGATTACAGGTCTTCCTGTGGTAGGTAGGGTTTGATTTTCTTCAGAAGTTTCAGGTTGTAGAAGGCACCCTTGGCATTGTCCAGAGCGAGCCCTAGAGATTTGACAGAGTTGGCTAGTGAAAGAGAGCAGTTGAGAGCATCAATGGCGTTTATCCATTCTAGATTCTGGGTGGGCTTCTTTGTATTTGTAGTGAATAGAATTTCTGTCTTGTCTTGGTTGAGCTTTAGGTGGTTGCGAGATAGCCAGTGTAGGACTTCTTTGAGGGTGGCATTTAATCGGGGATTTTCTTCAAACTAGGAGAGTTCCATGTAGAGCTTGGTGTCATCTGCAATAAATGAAAGGAGATTTTAGCTTGGTTGCGGATGGCGGTGAGAGGTTCCATGTAAATGTTAAATAGTGTGGGCGAGAGGACAGAGCTATGGGGGACTCCCCGGTTTAGCGCTCTCGTATCTGAGGTCTGATTGTCTATTTCTATTTTTTGAGCGCAGTTGTATAGAGAGGATGCAAACCTGTGTAGAACAACACCATCCACACCAATTCTTTTTTTAAGGGATTCCAAGAGGAGCTTGTGATCGACTGTGTTGATAACTGCTGATAGGTCTAGGAGAATGAGTAGGCAGAGAAAGATAGGTACAGAAAGAGGCAAGAGAGTGCAGAAAGTGGGAAGAGAGGTGCAGAAAGAAAACAATGAGGTGCAGAAAGAGGCAAACGAGGTGCAGAAATAAGAGAGTGAGGTGCAGAAAGAAGCAAGAGAGGTGCAGAAAGATGCAAGAGAGGTGTAGAAAGAGACAAGAAAGGTGCAGAAAGAGGCAAGAGAAGTGCAGAACGAAGCAAGTGAAGCGCAAAAAGAAGCAAGAGAAGTGCAGAAAGAGGAAGAAAGGTGCAGAAAGAGGCACGAGATCTGCAGAAAGAGGCAAGAGAGTGAGGTGCAGAAAGAAGCAAGAGATCTGCAGAAAGAGGCAAGAGAGGTACAGAAAGAGGCAAGTGAGGTGCAGAAAGAGGGTAGAGAGGTGAAGAAGGAGGCAAGAGAGGTGCAGAAAGAAGAGAGTGAGGTGCAGACAAAAACAAGTGAGGTATAGAAAGAGGCAAGACAGGTACAGAAAGAGGCAAGAGAAGTACAGAAAGAGGGTAGAGAGGTGCAGAAAGAAGACAGTGAGGTACAGAAAGAGGCAAGGGTGGTGCAGAAAGAAGAGAATGAGGTGCAGAAAGAGGCAAGTGAGGTGCAGAAAGAAACAAGAGAAATGCAGAAAGAGGCAAGAGATGCCCACGAATAAGCAAGAGAGGTTTGTGCACAATTACTACCACTTTAACACCCATATTTAGCAATAAGCAACAGGTGACCATTCCTGCTTTACAAAGGGCCTTCCATCATGATGTAACACATGTCCTACATTTTTGGCAACATTTGAGCTGTTTGAGCTAGAAACATGTTTTTTTTTTGTTCAAAGCTGCAGATTATGCGGCAGTTGTAAAATAATGTGGCAAATGTAGAAAATGTATAATTGTGCAAAAATCGGCGTGGCCGAACAGTCACATAATTCTAGTGGCCCTGCTCATACCTCTGACTAGGTGCAGAAGTGCTCCTCTGGGGTTAGAGAAGAGAAGTGCAGAAAGGAGCAACAGAGGTGCAGAAAGAGGCTAGAGAACTGCAGAAAGAGGCAAGGGCCCTTCCACCATGCTGTAATACATGTTGCTGTGTTTTTGGTAACGTTTGAGCCGTTTGAGCTAGAAACAAGGATTATTTTTGTTCAAATCTGCAGATTATGAGGCAGATGAGGGATTATGTGGAAAATGCAGAAAATGTATAGTTATGAGAAAATCATCGCGGACGAACAGTCACATAATTCCAGTGGCCCAGCTCATACCTCTACCTAGGGCTGTTAAACCTGGCACTTCTTGGCATGATTACCCCAGACTTTTTGACTCTACCTCTGCTATTGTTTGACTGACTTAGATGCTTTGGACACTTTGCCACTGCTAAACAGTGTCAAAGTGTATGTGTTCCCTGTATAAAGTAACGGTAATTGGTTGTCCATGATTGGTATGTTTGCCTTACTAGTAAGGTCCTTAGTACAGTGCACTATGTGTGCCAGGGCTGGGAATGCAAATGCTACTTGTGGGCCTGCAGCACTATTTGTGCCACCTACACAAGTAGCCTTAAAAAGGGAACTCAGGTCTGCCATTGTTGGGCCTCCGTGCAGTTTGTTAAACTGCCATGCTGTTCTGTCAAGTGCACTCACTTGCCAGACCATACCCTTCCATTCCAGGGCACCTCAGACACCCCTATGGTAGGTCTAGGGTACCCCTTGGACAGTATGCACTGCATGTGAAAGGTAGGACATGTACTAAGGTGTGTGTCATGTCCTGACAGTGAAATAATCTCCATTTCGTTTTTCACTGTTGAAAGGCCATCTTGCCCAAAGGACAGAATGGGAAGGCTGAGTAATATGTTTTCCAGCCTATCTTCCCAAAGGCTTAAAATGGAAAGGTGAAGTTTAGTATGCCTGATCTCACAATGTAATAACACATCTTTTTAAGTAGGTGGTTTTGCAGTGTGTGTCCAGAAGCCACTCTTTTAGAAGTGGCTGAGTTTTTGTGCTCTGAAATTTCTGTGTGTCTCTGCCTGGCTGCGCATTGACTGTCTGGAATTGAAAGCGATAGGATCTGGGTAATGTCTTGACCCAGGGGAGGAGGTGAGACAGCAACAGGGTGACCTGCATCTGGAGTGTAGGGGGAGGAGAAGCCCCTAGAGGCGAAGAGCCCTGGGTCGCTGCCATGAAACAATTGGCCCATATCCTGCTGAGTGATTGAGAATCCAGACCCCCAGAAATCAAAGGAAGAAAGGTGTCACTGGCAGGGAGGCACCCAGAACTGGTTTGAACAGGGGTCAGTGCCCCCTGAAGCACAAAGACTTCAAAGCCATTGAGGGGTATAACTATTAGAGCTGAAGCCCCTGAACGTTGGAGAATGGCTTGATCAAGTGTGAACAAGACTGGAGCTACTTCGTGGTCAAGAGGACCTTTACCAAGGAAGAAACAACTGAATAGACTGAAGGAGAGGACTGACCCTTGCTGTGTGTTCTGGGGCTGACCTGCAGTTTGCTGGTTTAACCAAGGAAAGGCTAAAGGGACTTTGCTGTGTGCTGTGTCCCCCTGCTTGAAGGACGTTGCTGTGTGCTATGTCCTGAAGTAACTTATCCCCAAGGGCCTGAGGTGAGCTTGCTCCCTGTTCGGAAACTCAGGAACACAAAAGTTTCCAGGAGAGTCTCAGCGGCATTGTGTGAGTGTGCTTGTTGCAGCCTGAAACTCTTGTAAGAACTGCCTGTGATCGTAGGCGGCTAGCGTCCAAGTGAGTCTCAGTAGCACTGTGTGTGCATGCTTTGTGCAGCCTGAGACCTTCAGGAGGATCGGCCTGTGATCGTAGGCATCTGGAGTCCAAGCAAGGATCAGCGACGCGGTGTGCGTGTGCTTTGTGCAACCTGAACCCCTTTGTGAGGACTGTTCAGTGATCGTGTGCACCGGAATTCAAGTGAGTCTCATCAACGCTGTGTGCGTGTGCGTTGTGCACCGTGAGACCTTCATGAGGATTTGCCTTGTTATTGTGTGCACCAGAATCCAAGTGAGTCTCATTGATGCTGTGTGCGTGTGCGTTGTGGACCGTGATACCTTTGTGAGGATTTGCCTTGTTATCGTGTGCACCGGAATCCAAGTGAGTCTCATTGATGCTGTGTGCGGGTGCGTTGTGCACCGGGAGACTTTCATGAGGATTTGCCATGTTATTGTGTGCACCGGAGTAAAGTGAGTCTCAGCGACACTGTGCGTGTGATCTTTGTGCAGCCTGAGACCTGTGTGTGGAGTGCCCAGTGATCGTGCACCCGGATTGAAGGAGGACTCAGCGATGATGTGTGCGTGTGCTTTGTGGCAGCCTGAGAGCTTTGTAATTGAAGCGGCCCGGACCGGCAGTCCCGGAGGAGCTGAGTTGCCGGCCCGAGGCGCTGTTGCCATTTCACAAAGCTGCATTGGAGGCCCAGCCGCTGGACGAGGAGAAGAGAGTGAGCTCATGCCCCCCAGGTAACATGTGTAGACTCCTGGGGTGGGACATGGGCTCGGAAGGAGACGCTCTTGGCCTCTCTCTCGTGTTGGCAGCGCGAGTGTCTGCTTCGGCTCTTATCGGGGCCCGTGTTGCCAAGGGAATGGTGTTACAGGGCCAGAGTGCGAAGCTGCACTTTGGGATTACATCGTACTGTGTTGGGGACAAATGCGAGAGGCTGACTGAAGGTCAGAAGGAGAGGCGGAGAGACTGCCTAATGCCCGGTGATTGGGGTCTGAGTGTACTACGCAGTATTCCATTTCTGCAGAACGCAGTACTTGACTGACGTAGTACGCATTGCAACATTTCTGCATAACGAACTACCTAATTCTCGTATGATGCATTGCCTTGTTTCTGCGTATTGCGCATTGCATTATTCCTGCATAACAAATTACCTGATTAGTGAATACGCATTGCCTTATTTTTGCAGAACAACATATTTGGTGGTTGTATTACGCATTGCATTATTTGATCTTCCAAAGTGCCTGACTGTTGCGTTACAAATTGCATTCTTTTCATTGCAGAGTGTCTGATTGCTATGTTACGCATTACTGTATCTTTACATTGCAAAAGTGCCTGATACTAGCATTACAAACTGTATGACATGATATTAGGAGTACAGGAGAATGTTTAGAAGTGCTCATTGACAACGCCGAACTTACAAGGGCTGGCATGCCTAACAACTGGCCAGGAGAAATATTACACAACCTCATATGTTGGTTTTATATTGTGTGGTCTTAACGTATATCTTTTACATAAGGTACTCATTTTATAAAACCCGTGTGGAGTCTATTTGTCCACCACTCTGCAAACGCACTTCCTGGCGTGCTCTTGGTTGGGCATTAAGTATCCTATGCTGCTGGGGGTCCTTAGGGGCCAAATAGCCTACCTGTTGCCTCCAGTAAGCCCCACACAGTGGGATTGCTGAGAGGTGGTCGGAGGTCACACCCCTTTCTCCACCACTTTGCAAACGCAGCTCCGGCGTGCTCTTGGTTCAGTGATGAAGTCCCCTTGCCCCTTGAGGGTCCCAGGGCTAGGCCTGCCCAGGCTGATTTCGGCCCCATGGACCCCATCCCTGGGGCCCGGCCTTTTTTTTATTTTTTTAAAACTTTTTTTTTTGAAGGGTGGCCGCTTGGCCCCCTTCCCTGGGCCAATTTTGGCCTGCCCCGGGGACCCTATCCCCTGGCACCTGCCCTCTATTTTTATTTTCATTTTGGAGGGGGGCCCCGGGCACCCCCTTCTGAGGCCTATTTAGCCCCGGGGACCCCATCTACCGGGGCATGGCCAATCCTTTTTTTTTCAAATGGGTAGGGGAGCCTGCGTGGCCATTTTGGGCCCCAGGGACCGCATCCCCCGGGGCTTGGCCTCACATTGCGGACTACGGAGGAGCCCAAATGCCTCTGCGGTCCCTGCCAGCTCCCCGCCTCCTGCGGGAGCCAGCATTGCTTTTCGGACATAAGGGAGCTGCTGACATGAAGCTCCATTTGCCCAAAAGCAATTCTACTTCGCTTCATGGAAGTGAGAGCAGTTTTCCTGCTTTTGCTTCCATGAAGCGAAGAAGAGTTTGCTATGGCATGGCGGAAGCAGTGCTCCTGCCATGCCATAGCAGACTGCAATGTACCGGGGATGGGCAACCCGGGACATTGCTGGAGCCGGCCCATGGGGCTGGCGGTCCCCAGGGCCATTGAAGGCTCCTGGAGGGGGCCCCTCTCCCATCAGATTTAAAGCCCCAGGGAGGTGGTGGTCCCCGGTGCTGCGGGGAGTCCGTATGCCCCGCATGTCATTAACCTGGCCCACACGTGAGCTTAACGAAAGCCCGCGCTTTTTTTTTTTTTTTTGCAGCGGGATTCGCGGACCCTACATGAATCCCACCGAATTTTGAGGAAAAAAAGGCTTTTTTAGGCCCTCAGGGTCCCTGTTGTACCCCCTGCACAGGCCTAGGGGTCTGGTTGTTTCTACCCTGCCCTCTTTTACATTTTTTTTACCTTTTTTCTTGTGACTCAGTTCAACCGAGTCACAAGATGGCTGCCAACACTTCCTGTTGGAAGTGTTGGCAGCCAATCAGATTACAAGGCTCAAGATTGGGAGGGTTCATGGATCCTTCACGTCGATATATAGATATCTGCAAATATTTAATTTTCTCAAAAACTACTGAACGGATTTACACCATTTAATAAAAGGAGTGCACTCTGGACCAAGAGCTACATTTCTGCCAAATTTGGTGCAATTCCGTTCAGTAGATCGGGCTGTAGCTGTGTCAATATTTTCCTATGGAAATGAACATGGAGAAAACGCATTTTGGGACTCCCCTGTATTCTCGGCACCTGCTCAATGAAATACCCCCAAACCTTTGCAGCAGGCCATTAGTTTGGAACATTTCGCGAAGATTTGTCAAACAGCGCCAAAGATAATGGCAAAATAAATAGCTCTATTTGAATAGATACAAGGTCCTAATTATAGCTACCTAGTAGGTAATATATATATATATATATATATTCACTGAAAAAAACATAGGTTTCAGGCACGTTATAGTTAGGAATTAGCATTTAAAAAACCTTAGAGATTCACTGAAAAAACCATAGGTTTCAGGGGCGTTATAGTTAGCTGGACTTTTCAATCGTACAAAAACATTGAAATTCCCCTGTTATAGTTAGTCCAGCTAATTATAACTCGCGCGCCCGCAATGCACCGCTGATGACGTCACATATTACATCACTCATGACATGGTCAGTGACATCACTCATGACATCACTGATGACATCTCAAATGACGTCACTGATGACATCATCCAGTGAATGTGTGTTTTTCCGAAAATTACATATGTTTTATTTATGTATATCTCAAGGTCGATGGAAGAATAAATGGGTATATAAGTGTCTAAATGGATGATTTGTTTTTGAAAAATTGATTGTGCAACTGACTGATTAAGTGTATCTTAGTGAATACATGGCTTAGTGAGCAATGTTTAAATATGTAAATATCTGTATGAGTCTCTCACTTTGTGTATAAGTGGCTGCATGGGTTGGTGAGTAGCTACATGAGTGTTTATATAGATTATTAGTTGTTTTTTTGAGTATCAGTATGAATGTCTGAGTGTCTGTATGGTTCGGTGGGGGGTATTACGTAGTGCATATGTGCATGAATGAGTGACTCACTGTTTGTATGTGTTGAAGACAGCATGTGTGCAGGACTGTATGGGTGGATGAGGGTGTGCATGGGTGTGTTCGTGAGTGAATCACTGTCTCAATTGTGTCTTTATGAGTAACTACATATGTTTTAAACTAGTATATGTGACTATTGGTGTATATAAGTGAGTATAAGTGAGAGTGAGAGATTGCAAGAGTTCTTGTATGAATAAGTATGCATTTCTATAAGTGATTGTTTAAAAGACTAAGTATGTGTAAGTTTCTGTAGAAGTAAATGTGGTGTTGTGTGAATAACTGTATATGCAAGTAAAGGGATGTTTGATTCTTTATTAGCATGAGTGACTATGTGTGTGAGTAACTCTATGGATGAGTGGCGTAGAGTAACAGGATGTATAGGTGTATGAGTACATATGATGAGTGAGTACATGTATGAGTGACTGTATAGGACTGTTGGTGAATGAGTGGATGTGTATGTGGATCTTAGAATTACTGAATAAGTTGTAACTGGTATTGGTATGCCCATTGTTTTGAAAATTTTAGTTTCTATTTTTGAATGTGTGTATCAAAGGTTATATTAGGGTGAGAGGAGGTCAGCCACTCTAACAAAAGGATGATGTCATCAGTGATGTCATTTGAGATGTCATCAGTGATGTCATGAGTGATGTCACTGACCATGTCATGAGTGATGTAATATGTGACGTCATCAGCAGTGCATTGCGGGCGCGCGAGTTATAGTTAGCTGAACTAACTATAACGGGGGAATTTCAATGGTTTTGTACGAGTGAAAAGTCCAGCTAACTATAACACCCCTGAAACCTATGGTTTTTTCAGTGAATCTCTAAGGTTTTTTAAATGCTAATTCCTAACTGTAACGTGCCTGAAACCTATGGTTTTTTCAGTGAATTTCAAAGGTTTTTTAAATGCTAGTTTCTAACTATGCCTACAGAGATAGGACATGTGAAGAAAGAAGAAAAAAACAAAAGAAAAAAAAGAAATGCAGAACGAAGCAACAAAAGTCCTCAAAGACGAAAAAAAGTGCAGGAAGAACAAACAGAAGAGCAGAAAGAAGCCATGTTGCAAAATCATCCTGGACCCTCAATTTTTTCAGACAGAAACTGGTGGTAACTGAGCCTGACTAACCAGTCCTAGAGCCAGTGCTATGTTAAAAGACACTCAGAATACAGTGAAAACACCTACATGCACTAGGGAACACTATGCGTTGGGGAACCCCTGTGATTAGCATGACCTCCTCTGTAAGCCCCTAGTATATAATAGGGCAGGGGAATAAAACTACCTCTTAAAACGCGCCACAGGGCGTGTTTGCACACGTCACCTCAGGCCCTGTCCCCTCCCTTCCCCACTGTGTAAACACGCCATGTGGCCGTTTTAAGTTGGGAGAATAAATCCCCTTGAATCCTGAGGGTCCCTAGGGTCCAATTAGACCACTAGGTACCTCTAGTAAGCGCCACAGAGCTGCATTGCAGAGAGATGTAAAAAGGGGCACGGCCTAGACCACCTCTCTGCAACGCAGCGCAGTGGCGCTTACTGGAAGCACCCGGTGGGCTAGTTGGCCCCCAGGGTCCCTCAGGATTGAGGGAGAATTATTTCCCCAACTTAAAACGCGCCACAGGGCTTATTTGCACACGTTAACTCAAGCCCCGTCCCCTCCCTTCACCACTGTGTATACACGCCCTGTGGCCGTTTTTAGTTGGGAGATTAAGTTCATTTGAATCCTGAGGGTCCCTAGGGTCCAACTAGCCCACTAGGTACCTCCAGTAAGCACCACAGAGCTGAGTTGCAGAGAGGTGTAAAAAGTGGCACGGCCTGGACCACCTCTCTGCAACGCAGAGCAGTGGCGCTTACTGGAAGCACCTGCTGGGCTAATTGGCTCCCAGGGTCCCTCAGGATTGAAAGGAAATTATTTCCCCAACTTAAAACACGCCACAGGGCGTGTTTGCACACATAACCTCAGGCCCCGTCCCCTCCCTTCACCACTGTGTAAATGTGCCCTGTGGCCGTTCTAAGTTGAGAAATTAAGTCCCCTTGAATCCTAAGGGTCCCTAGGGTCAAACTAGCCCACTAGGTACCTCCAGTAAGCGCCACAGAGCTGCGTTGCATAGAGGTGTAAAAAGGGGTGTGGCCTCAGAACACCTGTCTGCAACGCAGCTCCCCGGCGCATACTGGAGATACCTGTTGGGCGAGTTGGCCCTCAGGGACCCTCAGTATTGAAGGGGAATTAATTCCCCAACTTACAACTGGCCAGGGGGCGCGTTTGCAGAGTGCTGCAAGGAGGGGGCGTGGCCTCCGGCGCGATGCCGGTCTTTTATTTATTTTATTTTTTTAAGAAGGAGGGCTGTGTAGCCCCCCTTCTTTTTGTAATTTATTGGCCCTGGGGACCCCATCGCCCAGGGCCTGCACCCTAATTTTTTTTGTTGAAAAAAATGTATTTAGCCCTCCCAATGCCTTAATCGGCCCCGGGGACCCAACCCCCGGGTCATGGCCTTTTTTTTTTTATTATTCTTTAGGAGGGGGGCTGCGTTGCCCCCCTCCTCAGGCCACTTATGGCCCCGGGGACCCCATCCCCCGGGGCCGGCCTTTGTTTTTTAGAATTTAAAAAATATATATATTTATAGAAACACCTAGGACATGCTGGACAAACCGTATGTACCTATCACCATGACGATTTGCATGATATTCATTAAAAGAGGACTATGCATACAATGAATCCACGTAGAATGTATTTACACCGCTAGTGAAGCTCTGACGTGTCTGATGCCCTACCGTGCTTAATCCCGGCGCCCCCGCCGGTGGGTACTCTCCAAGTAGACACCCTTGTCGTTTATTTATACAAACATGGGTAGCTATTGACAGGCACAATTAATACACACGCACACCAAGCCATTCAAAGGGGATTGGACAAAAATTCGACCAAACTATGCAAGAAACCCCCCTCACGGTTAATAAAACACACATCCACCGCCGGATGTGTAATACTTTTTATTTTACTCTCTGGAAAGAAGACGAACCTCACTTGAGAATCACAGCATGCTCCTGGCTGAGCCCAATGCTGTGTTACACCCACCAGTGCCCGCCGAGTTCCACACACCTCTGTGTTGTATTGCACCAGCTAGTGCATATGCTATGACACTCTCTAGCCCATGTGCACTGTAACACCACCCCGTGAATATGTCTTGCCACACTTGCCTTCGCACGGGTTATATTGCCCCATCTAACGTGCCTTCCTCGATGCCTATCTTATAACGCACAGCGCTATGCCATACATATTACAATCTGGGATCCATATCTTTGTCACAGTGCACATGCAACGTTACACTCCCCAGCACATATTTTATATTACAACTTTAGAGACTAGTTAGGATACACAACACTGCCCTGTGCATATTACACTCCAAGGCGCATATCGCATAGCGCGTGCTAGTGCCTATGCTATCTCGCGCTCTCCAATGAATCTGTCATTGCGCACAATGTATTGCATATTATATTTCACGCCCCGGTTCATCTTATATCACACTTTTTGGTGCATAGTTTATACCATATACTACATCTAGTTTTCATTTTCAATCGTGCTCTCAGGACTATGTTCTATATAACACTGCGTCCACCTACCCTTTTCACGGGCATTACATTTTGCGATGGGGGTGGAGGGTCAGGGGGTGTTTCTGCCAAGTGAGCCCGGAGTCACAGTCACACACGTCCTCTTCTTCCTGAATAAAAGTGAGATTATGCTGCATACTTGTTCATATTTTAAGTAGTTCGCACAGACACACATTTTAAAAACAATAAAGTTCCTAATACCCACCTTCTCTGAACAGTTAGCTTGCTGCCCCATCCACCTCCTCCCTATCCTCTGTTGTCTGAATCCATGGACTAGCCTCCTCCCTCCTGCCATGCATGGTCTGATGTGCTGCCACTGCCCTCCATTTAGCATGATGTACCAGTCCCCTCCTCTTGCCCTCCATTGCCTAATTCTATGGCCCATCATTGACCTCTGCTTAGCCTCTGTGCTTAGCTTGCTTTCCCTATTCTCCTTCCCCCTGCCCTCCGATATCTTTGTGCATGCCCCTGCTCCATCCTTTTTGCCCACCATGTTCCATGGACCTGCCACTCCTATCTACTCTGAGTGTTCTGTTGAGCTGCCACTCACCTCCCACCTGCCTAGCATTGTCAGATGACTGTAACCTGTCCCTGCCACCTCCACCCTGCCTGTCCACATGCCATGCCCTTATCCTCTTCGTCCTGTCCTACATGGTCCATTTTACTGCCACACCCTTCTGCCCTCCCTGGTCTGTTGTGCTGCAACTGCTCCTCCTGCCTGCCCCACGCGGTCTGTTGTGAGGCCCCTTCCCCTGAACTCTCTTGTCTGTGCCCAGGTCCTGACCCTCCCTTCTATCCTCCATGGTCCTTTGTGCATGCCCCTGCACCCTCCTTCTTGCCCATCATAGCCATTGTGCTGCCACTAACCCTCCCGCTTGCCATGCATGGTCTTCTGTGCTGCCATGGCCCCTCCCACCTTCCCTGTGTGGTCAGCTAGCTGCCCCTGATCCCCTCCCACCTTCCCTCCATGGTCTGTGTGTATGCCATCATAGTCTCGTTGTTGCTCTCCATGGTGTGTCTTGTTTCTAGTGCCCATCCTGCCTGACCTCCATGGTCATCTTGCTGCTCCTGCCCTGCCTCCTTGCCTCCAGCCCTCTGTTTCCATATGCAGACCCCTATTCCCTCCCTCCTGGCTTGTCTGTTCCATTGGAATGCCCCTGATCCGTCCCTCCTGCCCTTTATGGTCTGTTATGCTGCAGCTTTCTCTCCTGTCTGTCCATTATGGTCAGCTAGCTACCATTGCCTCTTTCCCCTCTGTTCTCTGTTGTCCATGTGCATGGTCCTGTCCCCTCCCTATTGCTTTCAATGGATTGCTGTGCTGCACTCCCGTCCCGCATGCCCTGTGTGGTGTATTGTGCTGCTGCAAACCCTGATGCCTGCCCTGTAGGGTCAGTTTGGTGCACCTCTCCATGTCCCTCCTGTCCTCTGTTATCCTAGTCCATGTCCCTACCCCAATTCCTCCTGCCTACCATGATCCAATGTACCATACTTGAGAACATTTTGAACTTGGTAAGAGGGAGATTTTGAAAAAAAACTGGGGTATTGATATTCCCCTTTGAGTTGCATTGAAAAAGAGGAGATTGTAGACAGAAGACAGATCAAATAAAGCCTATTTGAGCTTAAAAACATTGAACGTTTCCTGGCTGAAACGGGTCTGTTGGCATGTATGGTTGTACTACCACTGCCTCTTCCTTCTGCCCACAATGCTCTATTATATTGCCACAGCCTCTCTTGCCAGTCCTGTATTGTTGGTTGTTGCCCCTGCCCCCCTTTCCACTGTCCTCCATAGTCTCTTGTGCTGCCACTGCCCTTCCTGCATGCCCAGTGTGGTCAAATTGTTGCCTCTGCACTCTCCTACCTGCCTTCAATTGTCAGAGTCTGTGCCCCTGGCCTCTGCCTCTCAATAGTATCCCAATGAACAACTAGATTGCGAACATTCTATATTTATTACAAAAGTGTGGAACGCCTGATGTCATCTTGATGTCATCAAAACTGTAATACCTAGAGCATTTCTTTTAGAAATTACATATATGAGAGGGTCGTATTTGCATCAAAATTATGGTTAGTGCTCTAAAAAACTAAAATGAGGACATATTTTCTGAGTTTTCAAATAGCGACAACGAACTTTTAAATTATTTGTAATCTTTATTTTTTTTATCCAGTTGACCACTTGATTAAATGTTGCACTTAGGGGAGAGGATGTGGTGTTACTTCCAGAGCTGCAGACTTTGCAACTGGGGAACCAGGTTGGAGTTTCTGCTTCAGCTCCACATTCTGCGATTCTTGTCAAATCACTTAATCTCCCCATGTCTACAACCAAAATGAATTTGATCTTGTGTGATGTAACCAATGCTCATGTAAAGCATTCCAATACCTGACAAGTCTGCATTATATAAAACTGCAAATACACAAAAAATAAGTGTTTTGCACACTTCTGTCATTGGGCTATATGTGGGCTACATCTGGGTGATATTTGTGCTGCATTTGAGCTCTTTTGTCTCTGGTGGCCATCTTGGGAGATTTATTTATTATGAAGCTTCCTAATTTCCTCATTTACTGCAGTCTCCTCATTAGGAAATGCTTTCAGTTTTTTACTTTGATTCCATCAAGAAGGTATTCAGATGTGTCACACATTTGCCATAAATTCTGAATGTTAGCACTCTAGTTGCTCATTAGATCACTGTAGTAAAGCTACTGCTCACCATGGAAGTCTGCTGCTGGTATTAAAAGTGCATGTTTCAGTCTGCATATCAGAATTTTTTAATGAAATAGAAGAGTATTTGAGAAGTCAAAATGCGCCCTCATTTTTCTTTCTGCAGCACTAATCATAATTTATATGGCAAAATGAACCCCCTCATTTTGTTCCTTTGTAAATTAAAGGTTTTAAGTGTTACCACTTTATTACAATCAAGATGGCTTCAGGTGTGCCATACTTTTGTCATAAGTAAAACTGTTAGAGCACTAGTTGTTCGTTAGAACACTCTGGGACATTCTGTCATTGGGCTATAATTGGGCTACATCTGGGTGATATTTGGGCTACATTTGGGCTCTTTTGTCTCTGGTGGCCATTTTGGGAGACTTATTTGTTATGAAGTTTCCTAATTTCCTCATTTACTACAGTTTCACCAGTAGGAAATACTTTCAGTTTTTTTACTTTGATTCCATCAAGAAGGCATTCAGATGTGTCACACATTTTCCATAAATTCAGAATGTTAGCACTCTAGTTGCTATTTAGATCATTGTAGTAAAGCTACTGCTCACCAGGGAAGTCTGCTGCTGGTATTGAAAGTGCATAATTCAGTCTGCATGTCAGAATTTTTTTATGAAATAGAAGAGGATTTGAGAAGTCACTCAAAACGTGCCCTAATTTTTCTTTCTGCAGCACTAATCATGCTTTCTATGGCAAAATGAACCCCCTCATTTTGTTCCTTTTTAAATTAAATGTTTTAAGAATTACCACTTTATTCCAATCAAGATGGCTTCAGGTGTGCCATACTTTTGTCATAAGTAAGACAGTAAGCGCTCTAGTTGTTCTTAAGAACGCTCTGCGACATTCTGTCATTGGGCTATACTTGGGCTACATCTGGGTGATATTTGGGCTACATTTGAGCTCTTTTGTCTCTGGTGGCCATCTTGGGAGATTTATTTGTTATGAAGTTTCCTAATTTCCTCATTTACTGCAGTCTCCTCATTAGGAAATTCTTTCAGTTTTTTATTTTAGTTCCATCAAGAAGGCATTCAGATGTGTCACACATTTGCCATAAATTCTGAATTTTAGCACTCTAGTTGCTCATTAGATCACTGTAGTAAAGCTACTGCTCACCAGGGAAGTATGCTGCGGGTATTCAAAGTGCATGTTTCAGTCTGCATGTCAGAATTTTTTTATGAAATAGAAGAGGATTTGAGAAGTCAAAATATGCCCTTATTTTTCTTTCTGCAGCACTAATCATAATTTCTATGGCAAAATGAACCCCCTAATTTTGTTCCTTTGTAAACTAAATGTTTTAAGTGTTACCACTTTATTCCAATCAAGGTGGCTTCAGGTGTGCCATACTTTTGTCATAAGTAAGACTGTTAGCGCTCTAGTTGTTCGTTAGAACACTCTAGGACATTCTGTCATTGGGCTATACTTGGGCTACATCTGGGTGATATTTGGGCTACATTTGGGCTCTTTTGTCTCTGGTGGCCATCTTGGGAGATTTATTTGTTATGAAGTTTCCTAATTTCCTCATTTACTGCAGTCTCCTCAGTAGGAAATACTTTCAGTTTTTTACTTTGGTTCCATCAAGAAGGCATTCAGATGTGTGTGGTAAATAATTTTCATTACCTGGACTTAATTTGATACGGAAACATAATAAAACAGCTCAGTAAAATGAGAGGCAGAATCCGTGGTATCAGAGGTTCGGAATGGGCTTTATTCCAATGAACGATTATAATCGGTTGCTCCAAGTTCCATCACCACGGAGGTTCAGGAAGTGAAGTACATACATTATTGACAAGAAATGACTTTTATAGTACATACATTACAATGAAGCGAATGCAGTAGGCGTAACAATTGATAAGGAAAATGACGATTCATATGCGTAACCGAAAATGGGTGTAATAAGGAGTAAAAAGGAACATAATTGGTTATGATGTCATATATAGGTGGATCTATAAGATAATACTTGGCATAGATGCGCGCGCAGCAGCATGACGTGTGATTGACGTGCAACTAGGGGGTGAAGGGGACTTGACATTTAGCTCTACATGTGGCGACAGAAGTCTGGAGGGTCAAGTCAACCTAATCCCAAATCATATCTAACATCCTATGTTTAAAGAACTATGTTATCCAAAAGAAGGACTCTCGGACAGAATCTATTCTATACTGACTGTGCGTGCGTGTACAAGCGTCTAAGTGTCTATACTAAATGCGAGGGCGGAATCTTCCATAGTAACAGGGCTATGAATTACTTGCATAAAGACAGAGAAGTCGGGCCTTTGCTTGGTAGCTGGCAGAATGTTTACTTAAGCTACTAGACAGGAATGCGTTGGGCAGGGATGAGGCAGATAACTCGAAGGTGAAATACAGTTCTTGGCAGAGAATAGGCTGATGTCAGGCTTCGTGAGCCGCGCAGAGAATGAGACAAAGTTCATGGTCACGGATGCAGGCTCAGACTGGAGTTTTCAGAGGCAAAAGGCAGGAAGAGTTCGATGACAGAATCAGGGCCTACTTGCCTGGACTGTAAAATGGCATAAGTGAGCCATATAAAGGCGGTGGCCTTTCGTACTTAGGAAGGGAATATCCGGCCTATTCATGGCGGATCTGACAGAGGACATGTTGACGATGGACACACATGTGTTTGCGTCTTCATAACTGGAACTGGAGGGAACATACATGTACTTGTAACATGCACATAGAACCGTTGGGGTCCAAGATAGGGGACATAACTGACCAGAAAAATCCATATTTCCACATTCCCTCCTTGTCCCCTACTTGCCCGTCAAGAGATATCAATCTTCATTAATCCATTGATCTGTTCATATAGCATCATTTGTTCTTCTTTCTTCTTCCGGGATCTTGAATGAAAATCTTGACGTGGAATGCACGATGTGGTACACAGACCACAAATCGCTGGTCCACATTGCAGACATAAGCAGCAACTGAATAGTATGAGAAGGCCAATACCTAGGAAGGATAGGACTCTCCATCCCCAGGCTGATATCACGCTCCAAAACCAACCGGACCAAGTCCAGGTGCCTGGATTCTGGTGTATCTGGTTTACAATCTTATGAAGGCGAGTTATAGCTTTATATACAGATGGCGAATTTTCTGGTATGAATACGCAGCAGCTTGATCCGATGACCCTACAAGCTCCGCCCCTATCAGCCAGGATGACGTCAAGGACAAGACGATTTTGAAGCACAACAATCCGCATAGCAGACTGCTCTTCTGTTAAATTGCCTAAGGCGGAAATAGTTTCATTCACTACTGCTTCAAGAGTTCTAGTTAATCTACGTATCAGCTTACTATTAGTAACAGTACCTATATAGGGAAAGATGCCTTTATTGAAATCGGTGTATTTTTCCCATGCTGTTTCAGTGTAATCGACAATCGGGAGATCTCTCCGCTCTCTGTTGTGTACTAAATGAATATTTCTATAATAATCAGGAGGAGCTAGGAAAACAGGTGGCAAAAGGAATGCAATGTAGCAGGTACCATCCCAATCTAGGGGTAGACGCATATATGCAGTCTGACCACATATAAAGTAGGAGTGGCGATAAGCTCTAAATGAAGATTTACCTTGATCACTGAATTCTACTGTAGTAGTGCATTTACTATGGCCCATATGTATGGAACCAACTTTTCTTACACACAATTCACCTTTCGCTGGGAATACTGACAGGGTTGGTAAAACTAGTTCAACTTCGGATTCGACATTTAGAACCATGAGATTAGGAGTAAAGTTACCTAATCCATATACTTCATTTTCTAGATCAGTTCCTGTTCCTTTGGGGCGACCCTCCTTGTCAGGGTAACAGACTTTGAATAAAACTAGGTTCAGATTTCCCCATACCCACTGGTCTTGGTAAACGGCTGTATCTGAGTCTATGGAATTGATTAAACTGAACCATGCTCCACAGGAGCCATTATGTGTAAACGGATGTGGAAAGAAAGGCAAGACTCCTTCATAATTCTGATAGGGAGGGAGCCGGCCACACACCCAACAATTAGTTGCATTACTAGTCTGGTGGGAATGATGTAACATACTAATGAAAGTGTTATTGCGCAGCGCAAGTCTATAAGACAATTCATGCGGGGGTAAGTCACTAAAAGAATGTTCAGCTGTTACATTATATACATTTCTGGCAATAGGGTAATATATGTGCAACAATATACTTGCAGTAATTATTAAAAGACTTAAGAAAAACAAGATTAATAATGTCACTATGCAATGGCTACGCAGTGATTTACAATACGCCTGTCGTTTCATTATTTTTCGCGACTGTCCATGATTCAGGTCTAGGCGATACATGTCGGAGACAGATTCAACCGCTTCACCTAGGAGAGGACTTAAACAATCAAATCGTCCGACGGCCTAGGCCTTAATTTTAGTTTGTAGAGTTCTTTACTGTCGGCCTTAGCCAGAGGTAGTTTTGAGTCAATTGGTGAGGACACACGAGGTGGGCTGGTTACATCTGAAGGAAGTCCATGAAATTTCTTGATATGACTTGAATGAATCCATCCTTTCCTGCCTTCAATCTTCACAGCTGTCCTTGTGGTTAGCAAGACCAACTTGGGTGTCTTCCACCTGGGCTCCAGCTGAGTCTTTCGGTCGAAATTCCTCACAAGGACGAAGTCCCCCGGAATTACGTCATGGGGTTTCACCTCAGTGTTGTCGGGAAAGGCTGCAGCTACCTGTGAACGACAAGATTGTAGTGCAGACATCAAGGAAGCCAAGTAATCTGTCAGCATATTACAGTCAATATCAGTTATTTTTCGTGGTATAGGCGTCCCCCACATATTTGGTGGTCTGCCGAAGATCACCTCATACGGGGATAGCCCTGTTCGAGAGTGTGCTACCATTCTTGTGTAAAAGAGTGCAACTGGTAATGCTACTACCCAGTCGACACCTTTCTCTCTGCATATTTTGGACAATCTAATTTTCAGAGTCTGATTATGTCTTTCTACGAGACCTGCTGCTTCGGGGTGTCGGACACAGTGGAATTTCCACTGATAACCTAACAAGAGTGAAACGTGTTTCATTAATTCGGATGAGAACGGCTGGCCGTTATCTGAGTGAACAACACGTGGTAAACCGTATCGTGGGAAGAATTCTCGAACTAGCTGTTTGGCAGTAGTCGGGGCAGTGTAATCTGAAACCGGGTATGCCTCCGTCCAGCGGGACAGAGCGCAGACAACTACGAGAACATATTTGAATCCTCGACATCGTTCCATCTGGATATAATCCATCTGGAGGACTTCAAAAGGGTGATCAGGAGGATGAAATCCACCCTGCTCTACGGGAACGCTTTTTCCTGGGTTGAACTGGCAACAGATCATGCAGGTACGGACCTTTTGTTTGGCTGCTGCTCGTAAATGTTTATTGAACCAAATGTGTTGAATGCTGTCTAGCATAGCTTTTTCTCCTAGATGTGCTGGACTATGTATAGTGTTAATTATAACTTGGACCATTGAATCAGGAAGGAACCACACGGACTTTTCCTTCATCATCCATCCTTGATCCGTTTGGATCCCTCCTAATTCAGTCCATTTCTTTATTTCTTCTGATGTAGCATGTGTCTGGATGTCAATTACGTCAAAAGTAGGATCTTTAACTGTCATACAATGTGTCGGGACTATTGTCTTTGTCATGTCGGATGTTTGTGTTTGAGCAGTCTGTTTAGCTGTTCTGTCAGCTAAATTATTGCCTTGAGAAATGACATCAGTAACTTTCGTATGTGCTTTGCATTTCATAATCGATATTGCAATCGGTAGATGTATCGCATCTAATAAGGCATGAATGAGGGGTCCATGCTGAATGTGGGCACCGTGGGAAGTTAAATAACCTCTCTCTCGCCACAGCACGCCAAAGTCATGTACAACTCCGAATGCATAACGTGAATCAGTGTATATATTGACTTTTTTATTTGTAGCTTGAATACAGGCTTGTGTCAGAGCGACGAGCTCTGCTGCTTGAGCGGACAAGGTATTTATACACTTGGTTTCAATAATTTCAGTGTCTGTGGTGACTGCGTAAGCGGCCACTAACTCTCCTGTACTTGTTTTCATACATGAACCATCTACATACAACGTCAGGTCTGGATCTGACAATGGAACATCTGTCAAGTCTTGTCTGGGTTTCGTTGTGATAGTAATAACATCAATACAGTCGTGGGCTAATGGGTCTGTTCCATTTACAGGTAAAAGTGTGGCAGGATTCAATGTGTTACAGCGTCTGATTTCTATGTGTGGCTGAAACAATGTAAGTTCGTACCCTGTAAGTCGCGCTATAGTCAAGTGTTGTGTTTGCGTTCGATTCACAAGAACCTCTACGGCGTGTGGTACTTGTACTGTCAATGGATGTCCTAACACTATGGCATCGCTTTGTCTGATTGCTAATGCTGTCGCTGCCACTGATTTCAGGCACGCAGGCAGAGCCTGAGCTACTGGATCTAATGTGCTAGAAAAATAAGCACATGGTTTGTGTGCTCCTGCTTGTTCCTGTGTGAGTACTGACAAGGCAGTACCTTCGCGTTCTGTAACAAAGAGTGTAAACTGTTTTCTGTAACATGGCGTTGCTAAAACAGGTGCTTGACATAAAGCTTTCTTTAGGCTTTCAAAAGCTTGTGTATGTTCCTGAGTCCAAGGGAGAACAGTCGATGTGGCTGCCTCCTGGGTTGTCAACTGAATGAGTGATTTTGCCAGAAATGCATATTGGGGGATCCACTGTCTACAATATGAAGTGAGGCCTATAAAAGCCCGCACCTCCTTTTGTGTCTTGGGTATTGGCATGTTAGCTATTAACTGAATGCGGTCTGGTGTAAGCTGCCTTCCCTCCTTGGACAGCGAGTGTCCAAGATAAATAACTCGCTGGACACAGAATTGCAGCTTAGAAGGGGACACCTTGTGCCCCTTTTCTGCTAGAAATTGTAAAACTGTCAGTGATGCTTTTTCACATTCGGGTTCGCTTCGGGCGGTGATCAGCAGATCATCGACATATTGAAGCAAGGCAGTGTTAACTGGCATGTGGATACTGTCGAGTTCTCGTTTCAGTGCTTGGCTATAGATGCTGGGGCTTTCTGTAAATCCTTGAGGTGCGCGTGAGAATTTAAAGCTACGTCCATTTAAACTAAATCCGAACAAATATTGACTTTCCGGATCTATTGGGACGCTGAAAAAGGCGTTTTTAAGATCAATTACAGTAAAGAATGTTGCTTCGGAATCAATGGCTGTCAATAATGATGAGATATCGGGGACCACAGGGAATTGTGGCACAATACATTTGTTTAATTCGCGCAGATCAATAACCAATCGATATACTGGCGGGGCCTTTGGATCTGTTCGTTTAAGAATCGGAATTATCGGTGAATTACATACATTGGAGTCCGTTTCTACAACCACCCCTTGGGCAATGAGCTCGTCAATGATTTGTAGTAAAGCCACTACAGCATCTGGTGGTAACTTGTATTGTCGCATTCGTGGTAGTACCACTCCTGCCTTTAGTGTAACTCGATATGGTGTAATATTCATGCAACCAACATCAGTAGGGCCTTGTGCCCATAGATGTGTAGGTAAAGTCTGCAATCGGGGATCCATGTCTCTAGACACATAATGACCTTTAAAATCACGTAAAAACAATCTTACTCCTTCCGGAGAACAACATATTATAGCTCCTAGAGCTTTCAATGTTTTTATTCCTAACAGGTTTTCTGGACATGATTTAGTAAGCAATAAATCGGTAGTTCGGGTCAAAGGTCCTATCGTAAGTGGAAGAGGTTGTGACACTTCATTAACAATAGGTTTTCCTGAAAAACCAAGGGAAATATTCTGAGAGCCTGAGAGGGGTGCCCCTGGAACTTCACTACGTTTTATGGTCGTTCGACTTGCCCCTGTATCAAGTAAAAATTTTCTGTCTTGGCCTAACAATTCACTATGTACATAAGGTCCTTCTTGATCTACAGGGATCTCGATAAGGGGTAAGTCAACTTCCCTCTCTAGGCTGGTTCATGCGTATCGTTGGTAATCAGGATAGTCGTACTGTGCGGTCTGGTACAGTTGTCGTGTCGTGGTTTGTGTGGCAGCAACGGGCAGCGCTGGTGCAGCTGGCACAAACTGTACAGACTGGGGTGGAGCTGGCATGGACTGTGCATGCTGCGGAGCTCCTTGTTCATTCTGGTCCTGTCTAAGTGGTCGTGGTCTTTCTTGTGTTTTACCTATGGCGATATTATGTTTCAAAACTGGACAATCGTGTACGTAATGACCTGGCTTTTTACAATAATTGCATGTCCCTTTTACAGGTCCTGCTGAATCACCGGAATGTGTCATACCCTTTTTATGTCCCTCAGCTGGAACTGTCTGAGAAACTAGCATTTTCATTTTTGTGTCTTTCATGCGTCTGTGTTCATGTTCTTGTTCCTCTCTAATTCTATTGTGATGGTATTGTAACATTCGTAACATTTGTGATGGAGTGTTACCTTGCCAGGTACTCTCGAATTTTAATACTCTATTCTTTACTTGGGGCAGGGCATTTTCCACTAATTTTGTTACAAACAGATGTGGGTATGATTCGCTACTTGCTTTTATGCCACTGTTTATACCAAAACATTTTTCAAATCGGGCATAGTAATCACTAGTGTCTTCATCTTGCTTCTGTTTACAGGCTGAAATTGTACCCCAATCTTCCTTTTTCGTAGTTAATAAACGTGGCAGTACCTGTACTAATAAACCTGGTAGCGCTTTAGTTTTATCCCCGAGTCCTGCTCCTGCAGTTCGGGCCTTTTCTTCTGCTTCTAATACTGACCATTCTATCTTTTGATCTCCTACCTCCCACTCTTTTTCCTTGAGTTTCTCGTAAATGCCAGCAGGCATCAATACCTTTAATATTGTCATAATGTCGGGATAGGTATACTCTCCCATGAGTAGCATGTCTTTAATTTCTCGGTGAAAACCCGCTGGATCTTTGTCATGACTGGGTACCACTTTCTTCATTTCTAACAATTCTATTTTTGATATGGGCGTATATACAAATACGCGCTTAAACTCGTTGTCCTCGCCCTTTATTGGGTGCACTTCTCGTAAGGGATTCTGTCTATCCATGTAATACGTGGTTCTTTCCTTGATGGGCAATGAGACATGGTCTGAACACACAAAAAGAATATACTGCTTTCTTGATTCCAGAATTTCTTTAATTAATTTAGTACCTGAACCTCTCCATCTATTCGTGAGTAATTCGGTCAATATATCAGGTAGGGGACCAGGGTCTGAATGTTGGCTTTTATATAGTATAAGAAGTTGTTGAATCATATAAATCCCAGCTAAACGCTGTTCATCTGGGGTGAGATTCAAAAATGTGTGCGCTACTGTGTCATCACTATACTTCCCGGGACTGTCAACCCAATGAACGGCTGACCTGGCTAATTCTTGTTCATCCATAGAATCGAGAAAATGATAACCCCTTCGTTCTCGGAGCAATTTTTCAGCTGTTTGGAACGAATGCTCGTTAGACCTTATATGGACTATGGGTGTTTGAAATTTTCTGTTATTTTCTAGACACATCGGACGTATCGGATCAGTAAGACATCTAGTACTATTACAAGATCTTCTTCTACCTACATAGGCTATAGTTTCTGACTGTCCTGTGGGCAGTCCTAATCCTTCTTCCTCGCTTTGATCGAACTGGTCTACCACTAATCTTTCTTCGTGTAGCCGTTCTATTTCTTTTCGGATCTTTCGGCACATGGCTATTATACAATTCTGCTTATCATGTCTTCCTTCTGATATATTCTGACTCCATCTGGTAAGAATTTGCATTGCTTCCGGGTCTACCCCTGGTCGGTCTTGATTTCTGATCACACAATTTATGAGGAAACGTAACAGTTCCCCCTGTATTTCCACTTTCTGGTATTCCATAGCTCTGTTAATACATTCAGAATCTCGTCCAGTTTGGACAAAATGATATATATTATCTAGATGTGCAGTCATTCCTGGTAATTTCCCTAAGTACACTGTGGCTCGTCTGATACGTAATGATGCTAGGGTCATTTCGTCCTCTTTGCCGGGCACAGGGTCATATCTACAATCTATAAGGAGTTCCTTAAGCGTACGGGCATTTATGAGTTTGGGGGTACGTGAATGTGCTGACTCTTGAAAAGTAAGTTTATTTATTCTAGGTGGCGTAGAAAAGATATTGGTAGCACCTCCGGTAGCCCCATCTGGGGTATCGGGTGTGAAAGGATTCGTTGAACGTGATACAGCAACTATAGGTGTGGATACAGCTATAGAAGTAGTTGTAGGGGCAGATGCAGAAACAGATGTGCTTGCCGGAACTTGTGTCAGAACTTGATGCTGTAAGGGTACAGGTACTGGGTCTTGGCGTTGAACCTCCCTGATAGGCGGTCTATGTGGGGCGGAATTAGCATACTCGGGAGCTGCGTCATCTAAATATGAGGAAAGAAAAACATCTTCTGCGGTTCTAGGATGCCCCTTAGGATGTACCTTGATTGGAAATAATGGGGTTGGCAAGTCCTTTGGTATTTCTGGAGTAGCCTTAGGTAATCCTTCAGCCAGAAGGGGATACATACCATTCATAAGGGCATTTCTTTGTCTGTCTACTTGTTCTGATTTCACTCGTGCACCTTCTTCAATTAATAGATTTTCTCGGACTTCATTTGATTTTTCTTTACTCTTCTCTTCCTGTCTACGTGCCTTTTCTGTTCGTCTATGTGATTTTTACGCCATAATTCAATGGCGTCTTTCTGTGATTGTCTAACTTTCCTTTTCCATAACTCTTCCTCGACTTTCATGATGCACTCTGCATCCCAGGTTCCCGTTGCGGGCCACCTCTGACTTTCTGGTAATTCCTTGGTGTAGTCTACCCATAGATCGAGAAATAATATGGCGTCTAGGCCATGTTTATGATACATGAAGTACCCTGGAGTGTCCCTAGGAGGAATGGGAACAGCTTCTTCGAGTACCCCTTTTCTGGTTGTGATCTGTCTTAGTTTCGAAAAGAGCGGCATATTGAGAACTGATCTGATACTTGATCTTGAACAAACTTAATACAAAAGCACAATAATGAACAACCATTCATACCACAATATGCAGAACGTACTTAAAACATTTAACATTTAACATTTACCTGAACAATGAACAATGATGACGATCTAAGGAGAACTTAAATCACTAAACATAATACTCGACATTAACTGAATTATATACTTGATATACTGCTAAACAGTACAGATACACTGCTGAAACAGTGCAGACCGGATTTGTGTACCCAAACCCGTCTTGACCGGCACAACCTATGTGCACGTCAGAAATGCCTCCCCAGCAATGGTACTCACCGGGTAGCTTCGGAAACGGAAGGCCTCAGAAACTTGACTGAACTTGAACCGGACTGGACTCGACTCGAACGCTTCGGACACTGGACTCGACTTGGGACTTCGGAAACTGGTGGGCCTCTGTATACCTCGGATCTTGCTCTCTCAGCTAGGCTCTGGTCGGGATACTTCGCACTTCTCACCGCCTCGTCTGGGTGTTGATCGCAGCCTCAGTCGCCCCCGCTTGACCGGAGGGAGATACAGGAAATCCTGTTGGTACGCGTTATTGTCCGTCCAGCTGTGGCAGGAGACCGGGCCTGCAACTCACCGCCGGCGCGTGAGATGAGAAAGTGTCCCTGTTCGGGCGCCATTCATGTGGTAAATAATTTTCATTACCTGGACTTAATTTGATACGGAAACATAATAAAACAGCTCAGTAAAATGAGAGGCAGAATCCGTGGTATCAGAGGTTCGGAATGGGCTTTATTCCAATGAACGATTATAATCGGTTGCTCCAAGTTCCATCACCACGGAGGTTCAGGAAGTGAAGTACATACATTATTGACAAGAAATGACTTTTATAGTACATACATTACAATGAAGCGAATGCAGTAGGCGTAACAATTGATAAGGAAAATGACGATTCATATGCGTAACCGAAAATGGGTGTAATAAGGAGTAAAAAGGAACATAATTGGTTATGATGTCATATATAGGTGGATCTATAAGATAATACTTGGCATAGATGCGCGCGCAGCAGCATGACATGTGATTGACGTGCAACTAGGGGGTGAAGGGGACTTGACATTTAGCTCTACATGTGGCGACAGAAGTCTGGAGGGTCAAGTCAACCTAATCCCAAATCATATCTAACATCCTATGTTTAAAGAACTATGTTATCCAAAAGAAGGACTCTCGGACAGAATCTATTCTATACTGACTGTGCGTGCGTGTACAAGCGTCTAAGTGTCTATACTAAATGCGAGGGCGGAATCTTCCATAGTAACAGGGCTATGAATTACTTGCATAAAGACAGAGAAGTCGGGCCTTTGCTTGGTAGCTGGCAGAATGTTTACTTAAGCTACTAGACAGGAATGCGTTGGGCAGGGATGAGGCAGATAACTCGAAGGTGAAATACAGTTCTTGGCAGAGAATAGGCTGATGTCAGGCTTCGTGAGCCGCGCAGAGAATGAGACAAAGTTCATGGTCACGGATGCAGGCTCAGACTGGAGTTTTCAGAGGCAAAAGGCAGGAAGAGTTCGATGACAGAATCAGGGCCTACTTGCCTGGACTGTCAAATGGCATAAGTGAGCCATATAAAGGCGGTGGCCTTTCGTACTTAGGAAGGGAATATCCGGCCTATTCATGGCGGATCTGACAGAGGACATGTTGACGATGGACGCACATGTGTTTGCGTCTTCATAACTGGAACTGGAGGGAACATACATGTACTTGTAACATGCACATAGAACCGTTGGGGTCCAAGATAGGGGACATAACTGACCAGAAAAATCCATATTTCCACATGTGTCATACATTTGCCATGAATTCTGAATGTTAGCACTCTAGTTGCTCATTAGATCACTGTAGTAAAGCTACTGCTCACCACGGAAGTCTGCTGCTGGTATTAAAAGTTCATGTTTCAATAGCGGACGCTCTCGCGCGTCACTTTCGGCGGGTCTACTCCTCCAGCTCCTCTATGACAGAGGAGGAGGCAGGAACGTATGTGCGGGATCTGGCGATGCCCCGGCTCGCCCCTGAGGCGGCGGATGTCTTGGAGGCTGACATTACAGTGGAGGAGGTGCAAATGGCAATCCTTGCGCTGCAGTCAGGTAAGGCGACGGGACCCAACGGTATACCAGTTGAGCTATACAAGCGACTGGCCGGGACGGTCGCCCCTCATTTGCTCAACATGTTTACGGATAGTCTCCGAGCGGGTATACTCCCGCAGGACCAACGGACAGCTACTATTGTGGCTATCCCTAAGCCTGGCAAGCCGGCGTCAGAATGCACCTCCTATCGCCCTATCTCTCTGCTGAACGCAGAGGCGAAGATCCTCGCGAAACTCTTGGCATCCAGGCTCACGCCGCATTTGCCGGACATTGTACACCCGGACCAATCGGGTTTCATGCCTGGCAGGAGCACGGCCCTTAATCTGCGACGATTACACGGAGTGATGGCCCGTGTGGGTCAGGTGCAGGAACCGGCGGTGCTGCTCTCGTTGGATGCGCGAATGGCATTCGACATGGTCGAATGGCCCTTCCTCTTTGCCGTCTTGTCGCACTTGGGCTTTGGGCCCAAATTTAGGGCCTGGGTCCGGCTCTTATACGCCCAACCACTGGCCCATGTGGCCGTGAACGGACACATATCGAGAGACTTTCCCCTTACGCGTGGCACCCGACAGGGATGCCCCCTGTAACCCCTGCTCTTCGCTCTGGTATTAGAACCCTTGGCGGCTTGGATCCGCTGGGAACCCCAGATACGGGGACTTAAATGGACAAATGACTGGGAGGACCGTATCTCCCTCTACGCGGATGACGTGCTACTCTATCTCTCCTCCCCGAGGCGCTCCATCCTTGTCATACTCAACATTTGTGATATTTTCGGGAGAGCGTCCGGTTATACTATCAACTGGTCGAAATCGGTGCTCTATGTGCTGCGCGGCCCCACTCCCCGGCTCCCCGTGGACTGCCCGTTGCAGACGGTGACGGAGTCGTTTAAGTATCTGGGTATCCATATCACGGCCAACCCCACGGACTTCTTCCAACTAAATCTGCACCCCCCATTGGACCGCCTCCGGCGTGATGTGCGCCACTGGGGTACGCTACCGCTTGCGTTGCTGGGGAAGGCGGCCCTCTTTAAAATGATGGCCCTTCCCCGGTTCGTCTACGTGCTGGAAAACACACCGTATCGCGTCCCGCCAGACTACTTCCGCGCGATAGCAGCGCAGGTGACTACCCTTCTGTGGGGTGGCAGACCGCCGCGCATAGCGCAGTCAAAATTGACTCGCGGCTGGTACGACGGGGGGATAGCGCTTCCCGACATTCAGCTCTATTATTGGGCAGCGCAGCTCAAAGTCATAAACCAGTGGCTTCATGTCCCGCATACGGACCCGGCATTTAGAGCAGATAGGGACATAATGGGGGAACGAGGTGTGTTGGCAACCCTGTATGGTGGTGGGCTGACTCCGGCTTTCATCGGCCCTCTCAGACAAACGGTGGCCATATGGCATGCAGCACAGGCCAGATTAGGGTGGCGCGGGGTGCTGACCAAGCTCACGCCACTGTGGGACTCCAGGCAGCTTGGGAGGCTCCGGCACAGCAGGGGATTTGATAAGTGGGACGCTATAGGTATCTCTACGATTGGCGACATGTGGCATGGGAATGACGTTATCACATTCGACCGTCTCCAACAGCAATATGAACTGGCGCCCTCCGAATGGTTCCGCTACACGCAAATTAAACACGCCTTGCTGGCACGGCTAACACCGGGTGTGGCGGTACCAGAGGCATCGCCCCTGGAGGACCGGTTATTAACGGATTATATGCCGAAAAGGGCCACATCGTTTACATACCGTAAGCTGATTAACAACCTGCCGGACCCAATGGGCCCTCTCCGCGAGAAATGGTCCCGTGATCTGGGGGAATTCGACGAACCGGAGTGGCAAGAGGCGCTGGCCTCGCCACGAGAGGCGGGTATACCATCGAGGCTCAGGCTGGTGCAGCTTCGCATCTTCCACCGCTCCTATTACACCAGGCACACACTGCACAAGATCGGCAGCGCGACACATCCTTTCTGCCTGCGTGGTTGCGGGGAGGTGGGAGGTTTCTTCCATACCATATGGGAATGCCCCGTGCTTCAGGAGTACTGGCGGGGGGTGATGAACATGCTGTCACAGTCGGGGGGAGTCACGCTGGTGCCGGAGCCCAGACGCTGCCTGCTGAATGTCTGGGAGCCTAACGACCTCTCGCGCCTGGCGCAGGGCTGGACCACATTAGAATTCATGATAGCTAAACGCAACATAGCTCAAAAATGGGGGACAGGGGAACTGCCGCGCCTCACTGCCTGGGGCACAGACATGGACGAGGCCATGTTTGCAGAGAAGTCGGCCTTTATCAGACGGGGCTGTCCTGGCAAATGGAGTAAAGTATGGGGAGCGTGGAACTCCTATAGGGGTGACATCTGTGCATCTGTGACCCGCCCTCAGATCCTGAAGACGATGCCTCAGACACAGACTAGGATGGGGGATCCCGGGGGTGGGGGAGCGAAATGGTGGATGTTGGAGAAATGTACCGCTGTTGACCTGTTTTCTGCCAACTTGTCGCATCCAGGGACTACTGCATTGCTCTACATTGTGGAAAATTATGTATCTGATTACTGTATTGTGCTGCTGCTAATGAATACAATAAAAACAAGTTTAAAAAAAAAAAAAGTTCATGTTTCAGACTGCAGATCAGAATTTTTTTAATGAAATAGAAGAGGATTTGAGAAGTCACTCAAAATGTGCCCTAATTTTTCTTTCTTCAGCACTAATCATAATTTCTAAGGCAAAATGAACCCCCTCATTGTGTTCCTTTTTAAATTAAATGTTTTAAGTGTTACCAGTTTATATCAATCAAGATGGCTTCAGGTGTGCCATACTTTTGTCATAAGTAAGACAGTAAGCGCTCTAGTTGTTCTTAAGAACACTCTGGGACATTCTGTCATTGGGCTATACTTGGGCTACATCTGAGTGATATTTGGGCTACAATTGGGCTCTTTTGTCTCTGGTGGCCATCTTGGGAGTAATATTTGTTATGAAGTTTCCTAATTTCCTCATTTCCGCAGTCTCCTCATTAGGAAATTCTTTCAGTTTTTTATTTTAGTTCCATCAAGAAGGGATTCAGATGTGTCACACATTTGCCATAAATTCTGAATGTTAGCACTCTAGTTGCTCATTAGATCACTGTAGTAAATCTACTGCTCACCAGGGAAGTCTGGTGCGGGTATTCAAAGTGCATGTTTCAGTCTGCATGTCAGAATTTTTTTATGAAATAGAAGAGGATTTGAGAAGTCAAAATGTGCACTAATCATAATTTCTACGGCAAAATGAACCCCCTCATTTTGTTCCTTTGTAAACTAAATGTTTTAAGTGTTACCACTTTATTCCAATCAAGATGGCTTCAGCTATCACATCATATTTGTTACTCAGTACCGCTAACTGAGGCCCCTCTTGGTGGGTTGTCTGCTTGCCTGCCTGTGTTCACTGTACATTGCTCTTCTGGGTGAGTGCTAGCTGTGGCTTTAAATGTCCTGATTACTGTACCCTAATGCACTATGAGTTATCTACCTTATGCGAAAGTCGTATGTATGCTATGCCAATGCCACGTTTTAAGAGACTGTATACTGTTCATTGGAGAGACTGTACACTGTTATTGATGTTTTGTTTCTCCCTTTTCTCTGTAAGGAAATGACAAAAAGCATAAATAAAAATTTTTTTTTTTAAAAAGATGGCTTCAGGTGTGCCATACTTTTGTCATAAGTAAGACTGTTAGAGCACTAGTTGTTCGTTAGAACACTCTGGGACATTCTGTCATTGGGCTATAATTGGGCTACATCTGGGTGATATTTGGGCTACATTTGGGCTCTTTTGTCTCTGGTGGCCATTTTGGGAGGCTTATTTGTTATGTAGTTTCCTAATTTCCTCATTTACTACAGTCTCCTCAGTAGGAAATACTGTCAGTTTTTTTACTTTGATTCCATCACGAAGGCATTCAGATGTGTCACACATTTGCCATAAATTCAGAACTCTAGTTGCTTATTAGATCACTGTAGTAAAGCTACTGCTCACCAGGGAAGTCTGCTGCTGGTATTGAAAGTGCATGTTTCAGTCTGCATGTCAGACTTTTTTTATGAAATAGAAGAGGATTTGAGAAGTCACTCAAAACGTGCCCTAATTTTTCTTTCTACAGCACTAATCATGCTTTCTATGGCAAAATGAACCCCCTCATTTTGTTCCTTTTTAAATTAAATGTTTTAAGAGTTACCACTTTATTCCAATCAAGATGGCTTCAGGTGTGCAATACGTTTGTCATAAGTAGGACTGTTAGCGCTCTAGTTGTTCTTTAGAACACTCTGGGAAGCTGCAGTAGAACACAAAGGAATCAACTGACAGTCTCTGCCCTTGTTGGATGTACATGTTTTACTGAGAATGTCAGACTTCATTCTCAGATGACTGAGAAAGATAATGTGAATTTACAGAAAATATGCTCTCAGTTTAGCTTATAGATCACCTTCCAAACCTCTGTGGGAAAAGCATGAGAAAATAGTTTTCTGTCAAACATGATTCATGATATCACAGCGGAAAGCTTTTTCACATGGTAAAATCACCTTAGAACACACCACAATTCCTAAAATGAGTATGGTACCATCAACAAATGATTTATAATGTAACTAAAGTCTTAAAACCTTCTATTAACTGCAATGCTTTTTAATGAGGTGCTATCATGTATATTGGTCCCAAGATGGCTGCCAACACTTCTTGGATGAAGTACTGACAGCCAATCAGCTCTCACGATGAGATGTGTGGTTAGGCGCCGCCCAGATATATATGTGATTTTGATTTTGATTTTCTCAGGAACTACTGAACGGATTTACACCATTTAAGCAAAAGGCACGAGTCTGAACTGAGGACTACCTCTTTGACAAATGTGGTGTAATTCTGTTCAGCAGTTCGGGCTGTAGCTGCGTCAACAGGTCCTATGGGAAAATGCATCGGGGAAACGCGTTTTGGGACCCCCCTTTTATCTCGGCCCCCGCTGGACGAATCACTGTGAAATTTTCAGGATAGGAGCGGATCGGAGCTGGCCAAAAGTTTGGAAAATTGTGCGAAGATTCGTCAATCGGCGCCAACGTTATTCCAAATAGAATGTTGCGGATTTCCTATGGAAAATAGGTCCTAACTATAACTACCTACTGGCGACTGACTGCCAGTAGGTAATATATATTATATATATGTATATTATATTGGCCCTCATTTATGAAAAGTGACGCATGCTTCACTTTTCATTGCACCCTCCTTGCGATACCAATGATGCGTCATATTTACAGTATGACACATCATGTCGCAAGAAGTTACAGATATGTCAGTATTTCTGATGTATCTGTAGGCGCAAAAAATTACGCACTGCTGGAGTGTGTCACAAAAGTGATGCAACTTCAGCAACGAGTCATTTACACATGGGCAAGTCCCATGTTGAATGTGCCTGCGTCTGTTTTACGCCTGCCATGAGGCAGGCTTAAGATATTGACGCATTTGCGTCCTAGAAGTGGCGCAGTGAAAGCTCATAGATTTCACTGCGTCACTTCTACGACCCTTTCTTGCATCGGATCTCACCACTGCATACATTATACCTGGAGCAGGTATAATGTGGTGCAGGGGTTTACAAAGTGACGCATCTACCTGGATGCGTCACTTGGTATATATGGTGCTACATAGCGCATTTTTTACACCGCTGGTGCGTCACAAAAGTGACGCACTGGCGGCGCAAAAGTGACACAAGGGCCCATAAATAAGCCCGATTATTTTCTTTTCCTGGCTCCGCAAATACTTGGACAGGCAAGACATAAATCTAACACAAAATAATTAAGTCCCACTTTTATGTCTGACTTGTCCCAGTTTCTGATTCTCAAAATCACCCTATCTCAGGGGCACTCTGTTGTTTTGGGAAGCTCTGTCAGACAACCTTTTGTAGGCATCCTCTAAGCAACAGGAGAGGAGTGTTTTGCTGCTAAGCTGGGTACCCAGAACTTCAGAAGAGTTCCTGCAACTGTGAAGCAAGTCACGCAACGTTACCAAGTTTCAGCTAACATCTTGGCTCAAATTGTATAAACAGGTATCTTACTATTTCTGATGTGTTTGCTATTCAGGAACCACGTCTCATTCAAAGAGTGCTGATCAGTGCTAAAGTGCATAGTCTCTCTGTGTAAATTGTGATTATGATTGGCATATTTGATTTACTGGTAAGCTCATTGTAGAGTGCACTATATGTGCCCAGGGCCTGTAAATCAAATGCCACTAGTGGGTCTTACTTATTGTGCCACCCACACAAGTAGTCTTTCAAATGTGTCTCAGACCTGCCACTGCAGTGTCTTCATGCACAGTTTTAAACTGCCATGTCGTCCTGCCAAATACACCCCATTGCCAGGCCCTAACCATCCCTTTCCTGACATATAAGTCACTTCTAAGGTAGGCCCAAGGTACCCCCATGGGCAGGGTGCCGTGTATATAACAGGTAGGACATGTAGTGGTGTGTTTTACATTTCCAGAGTGTGAAATACTGTGCATTTCGTTTTTCACTATTGAAAGGCTATCTCTCCCATTTGTTATCACTGGAGCTGCGTTGAAACATCTTACAAGTGTATTTTTCAATTGGGAAGTGATAGATATTTGGGGTTTAGGTTCCTGGAACTCAGAATAAAAAAATACATCTTTTAGTGAATATGGTTATTGTGCGTATGAAAATGGCACGTTTAGAAAGTGGGCATTTTCTTATCTACCATTTGTGTGCCCCTGCCTGCTTGTGGATTCAACATCTGGTTTTAGATTGATAGGGGCTTGTTTGTGCATTCACTCCAGACACTCACACAAAGGAAGCTGAGGGTTGCCCTGCACATGCTAATGAGCCGTCATGGGCTGGAGTGGTATGAGGAGTTGTCACTAGCACCTGATTAAGCTGTGGCTGCCCTGCACAATCCTGTCTTCACCCTCTGTAGTGTGGCTGAACCAGGGAGGACAGAACTGAGTTTGCTGAGCAAGAGAGGCTTCCTGAAGAAAGAATTCAAAGAGAAAAAGGGGTATAAGTATTAGACCTAAAATCCCAGAACTTTAGAAAACGTCTGGATCAAGAGGAGACTTTGCCAAGGAAAAGAGCTGAAGAGATGCAAGGAGGATTAGTGCCTCTTTGCTGTGTGTTGCTTTGCTGGGTTGGTCTGCAGTAGCTGCTTCTGCTTTGGAGAGGACAAAGGACTGGACTTTGCTGTGTATCCTGCTTGTGATGTTTCTCCAAGAGCTTGTGGAGGCTTGCCGCCTGTTAAGAAGTCTCAGGGTCACAAAAGACTGCCTGAAACTTTGCTGGTGCTGCTAAACTTTGCCATCTGTGAGTCCTACCCTTGCCTGTGGTTCCTCACCCCAGTCATTGGGCCTCATTAGTGGGTTCTGCAGCTGATCTAAGTAAGAACCAGCGTTAAACACCACAAAGCCTCCCAAAGCCTCTAGGAACTGCTGCCGGATGACGAGAAGCCTTGCTTAGTCCCGCCGAACAGCTGACAGCCTCTCGGAACTGATGCTAGATGATGTGACGCCTCGCCAAGTCCCGCCTCACAGCTGCCAGCTCCTCTGAACCAATGCCAGACAATGCAAAGCCCCGCGAAGCCTCACCACGCAGCCCCAGCACTGACGCCGGACAGTACAAAGCCTTCCAAAGTGATGCATCACCTCCGGTGCACAATGTATTGTCCCTAGTTCCATTTTACATTGATGCTGGGCTTCAGTAAGGAACCGAGGCCACGTTTCCGTAAGAATGACGCATCACTCCCCCCTTGCAGTAAGAAACTGATGCATAACCTCCCCTCACAGCAAGAAGCTGACGCATCATCTCCTCTTATAGTAAGGAACTGACGCATCACCCCCCCTGCCTAGCAGTAAGGAACCAATGCATCACCTCCACTGGGAGCAAGGAACCAACGCACCACCTTCTCTGTGAGTAACGAACCAGCGCAGCACCTTCCCTGAGAGTAAGGAACCAATGCATCGCTTTGCTTTTCTGGCACCTCACCTCACCTCCCCTGCTCCTATTTTCGTCTTTGATTCTGACGCATCCCAGGTGCTTTGAGTTTAAAAAGTGCTGCATATTTTTACCTATTTTTACCTTTTAAAAGTCATATTTTGATATCTATATGTTGGATTTTTGTTGTTTTGGTCTTGTTTGGTTTAGATAAAGATACTTTATTTTTCTAAACTAGTGTAGTGTCCATTTGTGGTGTCTTCACTGGGTTACTATGGGTTATACACAAATGCTTTACACATTGCCTCTGTAGTTTAGCCTGACTGCTCTGTGCAAAGCTACCAAAGGGTGAGCACAGGCAAACTTAGGTGTGTACTTTACTCAACCTGGCTAGAAGGAAGGGACCCTATTTGGCCAGGGTGTATACCACTGCCAATTAGAGATCACCATTTCTAGCACCCACCCACCACAAATCCTTTACCACGCTTTAAGAACAAAGTCCTACCTTTATGTCCATGACCTACATGGAATTAAGGCTTCTCTTCCCACGTCCCGTTCTGTTAGTAACAAGACACCTGAGAAGGGAGGTGGAGAACCCCTCACCAGGGAGGGAGGGGGTCTGACTGGGAAGCAGGGGGACCATATTTGGGGTAAGGAAAGTTACCGGTTAGTAATAAATCATTACCTCTTCATTGGTCCCTCTTGCTCCAGTCATCCCAACACGTGAGGATGTCACAAGCCGTGAACAAAACACACTGTTCCATCTGACAATGATACAAAATGAGTTGAATATAGGCACAACAATTACTGCGTTGCTATCTTCACACTATTTAAACCAAAATTATCAGAAGTGTCAGTCAACACATCCAACCTGTAATTTTTGACGAACGTGTGATAGGATGCCCAGGTAGCAGCCCAGCAAATTTCCTGAATAGAAACCCCACCAACCTCAGCCCAGGAAGTGGAGACAGACCTGTTGGAACGACCTTGAATCTGAGAAGGAGGGAACTCACCAACCGACTTATAGACCTGAGAAATAGCTTGTCAAACCCATCGACTCAAAGTAGAAACAGGCACCTGTTTACCTTTGCTCCCAAAAGCAACAAAGAGGTAATTGGAAACTCTGAACTCCTTAGTGCGATCGAAATAAAACAGAAGAGTACGTCTAACATCAAGGGTGGGTAATATCCGGCCGCGGATCATCACCTTGGCAAAATCAATTCCTGATCAGAATGAAATTTAGAATTAATTTTAGGAATAAAACTAGGATCAGGATTTGAGAGTCACTCTATCAGGCAAAATGCGCAGATACAGGGAATGAATGACCAGAGAATCCAACTCCCCAGTTCGCCTAGCCGTAGTGATGGCTAAAAGAAACACAACTTTAGCGGACACCCAAACCAACTGTTCTGCAAATGAAAACTTTTCAACAAATTGTAGACCAAAGGAGTAACAGCAGACAAATCACTCCCGACACCCCTACATGATTTAAAGGCAGCCCACTGAGCAGCGAGAGTTGGAGAAGACAGCTTCTTCAGAAAACCATATTTCAGGAAATGCTAAATCTGGAAAGGGTCAACAGAAATTGGGCCAAAGGATTTAGAGGAATACCAAAAAGACAAATAACACCAATACTTACTATAAGAAGCCCTGGTATAACCTTCCTAGAGTGCTGATTCTGTTCCACCGCCAGGGAAGAACAGCCAAAGGACACCAAACTCAACTTCTCAAGTTCCAAGCACTTAGACTGAGGTGGAGCAACTGAGTCTGAGACATCACCAGAAACTGCAAGGGGGAGGGGACTGACGGGAACTTGAAAAACCGACCCTTGGAGAGAGACATCAGAAGAGCAAACAAAGTCTGGGCCAAAAAGGTGCCATCAGGATCACTGATATACTCTGAATCTTCTGAAGAACCCTTGGAAGCAATGTAATAGGGGGAAGGCATATAGAAGACCCGGTGGCCAGGGATCTGACAGGGCATCCACCGCCCAGGCCTGTGTGCAAAACATCTCCGTGCAAAACACCGGGAGCATGGAGATCCATGGAGCCGCAAATAGGTCTAACCAGAGAAACCCTGCCGAGCGATGAGAGCGTACAAGTAAGGAGCATATATATTCCAAACAAACAGCAATCCATTTTAGTGTTGCACTTAACTCTGAGGGATAGGAAAGACCATAGAACTGGATGTTGGAGCAGGAGCCTTAAGTCCATGTAGATCATGGACATAAAGGTAGGACTTTGTCCTTAAAGCGTGCTAAAGGACCTGTGGTGGACAGGGCTGCCTGCCTTCCATTGTGATGACTGGGACAACGGTGACCAATGAGGGGGTAATGATGCAGTGACTGAATTTGTGCCACAGAGATTAAACTTAAGGTGCTTATTTACAAGCCCCTTGCGTGTCCGTTGCGTTACTTTTTATGTGGGGAAAAGTAACGTACCGGCTGTGCAAGCGACTTGTAAATAAGCCCTAAGAATTCCAAATTTACTGCCATCTTATCTCGTTCCAGAGCCTCCTCCGGGCCTTACCTTTCGTACAACCTTTATCCATGTCTAGCCACTAAGAACTTCTGTATGAGTAATCAGAGTTGGTGCTGCTGGAGGTGGGCTACTGGAGGTTGACCGCTCACAAGGAACTCAACCCCAAACAACGGTTTCCATTCCATCTCCCTGTGTGGGTTCATCCCGAGTGGAAAAGCACATGATTTACCTATACCTGTCAACTCACACAGTGCCACCATGTGTCACACGATTTCTGCTCCCTTCACATGATCACCTGTTGAGGAGACAAAATCACAAGGTGGCAGGGTAAACTAGCTGAAAACCACTGTAAACAGTAGACTTCCAGGTTTTTCCGGAGACTGCAAACAACTGACGTCCAGGACATCGCTGACAGCTACAATGACACTTTTTAGGTCGAGCCAGGGCATTGCATGCGCTGCTCTGCGAGCCATGATGTATTGAGATAGAGACTTGAAGCGCCACCCACTCTCCACCAACATTTTTCATTGGCTTGTGTCACGGTCTGCCACCGCACACTAAAGACACGCCTCCAAGAAGCCAAAATCCAGGAGAAGGCCCTGGACTGGACCACATCCTTCCTCACCTGCAGAACCCAGAGAGTCCGCCTCCCACCCTTCCGATCCAAGGCCACCGACATCAGCTGCGGCGTACCCCAGGGTTCATCCCTCAGCCCTACCCTGTTCAACATCTACATGGCCCCCTCGCACAAGTAGCCCGCCAGCACGACCTGAACATCATCTCCTATGCCGACGACACCCAGCTCATCCTCTCCCTCACCAAGGAACCGCACACCGCCAAGACCAACCTCCACGAGGGAATGAAGGCCGTCGCCGAATGGATGAGGAGCAGCCGTCTGAAACTGAACTCGGACAAAACGGAGGTCCTCATCCTCGGCCCCACCCCCTCTGCCTGGGCCGACTCATGGTGGCCGACCACACTGGGAACAGCACCGACACCCACGGACCACGCACGCAACCTAGGATTCATACTCGACTCCTCCCTCTCAATGTCGAAACAGGTCAACGTCGTCTCCTCCTCCTGCTACAACACGCTCCGCAGGATCTACAAATGGATCCCGACCGAAACCAGAAGAACGGTGACCCAAGCCCTCGTCAGCAGCAGGCTGGACTACGGCAATACACTCTACGCAGGAATCCCGGCCAAACACCTACAACGACTGCAACGCATCCAAAACGCCTCCGCCCGACTGATCCTCAACATCCCACACCGCAGCCACATCACCCCCCACCTGAGAGACCTGCACTGGCTCCCCATCAAGAAGAGGATCACTTTCAAGCTCCTCACCCATGCACACAAAGCACTCCACAACACTGGACCAGCCTACCTGAACAGCAGACTCAACTTCTACACCCCCACCCGCCAGCTCCGCTCCGCCAGCCTCGCCCTCGCTGCCGTCCCCCGCATCCAACGATCAACCTCCGATGGCAGGTCCTTCTCCTTCCTCGCCGCCAAGACTTGGAACACCCTCCCTACCCACCTGCGGCAGACCCAGGACCTGCTCACCTTCAGGAGACTCCTCAAGATCTGGCTCTTTGAGAAGTAGCAGCACCCCCCTCCCCCCTCCCCTTGAGACCCTCACGGGTGTGTAGTGCGCTTTACAAATGACTGATTGATTGATTGATTGTGCACTGTAAACTGTAGATGTTCATTGGTCAAAAGGCTTAGTAGTCCCTCCTTAGTATCGCCTTGTCTCATTTTTTAACCTCCAGTAGCGACACCCCCTGGTATGTGTGTTGTTGCTCGGTAGCATTTAATTACATCCTCCAGGCACTATTTTCTCAAAAGCTTTGTCCTGCACGCTCTCTCCTAACACTTTTTAAAAAATTTAAAACACGCATTTGCAACGCAATAGGTCTCGCATTTGCAAGAGTTTAAGCTATTGGCATTGTAAATGACAATGTCTTTTATCTGTTTTAAAAACAACACATAAATAAAAGGCATTGCTATTTACAATGCCAATGCCTCAGACTCTCATTAATGTGAGACCTAGTGCAATGCAAATGCTTGTGTTTTTTGGGGGGGGGCTTGGTGAGGGGCAGAGTGCCTCTTAGATAGCTCCTAACACCATGCCCCGTCCCCTCGAAGGCCCAGCCCCCTCCTCATCTGGTGAAGTTATTTTGTAATTGTGAGGTTTGATTTACCATAGAATTCTACACCATGCAGAGAGTTTCCAAGCAGACTACAAACGCATTTCGTGAATTCCACAAAGTAGTAAAACTACAATTGGATGAATGTTTAAACAAATGAGCGCATTTTTACTACGTCGCTTGTGAATCAGCCCTTTACTTCGCAACTTATCCATTCTCCTTCCCCATGGTTAATATAGCAGGAGTGCCTCTATCGATTGTGTGTATGTGTGTTGGGGCGCGCTCGTGCGTCTGCGTTTTGTAACTGTTACCAGTAGTGATGCGTTTTGTAACTGTTACCAGTAGTGATGCGTTTTGTAACTGTTACCAGTAGTGATGTGTGTGAAGCGTGAGATCCCGAATTCATTTTAACTGGACTTCTCCATCCTTTGATTGCTACAACGTCCGGAGCTGCACTCGACACGGTGTTGCGGAACACTTTCTCGCCTACCGCTACGTCGAAGCATCCTGGCTTCATCCTCTGCCGACTCTCGGGAACCGGGCTCAGTGGAGCAGACCCGAGGTGAAACAAGAGGGTGTCAAGGCAGAGCCGGTGGCCGCAGGAGACGCAAGTACAACAGATTGAACAATGGCCAAGACAATGTGTCTTTTTTTGTAAAATAAATAAATAAATAAAACACGATGAACTTGATACGGACGGGGTTTTGTACAGATTTTTGTAAAACTGTGTGTGTGCGGGAAGGATGGCGCACTCGCTGCTGTTTCTTTCGGTGAAGAGTAGGCGTTCTTGAGTGTGATACGTGCTCAGGGCTGGCTTTGCGAGCGCACCGGGTGCCAAGGTCAGGGGGGGGCCGGGACCCACCATATCTGTGTCTAAAATCGGCGGTCACTCCAAAAGCCTGCACTGTTAAACGATTGCCCCTCTTTCTTTTCTACGATGTTAATCTTCGTAGAAATGGAAGAGAGGAAAACGTGTTAACAAATCAGGAGGCACGCTTTTGCCCGCCCATGCGTTGCTCTGTAAGTGTTTTGATTAGCTCAGCTGCCGCCTGCCTGTAACATCGCGGGACGCGGGCGGGGGCGGGCCCTGGAAAAGTCAATAGATATTTCCGGCAGCTAACATTACTGGCGCGCTCTCTCCAGTTCACGGGATTTTGAACACAGAGACCCTCTCTGCAGCATAAAGGTGAGTTAGGTCAACTGAGGGAGAATGTAATTAGGGCGTGGTTTAAAGGTAAGCTAAAAAATGTGTGTTTAGCATAGTGTGCTGCCTGACTAACAATTTGCTGCTTCTGTCATTGCATCCAGATATATAATACAAGTAAAATTACACCTACAACATGCCAGGACTATTGGCTTTGCTAATGGTTGTTACTTGCATAAGATAAATAAGCAACAACTATGGCTTTGTTGTATAGAATATTAAAAATGCTTCAATTCAGACATTATGAAACTGTGAAAGACCTACGAGTCTCTTTGAAGTTGCATCAAAGTCCGTGAAGGTTGACACTGTTGCAGAGTTAAGATTTTTTTTTTTTATTATCCTGAGGGTGAGGGCAATAACGGAGAGCCCGATAGGGACCCAGATCTGAGCACCTACTTTTTAGAACTGCTGGTCATGAGCACCGGCAGGACACGGCCCGCTTAAAGTCCTGCCTCCGTTTCTATTTCCCACTTTCTCCCTCTGCTTATGCTCTTGCCGACCCTACTGAAATCAACCCTGGGGAGGAGACGAGACTGCGAAGTTATGTGTAACAGAGACCGCCCCTCTCCTCCATCACCCGCATCTCCTGGAAGGTGTTTTGTCACATAAGATCAGGGGATCGTGAAAAACTTTCAGACATGGTTGTGTGGCCAATTGAATACTGCAAACACGTGGCAGTGTGGTCTTTTGAATATTTCCATGTGAGCAGCCGTCTTTGGTGTTGGCATGGTTCCTCCATTCCTTTTGTGTCCTTGGCCTGTTTGCTGTCCGGGTTCCCTATTTTGTATGTTCTTTTCTTGTTTCGACCAGCCAAGCAGGTCCGCTAATCTGCGTGAGGTGACATGAGATAGTTCAGTGGGTTGAACTCAACGTTTGTATTGTTTTGAGGGTAATAAAATGAGTGTAATTAAGCTGAGTAATAATATCAAAGCCTATTTTTTACGCAGCAAGAGACAAGTATTCCGCGCTGTTATTAAGTTGCTGTTATTGTTCTAAAATGGTCTGCGTGGAAAGAAGCCATATGCAGGGGGCCTTGTACAGAGTGGGAAGGATAGGTAGTCCTCAAACCTGCCAACTTGAACAAAAATCTCACCGTGTGAGACAAGGCGGGGCCTTGGAGGGGGCAGGGCCTTGTGCCGAGAAGTACCTTAGAGGCACTTTTTCCCCCACTCTGCCACCAAAGCTTGAATAGGCTGGTACCTATGGCCCGGGATGTTCTCACACCCCTTAAGGGACGCCTCGAAAAAAGAGATGGAAGTCCACGGCACTCTTTACAGTGGTTTCCAGCTCTTTTTCAATGCCAGGGTTCGATATCTACTCCTCGCCGGGTAACCGTGTGATAAGAGCTGATATCATGGGCAGGGTTGGCTCTAGGGTGCCACCATACTGGGTGCTGACTTCGGGTGGGGGCGCCTAACAATATGGTTTTAAAAGCATCTGCTGCTGCGTTCTTTGCCTCCAGCAATTTTCAGCCAACAATAGAAATGTCAGAATAACTGGTGATTAACTGTTATGAAAGATCTGCAAGGTATCGGCTGAAGCTTTATGCTTTTTCCCCAAGCCTTTCATTACCCTAATGTTGCAAAATGTGTTTACTCGGGTAGAAATCGATTCTTATTATTAAAGTGAAACCCCAACCAAGGTGTTCCATTTTCAATTCTGAGTTTGTGCTTCTCCAGACCAAGTACTCAAACTATACTGTCGACTACAACTCCTTGTAGTCCTCTGTCCTATGTAACGTTTCCTATAAACTGATTTACACATGTATGATTGATTGTCTCTGGGTAATGTGTGTGATGTAAAGTGCTCTGATAATCTACATTGGTATGTGTGGCGCTATAAAACTAATAAATGCATCTGAGAGAGAGTAGTTTTGGAGCCTTGAGGGGCACTGTTAAAGGGTGGTGATGAGGGAATCCGTGGCAGAGGTGGTCATGGGGGGGGGTGGGGGCGTCAACAAACATTTTCGGACCTGGCGCCACCAGCGCTAAAGCCGGCCCTGCTCAGTCTCTGATTGGCCCTTTGCTTTGATGGGTCAGTCTGGTAAGGTTTAGCTGGTGCTGCCTCTTTGCACATCCTGCCCAACGAAGTTGCATTACACTTTTCTTTTAAGGTCCAATCCAATCAGGCTCCCTTTATTGTTCTCCCGTAAGGAGCACATCCCATGAAATGCACTTTTTCTTCCAGTACATGGCAATATTCTTTAAAAGCCTGCCCAGTGAAGTAAGGCTCTCTGACATTTCCTTTAGTGTCATTCACTGAACTTTTTTGAACAAAGTATTTTGCCAATTGAAGAGCTGTTTATGCTGGTTTTCTGAAACTAGCTGCCGAGTATTTATTATTCGTGCTCAAAATAAAAGGAGCAATAATCGTGTTTCCATTACCCCTTGTGATTCATTTCAATTTTCTTCTGTGTTAACTGCAAGATTTCTTATATATCTTCTCACATGTCTTTTGTGAAGGGCAAACATGTTTAGAACAAGAATTTAGTTTCTGTTTCTTAACAAACATACTATATCCTTCTGGTGTAAGCTACCGGGGCCGCTCACCCAAAATGTTATCAGTAGGAGAGTGGATATTTTGTCAATCTCTCCCAAGTACTGTTAGTTTGATTGTGGGTATAGGGGGATATTATCAAGAAACGGCGTTAAAATTATCACCTGGTGTGAACCTGGGCTTCTATTGGAATTCTCCAGGGCATATTATCAAGCCCATTATCGACGCTTTAGTGGCAGTTTTCTCCCGCTAAAGCGGCGATAATTTTAACACCGGTCCTTGATAATATGCCCCATACTTTCCTCAGAGCCATTGACTTTCATTGTATTGTTACAGGGTTAAATGTGTTTGTGTGTACATTCGAATTTTCCGCCAGGTGCTAATATGTTAAATGAAGGACGAGTCTAAGAAAGGTCATTCACATTGTGGGGCAGATTTACAAGCCCCTTGCGCCACTTTTGCGTCACTTTTAACATGGGGAAAAGTGACGCAAAAGTGGCGCAAGGGGCTTGTAAATAAGACCCTGTGTGTCTTTTAATTCAATGGGATAACTTTATTGTTTTTGTATTGTTTCAATATTAAATGTGTTTTGATGTGTACATTTGAATACTTTTTCTAAAAAAAGTTTGCTCTTTACAATAGAAGTGAGAAGATGTATAAATAATCTTGCAGTTAACCAGAAGAAAAGTGAAATAAATCACAAGGGATAATGGAAAGAAGATTATTGGTCTTTTTATTTTGAGCAAGCATAATAACGACTTGGCAACTAGATACCTTGTTAGTATATAAAGTTCAAGGAGGCCCAATCTAGTTTTCAGCTAAGGTCCCAGCCCCTCTCTCTTTTTTTGTTACAAGGTTTTCTGAAACTGGCACACTCAGTGAAATTGTGTCTTTGTTTTGGCATTGAAAGAACCTACCTGGCTCAGTGTCAGTTGTGCGCTTTAAAGGGTGTGTGAGTTAGAGCCCAGTGTACTGCGTGAAAGTAGAAGAGGGCTGAAAATGGGCAGTGCTGTGCTGCAAATTAATGCAAAAAGAACAATTGATGGACAGAACACTGAACAATGTCAAACACCAGTACAGAGATCTACGCCTAAATCCATAGTTTTTTAGCTCACCATGCCAGTCCAGCCCGAACTGCCAGGCCAGGTCCTCCTTGGACCACAAACAAGCATCCTGGTACCCGTTTTGGGTATCATCCCTCATCAGCCAGGCTAGCTTCAATACAGTGAAATAGTGTACATGGGACCCACATCTGGGCATACCCTTCCCAATTAGGGCTACAAAAGCAAATAGAAGAAATGTTGGAAGGAACGCTGAACAAATCAAACATTCACCCCTAGTCACAGATCTGGGTTTAATACATTGCCTTTTTGCTCACCTTGCCCCCCCCCCCCCCAGTTTTGATCCAGCTATATACAAATCAGTCTTGACCCTGCCCCCTATGGGATCAGTCCAGCCCAAGCTGCCAGGCCAAGTCCTCCCTGGACCAGGAACAAGCATCCTGGGACCAGTTTTGAGGTATCGGCCAGGCTAACCTGAATCCAGTGGCACAGTGAACATGGGTCCCACGTCTGCGCATAATCCTCCCATTTAAGACGACAAAAGGAAAAAGAACAAATGATGGACGGAATACTCATATCTAACGTTCACCCCCTGTCACAAATCTGGGTTTAATCCAATGTTTTTTCCCTCACCGTTTGGACCCGGCCATATGCAAATCAATCTTGACCCTGCTCCCCATGGGAATAGTCCAGCCCGAACTGCCTGGACCAGAAACAAGCATCATGGGTTCCGTGCTCGCCATGCCACTGGAGTCGGGTTGATACCCTGAAGCCGGTCCCCGGATGCTTGTTTCCTGTCCAGCGAGGTCCTAGCTTGGCAGTTCGGGCTGGACAGGGTCAAGACTGATTTGCTTATGGCTGGGTCCAAACTTGAATGGCATGGTGAGCAAAAAAACGATGGATTTAGCCTTAGATCTGTGTACTGGATTGAATGTATGACATTGTTCTGCATTCTGTCCATCAATTGTTCTTTTTGTCTTTGTTTTTTTGCCAGTTTGTTCGTTGAGGGTGAGGTTTTATTTATTTATAAAGTTTTATATAGTGTGACCATGATTCTGAAGGATTTCAGAGCGCTTTACAATTTGAGGGGGAGGAAGGTAAAAGTTGCAGTACAATCCTCAAAGGGATACCAACCCAAACCAATCAAAGATGCACATCAAACGAACGTTACAATCGAAGGGACAACAAAGGGCAACCTAATGATTGGAACATAGCGAGCTGGGAGGGGAGCAAGTGATTTGTAGAGCAGAATAATATCAAACGCAGGCCTTAGGGTGTTGTGCAGGGAGAATCCAGGTGACTCCAGTCTGCTTGATCTGTGTGAGTCATGCACTATCAGTGCAGTGTGAGCAATGTCATGTGGTCAGAGTAGCATAGGCAGTGCAGTGGGAGTGCTGCATGAGCTATGAGGGCAGAGTTGTGTCAGAATGAGCAGTGGTAGTGCAGTATGATTGTAATGTGGGCAGTGAAGTGTTGAGTAAGTAACACCCCTCGAAAGCATGACGGGTAGAGAACAGACCATCTTCCCCATCTCTAATTGCCTTCTATTTTACCATACACACCTGAACAAGGCCCCATTTAAGTTACGGTCATTCATACATGCATACTTGTATCATTAATTCTGAGATATACCTCTGCTGTAATGCATGTGTTATATTTAATGACAAAAATACTGCATCCATCACTTTGACCTATCCATACATCGCATGGCAAGTCTAGGTAAGTAACAGTACTGTCATGAATAATAAATACTTATGTTGATTATGCTGTGGTAGAAGAAGTAGTCAAAGCAATTTTTTTTATAGTCGATATTACTGACCTCAATATAGTGTTATACACCTGAAAACATCCTCCTGGACAGCTGTGAACTCCAACTCAGCATCATTTAGATATCCCACTAGACAGGTTTAGGACTGGCTCTGTGAAGTGTGAGCAGTGTAGTGTGGGTGTGATATGGGCAGTTAGTAGGAGAGGAATGTGAGCAGTGTAGGAGGGGCTCAGATGAGGCGAAGTCCCAACAAAGCCGCTCAATCATAGATGTAATGGAGAGGCAGCCATGACATGTCCACACAAGTGCATAGTAATTTTTCTTTTTCGAAATTGGCTCTGCAACTTAGATTGGTCAAGCGGCCAACTCTCAAAAATTGTCTGCCAACTTGAAAGAGGCCCATGTTTTCGAGGCACTTAATGACCGTATGAACATCACTGCTGAGACAAACTCACCTTACCGTTGGACTGGAGTAATGCAGTGGCGGCTGGCTTGTACAGAGGGTGGTGGGGGCAAAAAAATAAAATCACTTACCTTTAAAACTTGCTGCGCGACGTTGTCCTCCCTTGTGTGTCTTCTCTCCTCCTGGAAGCTGCCAACAAGAAAAATCCACTACCAATCCTGGCGCTGGTCTCACAGCATGAGAGCAGCACCAGGATTGGATAGAGCAGGCTCTTTCACTTCTCTAAGAACACTAGAGGCCTGCACTTTCTCTAACCTAGCTGTCTAAGACAGCTGGGTTAGATAACTTTAAAATGCGCATGTCTGACTGGCAGCCCCAAGACGTCCGACTAAAGAGACGTGTGTATTTTAAAGTGCAATGGTCCCTGCTTCCGCCACTCGGCCGCCGTGGCCCGCCCCATCCTGACACTAAGTTCGGAACGGGTTGCTGAAAAATAAAATGGTAATAAATAAACTTTATTACCATTTTATTTTTCAGCTCTGGGGCTTGTGGGGCGACGCTTCTCTGCTCAAATGGACGAGCCGCGCCTGGATGTTCTCATAGCTTAATGATAATGGGAAAGGCCTCCTCTGTTCTCCCTAATCATGTGATTATTACCTGGAAATACTAGTGTGTCACAGCTGAATGAGAGTAATGTGCCATAGTTTGGCCTATAAAGAATTCCAGGGACTATGTGTTAGATACCCCACTGCTCAGCCCATCTTTTGCCATTGAGATGGTGATGACGTTGAACGGAGAACATCTAGTGTCTTTGGGCTGTATCTCTCCAAGGCTGACCCTTCTCTGTAGAGTATACACCTGGGAGTGACCCGGGTAACACACATGTTATCACCTGGCCGGAGAGTGCTCTCAAGAAGCTTACTAGTGTCTCAGACATCCTTGAGTTTGAGGCAGAGTCGATTTGCCTAATTATAATCTCTAGCATGTTTGCATGACTCAGTTTTCTTTTTAGCATTAACTGATGATTTAGGGTGATGTTTTATCCAATGCTCCATCCTCATGTGCTTCACTTGCAGTAGTAAACACCTTCCCAGTTAAAGCACCACTACTAAAACAAACATGGCCTAGCTTATACGTCCATGTTAGTGTCCATACCACTTCCAAAGAAGCCACCTGTGTCCTGGGGAGGTGAGCATCGGCGGATCACCTAGTGATGTGATGCAGAAAACCTTCACAGGAGCTCCAAGGGCGAGCAGGCATCTGAGCACTTTATGGCAGAGTGTCCTCAATATGTCAGCAAAGAGGAGAGCTGAGGCCTGTTGTCATGCTGCACCTTATCTCTCACCTCATCACTGTACCACTCTCTGCTCCTCTTTTCCCCGCCTCGCTTCCTTTATTCTCCCTTTACCCTGAGCCTCCTTCGTGCCTTTACCTGGTAACTATATATCACACTTCTTCCACTAGTAGCACTTCCGAGGTTTCAGGGGTTCCAAGTGACACTTGTCATGCTGGTGTGGTGCCACTGTGTCTGATCAGTGAAGGGAGAGTGCACGTCATGAACACATTGTCTCCATTGTCTCCCATTATACCAGATACATCTCTCCACATCCTGCTCCTAATATTTGTTTCCTTTTCTTTTCTTTTTGTATTTTGGTTTTCAAACACTGCACCAAATAATACAATGTTTTCGTTTCTTCCGGCACAATTAATGGTGTTCCTGTTTGGTAAACGTGGCATTCTGCAGACACAGACACACTTTGAAATGTATTTCACAACACATAGTTCTGAGCAATCCAAGTATGCTGGCTGCTTTGAATTGCTAGTGTAGAACAGAGAAGCGAGCAATGGCTGGAAATTCAATGATTTCTCAGCAGATTGCTGTAGGGTACTAACAGAGGGTGACAGGGATACAGCCAAGCCAGTAGATTTCTAGAAGTCTCCTGCCAATGAAAATCTGGTACAGTTGGGGCAGGACCAGTCACTGTTCCCTGGAATCGACACTCCACACCTGCCTGCTACAGCACACCCAGTGTTGTAATCCAAAAAAGCTTTACTCCACATGCAAAATGTGGTGCAAGATCCCTGGGATTGTGGCTGTCTGTGAGGTAATTAGAGGACCACCACATTATCAGGAGCTTCTCATGCCTGCCTCTGAAATAATCACCTCCACAGCCATAGTCATCCTCCTAGGTGCAGTGTTCATCTTCAAAAAACAGCCAGACCTTTACCAGCACGAAGGGTGGTGTGAACACCAACCAACCCTCGGTGATGATTACGCTAAATTGCACCCCTGTCTTCTTACTTACGTTTAGCGCTGATGGTCTTTTATTTACCTACTAAAAGTGGTGGAGGGGAAGAAACCCTTCAGTACCAGATGTCAATATCATACCTGAAAGCACCACAGACTCTGAGTTTGGGTTTGTCAATTTATTATAAGGCCAAAAAAAATAGGATGTTTACACTTCGCAAAATTAGCATATACAGATAAAGGAAAATCAATACAGAGCAGATTCTACTAATATAAGTACTTCGGTATAACAAAAATACAATTGTAAATTCAAGGATTAGGATACAACTCAGGGTGGAACCAGAGTCTAAATCTCTTTGCATTGGGAATAAACAATTCTGTTCCTACACTATACTAAAAGGAGACGCTACCCATATACCCTTCCATCAATTCCCAAGGTGTCAGCACGTTTTGACTTCCTGAGAAGTACTCAAGTCAAATGGGTCAAAGGGCTTAAGGCTCGGAGCTCGTTCTAAGATGCTCCTTTCTCTCTGAAAGCTACCAGAAGTCTGGGGTCTCTGTCCCTGCGCATCATACAATATACAGTTCGATTTGGTGCTTCATCCTGGTAAAATTTCCATTGCAACTTTTTCTATTCAGGGAGGTTCATGCTCTGTTAATTAAAGCTCTTTGTGTAGCAAGTCGACCTTGGTTCCCAGACCAGACAGACATGAGAGACATCCTCCCATCTCGCTTCCAACGGTCTTCAAAGCATTCTTTGTATCTTTTCCAATCTGAAAACATGCATTTAATTCTTTATTTCTCGATAAGCCAAGGAGGTGCAAAAACAATGACAGTTCTTCTGCCTAGAAACTCGGGCAACTTAAACTAGAAACCGATACAGTGTGTGGTTATAAGACTGTTCTGCTCTCGGTATATGCAGACATAACGATACATACATAATCATGCTATAACATTTCACTATAATGAATGTTGAGTGAGTCTACTGGATACATGTTAATGATTATAAAACATTGCAGACAATATGTAATATTTAGAGGTGTGTATCAACCAAGAGTATAGTACACCATACAATATAGAGTGCTGTAAGCGCTCTATCAGTGATGAAAGCATGTATACATCTGCATATGTTTGTGTGTTTCCTTGTGTCAGTATACGAAAGTATATCTTCGTGAATAAATAGCGAACATGCTCTTATGATGTGTGTGTATGTTTGTGGATGTTTGTTGGTGAGGGTGGCACCAGGCAAGGTGGGGGGTATTACCCTTGCTATCTGTGCCCATCTTTGGCATATTGTGGCCATTCTCAACAATTCTCTGGCATGATGATACAGGTCATTCTTGACATACTATGACCATGTTACTCAACATTGTGTATTTCTGGCAAATAGGGTCAATCTCTGACGTGTTATGGGCCGTCTTGACAACATTCTGTTTATTCCTGACGTGCTAGTGGACTGTCCTTGAATATTCAGAGGATTCTTGCCGAACATTTGTCTCTCCTTTGCATAATAGTGACCTATTCATGCTATATTGCGGCCTTGCTTCTGAAACATTTAGCTATGCCTGGCATATTATGGGCCATTATTGCCAGTTTATGAACATTCTCGATATAATTTGTGGCTATCCCTTGCACAAAGGTCTTTGCATAATTGACGTATTTTAGTTGATCCTGACATACGTTTAGCTATTTTTTTATGGTGATTCTGCCACAATTATGCCCCCCCCCGGGCTTGTTGCATTTATTCTTGATGGAATTTGTACTATCCTTGTTGTTAAAGGAGTGGAGGTTCTTGTCACAGGATGGACATTTTTGTTATGTGATGATGATAGACAAAAGTAGTCCATGTCTGTGTAGGAAAGTGCCTCTTTTTGCATGGCTAGCCCCCACTTTTTGCTTGATGCCTGATGTAATTTCGTACTGCATGTGTACTGGGTCCCTTCTAACCATGTTCCCAGTGCCAGATCTCTTTCCCAAAACACTGTACCACGGTTGGCACAACTTCAGATGCCCCTGTAAGTCCCTAGTTAGTGGTACCCTTATCACCTAGGGCATGGGTACTGAAGAGGGTACTTTGGGCTGCTGCACTGGTTGTTCCACCCCAGGGCCCCCTCACTAAGGTTATTCACTCTGACATTGCAGGCTGCATGTCTTAGTGTAGGAAAATCCGAAGAGTCGACATAGCACACAACTTGTGTGCCATGGCTCCCTATGCACTGCATACGATAAAGGTATTTCACCCCTACTGCAGGCCTTTAGCCCTAAGGCGGGGTGAACTATATACTATGTGTGGCCATATCAGCATGAGCAGATATCCCCCTTACAATGCCCAGTCCATTATCTGATGTTGTAAGTTAACAGGGAAGCCATAAAGAGTACATGGACTGGAGACTTGTCAACATGAGTTTCCTAGCTGCCTGCTAGGTTCACCAATCTCTAAGATGTTTAGTACCAAACTTCTTGACTTAATAAACCCTCACGAATGCCACTATTGGATTTATTAATAAATTCACACAGGAGCCATTTTTAGAGGATCCCCCTGAAGCTCAACCAAAACTTATTGGGATCTCTGGCTGGTTTTCACCAGTCTGCCAGCACCAGATATGTTTCTGAACTCATGGGGTGAAAGCCAGCGCTCTTAGAAGCCAGAAACAACACCTGCTCTGGGCAGGATGGCATTCCAGAGCGGGAAGCTTCAAGGGCAATGTCTCCTCTGAAATTCAACACAGGAACCCCCAGATGGTGCGGGAGGCCAAGGCACCTTTCCTGCTCACCTTGTGTTGGAAGGAGAGGCGGGGAAATTAGTTAGATGAGGAGGAAAGTCCCCCCTCAGCCTGCACCACCACTAGGGCGGGGCAGGTGAGGTGAGGTGAACCCCTCTCCTGAAATGCCACTATCTTGAGATGGTGGGAAAACCTTCAATCAGGGCTAGGATAGTGCCTCAGGAAGTAGTCACTAAAGGGTGTAGACACCCTAAAGGTAGGTAGCCCATTCACTATTACCTGTCTCCTTGTAATATCCCTAAATGCAGTATTTAGGTTGCTCTCGGAGACTTGAACCTCCGATTCATCAGACCAAAGAAGCCCTGCTGCAGAAAGAAAAGGCGTCAAACACTGCCAGCTGCAAGAAGGACTCGAAAATCATCGCTGCTGCGTCATCCTGAAACCTGCAAGGACTCCAAGATCCCTGGAGCACCTTCAACCTTCGAGAAATCAAAGAGAATCCCTTGGAGTGAAGGTATCACTCCCCTGTACAACGTAGGCACCGATCTCGTGAAGTCCGGTTTGTTGACTAGCTGCTCCTTGATGACCTTGGCGCAGCACCAAACCAAGAAGAGGTACAACAGCTCCAGAAGGTCAGATCTGCCTCTTCACCAAGTGTGGAGGCACCAGGACCTCTTGGAACAGCAGCGTACCATTACCCGGGGCACCGGACCTCCAACTGTAAAAACCAAGAAGAATCCACATGGGACTCCCAAAGCACCAGAAGCAATCGCCCATGGAGGGGTGGTGAAACACCTGAGATCTACTTCCTGAGTGGTCCAGCTGTCCTGAGAGCACCTCTCTAAGTTGCTTGCTGCAACCCTAAAGATGCACAATGCTCGGCTGACCTGTTCGCTCTACCCCCGGCCCAACCGGCAACAGCACTAACCAACTAGCTGTGCTCCCATGATCCCCAGGCCCTTGCAACCTCCTCTGATCAAGAAGATCCATCTCCTCTGATCAAGAAGATCCATCGGACTTACCTGTAAGTCCACATGTGCAGTGCATTTTCAAGTGGCCCCCTTTGTCTTTGCGCACCAGTTTCCAATACCCTCTGATAAGCCTAACTGCTCGCCCACACCACCACAAAGAGTATTGGAGTTATCTGCTTTTACCTCTGTGTACCAATTCGGGATTCTCTGGGCTCACTGCACAGTGTACATCTTTTTAGTGCACTATATAGAGAGCCAGCTTCCTACATTTGGTGGTCCCGTGGTGGCATAGAAGACTTTGCATTTTCTGGAACAACTTTATCAATATTTGACTATGAGTAAATCAAGAAATGGTTTAGCTTTAGCAAATATAATGTCGGATACAGAGAACCAGGTTCAGGAGGTTGACCTAACCCCTTATGAGGACATGTACTATGACCACTTAAAGGCTCTCTGTAAAGCATTTGGTATTAAAACTGGATATCATGCTACCATACAAAAGCTTAAAAGGCTTTTGACTGCATTTCAGAGAGAGAACCCAGAAATAGCGGCTACATTCTATGAGGATAAGAATGCTACTACAGATCCAACTGAGGAGGAGGGTGAGTCCCCTCCCCCCTCCCCCCCCCCCCCCGTTCAGAAGCCGATGAGGCTCCCTCAGATGAGGACCTTATGCTATAACGATTGACCAGCAGACTAAACTTAGAAACTCAGCTCCTGGAAATAGAAAGACAGAGGAAAGATTTGGGCCTTGGACCGATCTCTGGTGGCAGCATACAAATAAAAAGGGAGGGTGAAGGTTTTTTTAATGATTCTAAACTCCCCAAAGGGATTGTCCCTAAATAGTGATGACATCATCAACTGGTTCACATATGTGTTATAAATGTAATATAATTTGGAATTTTGTATTGTTGATATGTGTAATATATTGGTTCAGTCACCTTTTATGTCACAAGCATTGTAATTTTTGTTGTATGTGTACATTGTGTGTTACTTATTTTTATTGATTTTCTCTATAATACAAATATTTATCCGTCAAGTCTCATCTTGAATATTGCATTCTTACATGAACAACATAATCGAAAACCTCTCCCACCCACCCACCACCCCTCTCGGACTCGAGCTAACATTTGTATATTTTGCATGTGTTTAACACCCATGCGGGCTCAGTGATACATAACTATGCATATAAGGTTCATTTCATGAGCAATACACATACAGTTTAAATTGTTCTACCTCGTACATTGTCTACAACATCTGAACAGTATTTGCATTCCTGCTCTATACATTCTGACGCTATTCTTGTAAGTCTTTGGCCACAAACTCCTCCACAATTCCAGTCGAGCAAGATGGGTACCTTTCGCATCCCTTTCTGTTCTTCTCTTTGTAACTCCGCCCCCTCCGTCCTTCCCCAATGCACCACCTCATTATACCAATCTAACAATTTGGGCGGCCTGGTAGCTTTCCACCTCATGGTTATATTTCTTTTTGCCAAGATCAGTGCAAGGTTCACGAATAGTGCAGTAGTCTCGGGCAGTCCCACAACATATGTAATAAACTGGCATTTGGGGAATGGCAACGGGGACAATCACCGGATACCTCTGGGAACAATTTGCTGAGCTTGTTGGGGATTAAATACGCCCGGTGCACAATCAGGAGCTAGATTAATGTAAACTTCGGGTTTCTAGAGACCTTACATGGGTGTTCTAATAATATCCCCCATTCCTTATCCGTGAGTGTACGGCCAACATCTGTGTCCCATCTAGTTCGAGTCAACTGTAATGATGCAGACGTGTGTGTGCGGATACTTTGGTACAGCCACTTTGTCAACCCATCAAGTATTGCATATGTGTTAGTGCATGGGTCTGCGGCTCGTCCTCTCCCAGTGTCCAAACCATTTTGATATAGTGAGTAATGTGTGCATGTAGGAGAAATAATCTGTTACCCGCATCTCCTGCACGAATGTGTTATGGCTCATCAATGTGCCATTGGTGAATAAAGCGCCTATCGTGGACACTCCCGCCTCTGCCCATACCTCTATGTGTCTAAGTGTCACCCTTCCTGAAGGCAGTGTAAGGCCCATCAGGGGTATGTTTGGGGCTTAGGGTGCCGTTGTTTTAGTATAACGCGTGGGCCTCTTCCAATACCGAAAGGCTGTCTGCAAAAGTGGGGACGCCGTCATCGGAATTTTGCTGCCTGGTAGTAGTAATAGTACATGCAGTTCCCCATGTTCCCATGCCTGGGGGGGTCATGGATATTTCTCTCAGGTTGCGGCCCTCTATCCAGTATGCCAACCACTCCAGCTGGCCTGCTTAGCAATACGCTCATGTCAGGAACTCCCATACACCCTTGCTTTGTGGCTAGTTGCAGCTTAGAAAGCCCTGTACGCCTACGTCCCGAACCCCATATTAGTTCAACTAATACATTTAAATGTTTGCAGCAGAATCATAATGGGCAGATTAACGAAATAATATAACAGTCTTGGTAGCATTACCATTTTAGATATGGCTGCCCGTCCGGCCACCGATATCGGTAAGGAAGTCCAGAATCTTATTTGCTTTCAAGGTGATGTTATAGAGCGAGTCAAATTACCATCTAAAATATCCTCCACATCCCGGTAGATTTGAATACCCAGATATTTAAAAGTAGCCATTGCGGTCTGGAACTTCCAATAACCAAATCTAATTGGTTTGGTCCTGGCTACGGCAGTAAAAAAAGAAGGCGTAGGACTTGTTCTCATTTATTGTAAGTCCTGAAAGTCTTTGGAACACCGAGAAAAGCTCAGATAGGGGGTCATAGACCTCGTCTAGGTTGTTTATAAATAAAATGATGTCATCTGCATATGCCGAAACAACATGAACCTCCTCATTGATACGTATTCCTCTGTGCCCTGCCATTACACGTAACTTGTGCAGTAGAGGTTTCAGCGCTAAAATGAATAATAAGGGCGAGAGCGGGCAACCCTGTCTAGTACCCCTCGCTACCTGGCATGGGCTTGAAATGTGGGTCCTCGTGCGAGCCCTTGCCATTAGATTCGTATATAACCGTCTCACCCAGTTCATGTACTCCGGTGGAATCCCAAATCGAGGCAGCGCAGTCAGCATATATTCCCAGTGTAGTGAGTCAAACGCTTGCCGCAGCTCCAAAGAGATGCAGCCCCGCGGATCAGCATCCGTAGGCACCTGTGACATTACCATATAAAGCCGTCAGATATTGAGCGCCGCACTCCTATTTGGTACAAATCCACAATGATCAGTGTGTATCAATCTGTGGGAATATTGCAATAGTCTAGTTGCTAACAGTTTACTTAAAATCTTATAATCCGTATTAAGGAGCGATAGGGGTCTATAACTCGCCATGTCTCTACTGTCTCTTCCCGGTTTCAGCAAGGAGACCACTGTCACCTGCACAGTACTGAGGGGTAGGGAGCCATCCTCTAGTGCTACCCGGTACACTTCCTGCAGTCAGGAAACCAACAAATCAGAATTCATCAAATAAAATTCAATGGGCAAGCTGTCATTACTGCTATCATTACCCGGTGATTTGTTACGGGGGAGGGCATTTATTGCTGCTTTGAGTTCCATATGTGTGATTGGCCTCTTTAAGTCCGCTGCTTGGTCATCGCTTAATGTAGGGAGCTGCAACTCTCAAAAAATGCCTCCTATTCCCCCTCTACCCTGTCCGGGGACGTATACAATTGCTCATAGTACTGCCGAAAAGCGGCATTAATTCCAATCTGGGTGCTCTTCACCTCACCGTCCGGGAGACCTATTTCAAGAATGGGAGATCCTGGAGGTGCATCTTTAATTATCCTGGCCAGCAAGGGGCCCGCTCTATCCGCATTCACATGCTGTTTCTGTGTATACAATCTATAATCTAGAACTTGGAGTTCTTCTAACAGCACTGCGTGTGTTATGTGCAGTTCCTGTAACTCTGTTTTGCTAACGTCATTCGTTACCACTTCCTGTTCCAGTTTGCCTAGCCTATCCTCTACATCCGTAAGCTTGTCAAGGAGTGTCGCACGTACCCCCACTTTTGTACTGATAGCCACCCCCCCGTATCACTGTTTTAAAGGCATCCCATTCAATCTGTCGTGTGCTCGCTGTATTTGTGTTCTCAGTAAAATATTGGGTTATGTCCATGGAGCGAGCATTGCGGAACACAGAGTCTTCCAGCAATGAGGGATTTAATCTCCATGACGGGATTGGCGTCGGGACCTTCCCCCAAAGTAATGTGGCCTCTACCGGGTTATGATCGGAGTACGTTTTGCCCAAGTGTGTGATGTCCATGACAGTGTCTAATAACTTCCGGGAGCAAAATATTCTATCTATTCGAGTATGTAGGCTATGCAGGGCGGAAAAAAAGGAGTATTCTCTGTCTACGGGGTGTTTCTCCCTCCAAATGTCTCCCACTCCCCATCCTCCTGCCCATTCCTGAAGTGCGTCTGCTTGCTTCCTACACTCCGCCCCCTGCAGGGGAGGATGTGATCTGTCCAGTTCTAAATCCATCACTGCATGAAAATCACCTCCCAGAATCCATGGGTACCCTTCCATCACTGCATGAAAATCACCTCCCAGAATCCATGGGTACCCTTCCCGTCCCACCAGTGCAGTACTAAGTATTGCCAGAAACTTTTCCTGTTCGTGAAGGGGCATAAATACTCCCTACTACTATGTGGTCTCCGTCTAACAAGCCATGCAACAGCAAGTATGTCCAATTTCAGTCTGTCCTGTGTTCTATAAGCTTGAAGTGGGTACCATTCCTGAACCATACCGCCACCCCTCGGGCAAATACGGATTAAGAAGTAGAAAACAGCTGTCCACTCCATTTCTTAAGGAGCTTGGGGCCAGATGTAGGTAAATCTGAAATACCGATTTTTCTTAATAGCAAATTTTACTGATTCGCTATTAAGAAATCGGTATTTCCTGTGTAGGTAAAGATTCGGTAAAAAATACCGAACCCTTAATATTCCTTATTAACGAATCAGTAATTGAGATTCGGTAATAAGGAATACCTACCCATTCATTTCTATGGGCTTGGAGGCCCATAGGAATGAATGTGAAGACATTCACTATTAGTGATTCGGTATTACCGAATAGCTAATAGCGGGAGCACTTTCCAGGGTTCTAGGGTGTCAAAAGGACACCCTGTTGCACCCCTAAGGGCATGAATGTCTGCCACATGGCACTTAACAAAAGACAAAAGAGTTATTTTTTAAAGGAAATCGGTAATTACCACCAACTTGAAGTTGGTGGTAATTACCGATTTCTTAAGGCTCAAAAGCACTCTTCAATTTGCTTCCTACATTGCATTTAAGGAATCCGTATTACCTATTCCTTAAATGCAAGAGCAATAAGGAATCGGTATTTACTGATTCCTTATTTACCGATTCCTTACCTACATTAGGAATGGCTTAATACCGGTCGGTTACGCTGAAATTTACCGAATTTCGACGTTACCGACCGGTATTTAGCCACCTACATCTGGCCCTTAGTAGCTTCCGTCTGTATTAGATGTGTCTTTTGTGAAAAGACTATCTGTGCCTTCCTAGGGTTTATTGTGCCAGAATTCTGTCGTTTGTGTATCGACCCCATACCTCTTACATTCCAGGACGAGTATTTATATCGATTAGGTAGCGCCATCAGTTTTCCGACCACACAAACTGTTCATCATATAGTTCCCCATATACTGAGCGCCCCGCATAGCACATGTAGCCGAGCCCATAACCCCCATTAAACTTCCCAATACTAAGTTCCCCAACACAACAAAAGAGGACCAAACCAACAACAAACTCAACAAGAACTCCATAGTTTCCACAACTAAGTGCAGTTGCCTTAGGGGTAGTGGCCACCACCCTTCTCATAGCACCTTCCATACAACACTCAAGTCGGTGATCTTAGAGCCTCCACCAACACCCTTTGTTTGTAGGTTAATCATTATTGTAGACATCTCAACCAATCAACACGTCAATATTGCATAGATAATCACATAAGTGGCATATTCAGCATAATTTGTGTGTGTATATATGTATATATATATATATATATATATACTCGTACTCATCCGACAGTCCACTTCATCAGCAGGAAAAGAGTACTTCCTTCACCCCAAATAATCATTGGTAGTCTGAGGGGTGACCAGGGGGAACAGCGCCATACTATTCTCAGTCAGATTGTGCATTCACATCTTCCGAAGAGTCCACAGTTTTCGCCACAGATTGGGCATCATGTGCTGCTAGTGCTACCGCCGTCCGGATCGCATCCTTTTGGCTGTCCGATATCTGCTCTTGTGACGGGTGCCCTCCTCTATCGGTACCAGCTTGGCTTCTTTTGTAAGGTCTGACTCTCCTCATCCGCTGTGATTTCGGTTGCTGTCTTTGGGTGGATTGTGAGGAGTGTTGTGAGCCCGGTGGTGATAGAGTAATTTCTAGCCAGTCCGCTGCTTCTTCTTGGCTATCGAAGAACATGGACTTTTGATCATAGAGAACCTTGAGGCAAGCCGGGAACAATAGGGCATACTTCAGTTGGTGCAGCCGAAGTTTCTTTTTGACATCTTGGAAAGTAGCCCTCGCTCTTTGTACCATCAAAGTAAAATCCGGGTATAGAGAAATTGTGTTGTTCTCAAATGTTATCGGAGCCTTCTCCCTCGCTGCACGCAAGATCGTGTCTCTATCCTTATACTTCAAAATCCGCACTATTATAGACCGAGGTGGCGCCCGGTTGAGAGGAGGCCTGGGCGGGACTCTGTGCGCGTTCCACACTAAAATGTTCCGTGAGCCCCATCGTAGCTACCTGCTCTCGCAGCCACTGCTCGACAAATTGGGTTGGGTGAGCCCCCTCACTTCACACCGGTATTTCCAAAATGCGTACATTATTGTGCCCTTCTGCGTTGTCCACACTGTCCTGTAGACCTTTCAATTGGTGCTGTAGTTGTTCTATTTGAGAGGAGTGTGACGTCTGTTGGGGTATGAGGTCATCTAGTGCCAGCCTGTTACTTTTGACTTTGTCCGCCAGTTTTGTGTGATCTGCCTTCAATAGAGTAAAACTGGTAGTCAGCGTGCTTATTTGCGTTTCCATAATGACCCTGGAGTCTCGTATTTCCCGCAATATCAAATCCAGCTTGTCTTCAGTACTAGTTGGTTCCGGACTGTGCACCTGTGTGTCCGGTACTGTTCCCGGTGGGGGGAGGGGGGGCACGGGGGTTCCGATTGTTTGGTCTCGTGGTGCCCCATATCCTCAAAGGGGTCTGAGCTGTGTACGATTCAATCCTCACTCCCCAACACCACTTGTAGGACGTTAGCAGATAACCCACAGCAATGTCACAGGGTTGCATTGCGTGTCACGCAGCGTGTCAATATCTGGCTCACATTACTGCCGTCTCATCAGAGCGTTTCGCCACTGTCTGCATCCAACCCCAACCTCCACAGGCACAGTCTTCTTCCACCTCACTCGGATAATGGCACAGGCACCCCTCACGTATTTAAGGTCCAGACTGCAGTGACGGCCAATCCGGCTCCCTCCTATGTCTCAGTGTACGCCTGGGCTGACAGCTGCGCAGAGAGAGGTGGGAAATATCCTAATACCTGTGAATATATGCCTGGGAGCGCAGAATCTGTCAGTCTGCCCATGCAACTCCCCAGTAAGCACTGTTATTCTTTTCTACGTCTAGGGGGCCAAGTCCTGGTGTCCAGCGCGCTATTAGGCACCCCTAATAAGCTGCCAGTCGCCTCTTTCTTATATTTCCCCAGGCCACTCTCACTCTCCTAGCCGTCCCATGCAGCTCATGTTCAATGGGTATGGCAGCCACTGCGTAGCAACGTACAGCCTCGGATTTGCCTCTGCATTCGAATCACATCTTAGTCCCAGGGCGGCCCGATTTCCCGCAATTTCTAATCAAGGCTGGTCTTCATTTATTGCCTTGGCCTGTCGCACTACAATGGACAAAGTCGGGGGTAAGCCATTTCTTATACCCATACACGGCCCCCTCACCAATATCGCCGAATTGGCGCCGGTCACCTTTGTCCGCCATTTTGAGTGAAGCCTAGGTCTGGCGCAGTTCTATGATCTGCAGTTCCGCCAGTCGTAGCCCCCAGCTCTCCCCCTCAGCAGCTCTTCAAGGGAGGGGGAGATCGCGCTCTTTGTACTCGATCCGCACTGCCGCTTCCACCTCTTGGGGTCCCCGTTTCTTCGCCGTGGCTCGTCGCAGCTTCCACAGTATTGCAAGTGCAGCTTCAGATGTCGCACGATCGCCGAGGGTGAAACCAAGCATCCAACAGCCCGATTTTCGGGTCGCAGCAGTCCACAGCTCTTCCGATGTCTGAAGCGCCGTAATTGGAGATTGCCCGTTGTTCCTGTGTCATTTGGATAAATGCCCAAGAGTCCGGGTGGGTTACGGAGCACCTTTAGCTCGCGTCCGACATGTTCGGCGGTTGGCCACACCCCCCTAGTCCTGTTGTTTATCAATATTTACATATGATGTATAATTTCTTTAAATATATATGATATCATTTTCTAATTCAGTTGAGTTTTGGATATGTATATGGTCAGTGTTGTGTTTTTATGAATCATTAATTGATGGTACTACCTTTGTGAGGACACAGTGATACAAAAAATGGTCTTTCATGGCAGAATCACGGTCCATATACCGTAAAAAGGTGAACTGGACAGTGAGCTGCTCACACCCATACTAAAAGCTCCAGTTCACTCCAAGCAGTTCATAGTGCCGACAGATGCCTCTGAACATGGGATAGGAGCGGTCCTATCTCAGACCAATGATGATGGCCATGACCAACCTGTTGCTTTCAAAGCGGGAGGCTTCTCTGGCAGTGCCGCGTCGACACTGCCAAGCATATTCCGAGTTTTCTCACGAGCACCCTTTTCATGGCGGTGAGCCTGCCATGAATATTAGAAAATCTAACTTATGGGACTGCAATGTCCAATTAAAACATTTGTATTTCAAAATGTAGGCTTATGTCTGCCATGAAATGTATTGTTAAAATTAGTCTAAGATGTTTTGTGGTCAAGGATATTATAAAATATGTTTTGGAAATAAATTTGAGCATACTATATATTTTGTAAATGGTTATATCACAAGGTACCATTCAGAGAGCAAAAGAAAGATAAAGCAGTGATAATACACTCTCAGTAATTTCCATCCACCATGGTACTGATAGTTCTGTATGTGGCAGTATGGCATACCTTCTCAAATGGAACTCGAAAGGATCCTGCTAGCGTGGGGTTTACACGAACATGCCAGCGCTGATGTATTCCAGGGCCGATTCTTGACCTCCATATCACCTATGTGCAACATGTTTTTTTAAAAATTGTTTCAAAACGGTCCCAAATTATTGGCGAGTGTTACAAACACGCTGATTGTCTAGCTCAGTTTGTTTGAAGGTGAAACTGTTTCAACGTCCTGTGCTCTGCACTTCTGTTACAAATGGGGTTTATGGTTGGCAAAGGTTTTGCACCCTGTCCAAACAGGAACGTCCACTCTAGTCACTGAAAGATAAGCTGTACTCACCCTCTGGTAACTTGGCACAGAGAAGTCCGGCTTATCTAATGAGGCAATGGCACTCACATCCTGATTCAGAATGACCTCAGGCCCCTTATGTGGCTCCTGTAAATGAGGAGTAAGAATCCAAAACTGTTGAGGTGTTCCATTTCCCTACACGGTATGGATTTCACATTGGAACAGAGAGCTGGGTTAGACCACTCCAGTGCTGATGCTCCTGCAGGTTTTTACACCTTAGTGATCAGAAATCGCTAGAGGTTGGGTAGATCTCCCCTCTTTCAGTTGGTGTGGACATGTATTAGACCTGGCATCCTCAAGGTGGTCTTTCCCCGGACTTTTTGCCTTTTACCTCTAGCTGTTGCTCATTCTTTTTGTTGGCCTTAGGACTTTATCACTGCTAACCAGTGCTAAGGTGCATGTGCTTCTCCCCTAAACATGGTGACATTGGTGTGTACCCATTTGGCATATTTAATATACTAGTATGTCCGTTGAAGAAGTGGTATAGCATAAACCCAGGGCCTGTAAGTCAAATGCTATTAGTGGGCCCAGCACACCACAGAACGCTGCCCTATCTGGCACATACTTGCCTTGATAGTCATGCCTGCCTGTTGCAGACTCAGAAGCACTTCCTGGAGGTGGAAAAGGTGCTCCTTCCTGTTGCTACTATAGACAGCAATGTTATCCTAATAGGCTGCAGAGAAGGCGTTCACACCAGCAAGGACCTGGTTCACCAACCTCTGGAAGGTGGCTGGGGCATTTTTGAGACCAAGGGGCATAACCCTAAACTTGCAATGGTGTTCTGGGGTGGAAAAGGCTGGCCTCTCCTTGACTCCCTCCAAAAGGTCAATCTGCCAGTACCATGATGTAAGATTAAAGGGGCCTTATTTGTGAAGGCCTTGCGCCGCCAATACGTCACTTTATTCCATCTTAAAAGTGATGCACTAGCGGCGCGAGGGCCTTGTAATCAGCCCCAAGGTACTGAAGTACTGTGCAGTTCCTAACCGGTTAATCAGCTCAACAGCCCGGGGGATGGGGTCAGTGTAGTATCTTGAATGTGCAATAAGAGCCTAGTTAGGCTTATTTGATGGAACCTTCATTCCTCCCGTGTTCCTACCACTTCTTGCCATGGTGGATGGTGATGTTTGAAAGTGGGAGTTGGAGAGAGCGACAGAGGAGCTGAAAGAAGGAGGCTGGCGCGAATAGGTGTGACTTACAGTAATGACTATTCCCAATCAATTATCCCATGAGTTCTACCTTTGTCACATTGGCGATTTCACTTTCAGATCATGATGGTGGGGAAAATGGAAGAATGTTTTTGCACACTATGCTTATGTTTCTGGTACTTTCTTAGGGTTCAGAAAGGGACACCTCTCTCCTACTTCACTGTTTGAATTCCGAAGGTCAGGAAATTTGTGAACATTTTCCTGATTTAATAACCGAAGAGTAACGGGACTTAAATAAATACAAGATTTGTCTAAAAAAAACTTTGATTTACATTTTTTGCCTAAAGTATCCATTGTGTTGGAAAGATATCATTTCGGTAAAAGTGTATAAAGGAAGGTGTGAAACAATGGAAGAATACATCACTGTGTTGAGAAGGTTATCCTGAACATGCAATTGTGGTGGTTATTGTGAGGAACGGTTGAGAGACCAATTTATGTTGGGTTGCAACCTAGATAAAGCTTAGGAAATATGTTGGCAGAAAGAAAAATCCGTCTCTCAATTAGGTACTCATAATGGCAAAAACTTATAAACACAGTACGGCATCTATAGAAGATCAAAAAGGAGGAGAAAGTAATGATGGTACAGAAAACAATGTACATGTTGTTCAAGCCTTGAAGAAGGGGTACAACAGAAGTTAGGAATGGTAGTATTGGGAAAAGCAATAGGAAATTTCAGGGAACATGTTACGGATGTGCAGTATATGGACATGTAGATAGCAAAAAGGAGTGTATTGGGTGGAAGGCCACTTGCAAGAAATGTGGGTGCAAAGGTCATGTGTCTAAGTGTTGTAGGAGTGGAAATAAAAAAAAATAATCAGGAGATAACATGCCACGAATCCAGTGAGGAAGAATAAATAGTTTTACAAGTTATGGAAGTGGGTGAAGCTGGTTTGTTGAAAAATGTACCTATAAGGAATGTACCTGCTCTCATGCTATTTGATTCAGGAGCCAAAATCACACTTATTCCCCAGGAGGTTTATCTTAATGATTTGAAGGGCGAGGTGAACCTTCATGAACCGGACATCTGTCCAAAAGAATATGGAGGGGAACCCATTAAGTTACTGGGATACTTCGTAGGTTGTATTAACTTTAAAGACCCATATACTGCCGGGAAGATATATGTTTCTGTAAGAGGTGATTCATTAATCAGTTGTTTTCACCAGAAGGAATTGAGTGTGTACTTAGATCCTAATGAAAGTCCTTCGGTAAGACTCAAGGAAATTAAATGAGATCGAGATGGGTGTCAGAAACAGAGTTTACGTCAAATAAGCATAGAGAAACCAGACTATGGGAAAGAATTTCCAGAGATATTCAAAGGTGAATTGGACTGTTTTAAAGGGATTGTACACAGTATAAATATAAAAAGGGGAGCTTCCCCCATTGCAAGCCAAGTGAGAGGTGTTCCGATTAAAGTAAATGAAAAAATGAAAGAAGAGTTTGAAAAATTGAAGGTGAATGGGATCCTAGAAGAAGTTGAAGCCACAGAATGGCTTGCTCCTTGGTCAAAGCACAGAAAGTAGATGGAAAGCTACACTGTGCATTGACTTAAGGGAGCTCAACAAGAGTCTTATAGTAGATCACTACCCCTTGCCCAATGTCTCTGAAATATTGTCTTTACTTGAAGGTGCAAAGTGTTTTTTGTCAATTGACTTCACTTCTGCATACCACCAGATAAGGTTACATTGAGATATGCAGAAGGTGACTATGTTTATTAGCCCTTTTGGAACATATACATTTCTCAGAATGTCATTTGGGCTATTCTCTGTGGCAGCAGTCTTTCAGAGAATGATGGAAAGTATTTTGAGAGGAGTAGATGGCATAAAAGTTTATCAGGATGACTTCTTACTTTTTGGGAGTAGTGTAGAGGAACACAATCAACGAGTGAGAAAAGTTTTAAGTGTGTTGAATGAGAATGGTTTAACATTAATGGAAGAGAAATGTAATCTTTCTGAAATGGACTAGCTAGGCCATAAAATTACATCTGGAGGGATTAAGCCAAAAAAGAGTTGATGGATGCCATAACTAACTTGGCCACTTCGACTTGGGAGTTACATTTTTAGGCATGTCAAAATATTATGGTAAATTCATTCTGTCATTTGTAGATAAGACCCAGAACAAGACCCAGAACATGAAGAGGTTATTAGAAAAATGTTAAAATTCCAAGAGGCCTACGGATACTAATCTTTCCTACCTTCGAAGATTTAAGTAATGATTTATTGAAGGAATGGGAATGCAATTTAGAAGGGTATCAATTGCTATGATGAAAATCCTAGTTAAACATGCAGCCCAAAAGGGGGAGAAGCTACAGGCAGAAATTGAAACATTAGAAAAAGAAATAGACACCATGTCCCAAAAAGATCTTATTGACAAGAATTATGCTATTCTAAAACAGGTGATGGAAAATCATCAGTTATACTTAAAGGACAAGAAACTCAGAAAAATAAAAAGGGATGACAGGGATTATAAAGATGGCAGGGTGTATACTTTTGCTAAGAAGTTTGATGGAGTACAGGGTTTTGATGCAAATAAAAAAAGAATCCGAGATGATGGGGAGGGAAGTGAGGAAACACGCTCAAACTGTAACTTATCTGTTTCATCATTTGGTAGTTCTACCTCTAATATCTTGATACCAGAGGTCCCTTTAGAAGAAGGGGCTTCCTCCTTCCAGAAGGAACTGGCAAGATTGAGAATAAGCAATCGGTTACAACAAAAAAAGAGATGTATCAAAACAAGGAGGGGAGGGAGGAGGGCAAAGGGCAGATACAAGAGGGAATACAACAGTCAAGACAAATCCGGGGACGAAGTCGAAGAAACCTTAATAATACGAGTATGTACTGTTTCTGACTCAATTGGTTGTCATAATATCGATGCTGATCTGAAAATTGTTAACTTATCTAATAAAGTTTTGAGTGCAGAGGAAATTGGTGTCCTTAGTAAAGGTCTCAACTTTTGCCCGACCCAAGAGGGGGATTTTGCTAACACACATATAGATCTTTTCACACAGATCTCATCTTCCTGGCGGAGGTGGGTGGGTTCGCTAGTGAATCCAGAAAGATCTTCAAGCTGCAAAACTACACCGACAGGTAAGAAACTATTCGTTTTGCAGCGTGAATCTTTCTGGATTCACTATGCTGTGCATAGACTTTGTAGCGGTTTGTTATCTTTGTGGCGGCTGGGTGGTAGATGAGCGTTGGTCATTTAATGTGTTGAAGCACCTTCTGTCCTATTAGTGCTTCCTTGTTCATCTGTATGTCCACGCAGTAGTGCTTAGTGAACATGTGCAATGAAGCCCATGTTGCCGCCAGGCATATGTCCTGAATGGGCGTATTTGCCAGAAAGGCAATGGTTGCCCCTTTTCTTCCTTGTGGAGTGAGTTTGTGGACCCTCAGTCTGCTCCTGCCCCGCCTGTGTGTGGCAGAATTGTATAGTTAGTGCGATCCATCTAGCAATGGTGCCTTTTGTCACTGCTTTACCCATGAAACTTGAAGCAAAGGAAACAAAGAGCTGCTTTGTTTTTCTGTGCTCCTTGGTCCTCTCAATGTAGTGCATCACCGCCCTTCTAGCGTCAAGAGTGTGCAGGGCCTTTTCTGCACTTGAAGTTGGGTTTTGAAAGAAACTCGGTATCTGAATAGTCTGGTTCATATGGAATGCCGACACCACTTTGGGCATGAAGTGCGGGTCCGTTCTCAGGACAACCCTATCTTTGTGTATCTGTATGTAGGGCTCTTGTAGCGTTAGTGCTTGCAGCTCGCTCACCCTGCGTAGCGAGGTTATGGCTACCAGGAAGGCCGTTTTCATAGTCAACATTTGCAGTGAGGCCTTGTGGATGGGCTCAAACGGTGCCTTCATAAGCTCCGTTAGGACCACGTTGAGGTTCCATGCCGGCGGCGGCATCCTTTTAGGTGGCGCGATTCTTTTCGCTCCTTCCATGAATCTCTTTACTACCTGCGACGTAAAGAAACTTCCTCCTTTTTCCCCTCTTGTGTAAGCTACGATCGCCGCTAGGTGTACCCTTAGGGAGGACGAGCATAGGTTACTTTTCAGAAGGTGCGTGAGGTATCTCAGCACTGAGTTCTTTGTCATTTTATTCTGTAGCTTATTTTTTCTGCACCATATTGTAAATCTTTTCTATTTCTCACTATAGCATTTGCGTGTAGTTGGTCTCCTTGCCTCCCGCAGCACTCGCATAGTGCTTGGAGGCAATCTAAGGTGCGCAAACTCTAAGTCTTCAGGAGCCATGCCGCCAGGCTGAGGCTCTCTGGCTCTGGATGTAGAACCTCTCCGTTCTGCTTGGAGAGCAGGTCCTTTCTTCTTGCGAATCTGTGGGGATTGCCTTGTGCCATTTCCAATATTTGGGAGAACCATGTCTGCCTTGCCCACTGTGGTGCCACTAGGATCAGTGTCATGTTGCTGGTTCTGCACTTGTCGAGCACCCTGTGTAACAGTGGCATCGGCGGAAAAGCGTAGGCAAATGTCCTTGACCAGCTTATCCATAGGGCATTCCCTTGGGATTGCTGTTCTGGTTGCCTGGACGCGAAGTTTCGGCATTTTGCATTTTGGCGTGTTGCAAACAGGTCTATTGTGGGAGTTCCCCACTTTTGGAATAGCCTCTGCGTTTCCTGTCCATTGAGCTCCCACTCGTGTGATGCCGAGGTCTGCCTGCTTAGCCAGTCTGCCTCCACATTGTCCTTCCCTGGTAGGTGTATTGCCAGCAGGTCTATCCTGAGAGGGATGGCCCATCTCCAAATCTCCTGTGCCAGAACATATAGTGTACGTCCTTGGCTGTAGGTGTGGCATTATCTATGTTGGCAGCACAATACGCTGCCTTAAGTTACGAATTCAGGAACATCGCCGCGCCATTAAGACTAAGGATGACAGATATCCCATAACGAGTCATTACACTTATGTTCATCCGAATGACCCTTTCTTCTGGTTTCATGCAATAGATCATGTTCCTGTTAGAAACAGAGGTGGTAACAGGGATCTGTTACTTCGACAGATGCAATCAAAATGGATATGCCGTCTGAGGGCAATCAGCCTGGGACATAACACTGATGGGGAGATGCATTATTTCCTTTGAAACATCATGGAAAATTGGGCTATGATAATTTAGAGAACACACCAATTGCTCTTTTGCTGTCTCACCTTGAATTTCTATTAATGTGTTAAAAGCGGAATGTATTTTGGAATGCTGTTTGACATGTTGGTAATTGCATGTACCTATTTAATCTGGTTTTTGCTCTTGTCTCTTGACCTTTTGATTTTACTTTTATAATTGGTATGCGTGTACCTCCTCATTTCCACTACACGAGTAAAGCTTATAGAACTGTCTTTTGAACCCGTTGTTGGCACACTTGGTGTTGTTGGTTTTCAATCCCCAATGTTTGAGTGTGGCCACTGTTCTTATCTCTATTGCGTCCATATTAGGGATGACTTTGTATAAGATGGCATTTTTGATGATATTGTCAAACCGTTGTGTGAGTTCGCAGAGTAAGGGTACTGGTTTTTTCATTATTATTATTTTTGATGGTATCTACCTTTTTAATAGTTTTTTTGTGTTTCTCGTGTTCTTTGACTGTAACTTGACTGGACTTTTATTTTGGACGACTACGTTCAAGATGGCGCCCGCTTTGTTGACTATGTCTATCACACTTATTCCTTTGGGAATTCCCTTGAGACTTTTTTATTGAACGACCCAGTGGTTGCGATGTGACTTATATACATATTTTTTCTTGATAGAGATATATATATTTTTTTGTAACGTCTCTTCATTTAAATAAGTGGCTATGGTGAAACGTTTTTTTGTTTATATATGGTACTCTCCTTATATTCTCGATATACGGGAATATATGGTCTCCTTTCAAAGATGGCGGTTACTTTCGTTTATTTACGTTCCGTTTGCATGGTACTTATGACGTGGTACGCACGCACAACGTATGCGTCATTTCAGTTTTTTTCTATTTAAAGTTATCAAAATATGGCGCGCGTACTTTACATTGTGGACGAGGGATTCTGCTCGTCGAGACTGCGAATTTTCAGGTGAGGGGAACGTCTGACTCCCTTTTTTAAGATTGTTGACTCTTTTTAGAATATTGCCGTTACGATTATAGCCATCATGTGCAGGCATGGTGCAATACAAAAGCATGTTAGGAACTTTTGGTTCTGACCTTGGAGTGTCTTTCGGTTTATTTTCGATTCGCTATGGTTATGTTCATTTGGATGACAACACTCGCATATGTTCTTTATCCATATTACAATGAGATACGCATTATAAGCTATTTGCCCCTTTTATGTGTAGAGATATATATATATATATGTTTGCATATATATTTTCTTTTTAGAACTATTGGCATCTACTTTTGCCGTGTGTTCTTCGATCTACATTGCGAAGGACTGTTTACTGAAAACACTTTCTTTTTTGACTAGTAAAGAGGTAAGGTATTATTGGTACCTCTCTCGTTGATGTATAGCAAACTGTCTACTAGGTGTTTTTACAATCACTTCGGCCTAGCATTAATTTGCCGGTTGAATACTCTGCATAAAAGACACATGAAAGGAACTTGTATAAGGGCTTTGTGGTCTAAGTAGGCTTCATATGTCCTTTTAGCTTTGATGCCCTTACTAAGATCAATGAATAACTCTACTTGTTGATTCCTTATACATATATGTTGGTTTGTTATTTTATTTTGGATCGATGATAGGCAATTAGCTTTGCTCTAAGACACTCTATTTGGCACACATTTTTCTAGTGTAACGGACCGAGTCACTGCCCTTTTTTGATTATTAATGGTAGCTTGATATTAATGCGAGCCTCATAAATATGAGCATCTATAATGAGTGTGCTCCAGGGGCACATTTGGAGATATTACCTTTTTGTTCTCTTCTTTTTTGTTTACCCTATTAGAAATCGATAACAACTGCCATTTGAATTTTATTCACCATTATTTATTTATATATATATATATATATATATATAACTGGACTTTCCTTTGAATATCTGAGGTGAGATCCTTAGATTTAATTAGATTTATTTTGCTCCACTTTGTTTATTCGGGTTTTTTCCTTTTTGAGTTATGGTTATACATGTTTGCATTTTTCTTTCTGTTCCCTTTCTCTCCCACTCCTTTCCACTTTTGGTTTTCACTGAACGTATGCCATTAGCTTGAGATTTTCTGATACAAAATAAATATTATATTGCTATTTTGTCTAAAATTGTCTGAATTTGGTAGAGGCTTTTATCTTTGTATATAATCGTTATACTGTCTAGTCTGTATTTTTTGCTTATTGTTATGTATACTTTTGTGATTTTATACGTATATTTTTCTGCCGTTCCATGGATAAAAATTGTGCAAATGTGCTGAGTTTTGTATACATATATGTACATATGTCTTTTGATTGGTATGTTATTTGTTGTACGTTGTCTAATATGTCACTCTCTGTTGTTAAGTTATGTTATTGTTTTTATTTATGTATTTTTTCCAGCCCTGACGAAGTTCTATTAGAACGAAACGCGTTGGCTGATGAGTGGTTTTTATACTACAATAACGGACATCTCCTTGATTGATTTGCAGCTTGTTGACTCCTTCTGGTGCACCTTCCTCTTTTGTTTGAATTAGAAAAGGGCATGGTGTTTACATGGGACCCTGATTGTTAGAAATAGTTTAAACTGTACATGTTTATCAAGGGCATGGTTTCTGAAAAGTTTAGAGCCTGACAATCCACTTTAATCATGACAGATGCGAGTTCATGTGGTCTGGGAACAGTACTGCTGCAAGAACAGGTTGGCATAGAGTATATAGTTGTATCTATCTCGAGTTTTAAGGGGGCAGAAATCAATTATTCTGTGATTGATAAAGAGTCTCTAGCAATATTTTGGGCAGTGCACAAACTAAGGAAGTTTGTATGGGGTTGTGATTTTAAATTCAAAATGGATCACAAACCACTCAAAGAAATCTTTAAGAAGAAGGGCATTGCAAATATCTTATCCAGGATAAGAAAGTGGGTGGTATTGTTTCAGGAGTTTAGTTTTGAAGTGGGTTATGTACCAGGTATGAAGAATAATCTTGCAGACTGCCGCCTGCATCTATTGGAAAGTAATGCAACAGAGTGTTCGGAAGATGCAATGGATGAGGATGTTGATTTTGTGGTTTGCTTGGTCCGGGATAGTGTGATTTAAGAAGAAGAGTGGATTGTACAGCTTTGTAGAGACACTGAATTGCAGCTAGTGATCAAGGAAACTGGAAGGGTAACTAAAAGACAAATTGCGTTTTAAATCCATATTGGTCTGTAAGGTCAGAACTTGCATATCAGAATGGTTTATTATTCAGAGGTACCAGGCTAATTCCCCCCCTAGCAAGCTAAGGGGGCATCTTGTGGAATTTGCTCATGATAGCCATCTGGGTATCTCAAAAACATAAAGATTGACACAGATGTACTTGTGGCCAGGGATGGACATTATAACTGAAAGAACTGTAAGGGAGTGCATGGAGTGTGTGAGGGATTGAAGTCAAGAGTACAGCCAATGGTTCTGAGAGCTACCAAAAGAACACTGGGAGGAAGTTGCCATAGATATTTTAGGTCCCATAAGGGTGTCCACTAGTGACAAATACGTCATTGTGACAATTGATATGTATTCAAGTTAGCCAGAGGTGGAGATCACAAACTCGCTAGAAACTAGGGATATCAGAAAGTTTCTAGAACATATTTTCAGACGACAAGGTTTTCCCTCCACATTGTTATCTGACAGTGGATTCCGATGTGTCCAAAGACATGGAGAAGTTTACAAATGATTGAGGCATAATTCATAAGAGGACAGCACTGTACCACCCAGAAGCTAATAGAACAGTTGAAAGGTTTGACCATGTGTTGAAAGAAACCATCCAGAGACCATTGGCTAACCAGATGTGTTTGAAGAAAGATATGTTTAAAAAGGTTATGAACTATAGACTTACCCCACATTGTTTTGGAAAAGGAAAGCATGTACACCAGGTTGTCCTTCTTGGATGCACATTAGAACCACAGGTAGTGTACGTGTGAAAGGAAATAAGAAAGGATAAGATGGAATAGAATTAAGGAAGATGCTTGTCAACAAAGAGATATATGATGACGCAAAGCTGGTAAAAAGACAGGAGTACAGGTTAGGAACATGGTGAGAGTTAAATACCATGTAAAGGATCTTCTGCTCTAAAGTCCTAGTATTTATCGCACATAAAGGTAGTTACAGTCTTTAAGAATGCTACTCAAGATCATAGGCCGTGGAACCCCAATAGAGTAGAAAGAGTATCACAATGTGAAAAAAAATTAAAGTGGGGAAGCTGGTGGTTTCAATCAAAATGGTTCCAATGAGAATGATGTAAACAACATGAGAAGTGAAAGACGTTGCACCAAACCTTAACATGTTTAGACTGTTTCCATAGATAGACTGTATATATCTTGTATTTTCTCATGTTGTTCATCAGTAATTACACTTTGTTTTAGGTGTTTCTATGTATAAAGTTAAATGCAGTAATGGTAAAGTTTTTATAACCTGTAAGCTGTGTTGGTATTAGAAGGGAGATGTGTAGTATCTTACATTTACAATAAGAGCCTAGTTAGGCCTATTGTAGGAGAGTAGGATCTGCTTCTTATGGTTACCCCCACTTTTTGCTGATGTTTCACTGTTTATCGACTTAGCCAGACTGAGGCCCTACTAATCAGGACCCCAGTCTATCTGCTTTCTACTCTAAATTGATTACATGTACTTTAGGTACACTCCAGATTGGATTCTGGGGTACCCTTATAAGTCCCTAGTATATGGTATACTATATACCCAGTCAGGAAAAACAGCCAGCAGTCGCACTGACCACTGGACTCAGTTGCGCACTACTAAAAATAATTTACTTTCAAGTCAAGTCAAGAGATACTTTATTTCAACCTAACAAGACCATAAAAGCAAGATAAAACATTTTGAAATTCAGTGCAATTGTCAACATAAAAATTATTATGTACAGCTAAAAATATAAGATGATTTAAAAAAATAAGAGAGTATTAAATAGCATGATAGGCATTAAGTATCTCCGGCATAGAGTACTGAATCATATATATTAAAAAGCAGATTAGATACAAGGTCTCATACTACATAAGTTCATAGAACGGATAAGTCAGACTGGAGCGTTCTTTAGAACTGCACGACGAGCACACCACATTGAGAACAGGTAGCGGGAAACTGAGTATACAATTGGCATGCCGGTGTCATTTTTAAGAATCCTATAAGCCTGTAAGCAATGTTTGGTTTCAAGGTTCCTACAGAGCTGTCGCAACCAGCGAGCCCTCATCGCCTTGTAAGTGGGGCAGACAAACAGCACATGCAAATCAGTCTCCGTACAATTTTTGCAAGACAGGCAATCTTTTGTAGGGCTACCTCCCCACTTAAAGGCAATGGCACATAAAGGGAGTGCACCATACCTAAACTGAATATAAAGCTTTCTATCTAGAGAAGGGTGTATGTCATCTATGCTAGATTCTAAAATATATTGCAGTTTGACTTCTAAGAATGATGATGGAAGTGTGCCTGTCCTGGGGCTTCTTAGTAGTAAGTTGAGGTGGTAGTCCGTTTTTTTATCAAACCTTTTCTTGGTGTTGTCAAAGAACTCTCTTCCGGAGTGTCCCATAGGTCACCCATTCCAATCGATAAGAAGGAATTCTTGATATAGGTAAGGCAATACTCAAAATATATACCAACTTGAAAAACACTCTCTTTTTCAATTTAATGTGTACAAAGTAATTATCACAAAATTAGATTTGAGATCCTGATACGTAATGCAACAATTCTTGAGAAGAAATGTCATTAACAATACTACTGTTGAGTGCGTTACTTCACATTACAATGTATTTAATTCATGATGAAAAACCCAGTGCATTTCGGGATATAACTTGTCCCTTCTTCAGGGGCATAACTGTAAAACACAAATTCAACAGAACATTAGGCCAATAATCAACGTACAATGTGGATCAAAAAGCCAATCTTGTCTCTAAAAAGTTATCAAACTGTACTGTGACATCCTTTGAGGTTGAGGCACCTGAAGAGAAGTTTGTGAGCAAATAATATAGTCCAAACGTCCCATAACAATCTGTGGAGAAAAAAGGAGAAAGACAGCGAAACTCAAGAAAAATACACACCGAACGACCCATGAAAAGGAAACCGCTGAATAAAAAGCAAGCTTAATACTATGGGATGAGCTATACTCGCAAAAATGAATACCTGTAAATAGAGTTCCACGAGGTAAAATGGGATCAACTCTAAAACCACAAGACTCTACAAAAGCTACAAGAAAAATCAGAAGATTCCTTGCGTAAATTCCCTAACTGACATAAACATAACAATGACAATGCACTCCCTGTAAGAACAAGAGCAGATTGAAAATCATACCTTAGTTTCATATTTGTGGGTACAGAAATGAACCCTTTAAAAAATGTCCTTGTGAATGACTGTAAAAAAAGAGAATCACTAAGCACACGAAGAATAAACGTTTTACTCGATAATCCATCATAACGGTCCCAAAGTGACCAAAACCACTCCTTACCTAGTTATTACTGTTTCGACCAATGATTTCACCATGTATTCCACTTCTAAACAATGACATTAACGAAGATCCCAGTCTCGTCTACTCCTAAATATAAACAAATACACATTCAATGCCCCGACCACAAGAAGTTCTCAAGAATCACTCTATTAGTCACGAAACTTACAGATGAGTCTGCAGCAATTGATCACCGCTGTATTTTGAATGTACTCTCGCGATACTATAATGAGACCGATGCTAATCACGTGATTAAGCGTCAAACGACTTAAGAAGCTTAATAGGTTAAGAACCCTGACGTAAAAGATACGCGCCCATCTGTCTTACAAATGACTTCTTTCTCAAGTGACTATATATCTACTAGCTCAAAACCAATTCACCTTAATACCTAATTAAACAAAGCCAAGCTTTGTAAACAAAGTAAAATCGTAATATGCTTTCAATCGAAAAACGATCTATGTGACCCAAACTCTGTACTTCCTCTAACTGGGTGTGCCCCAGAAGTATTACAATATAATAAAGATAATATCACTTGTGATAGTTCCAAGACTAACAAATCTTCTGCTTTCTGCTCTGTTTTCACCCTTTAGCTTCTTTAGCGTTTGTTTCACCCTTTCACTCCTTAAAGCATTTTCCTTCTGCTTTCTGCTCCGTTTTCACCCTTTAGCTTCTTTAGCGTTTTTTTCACCCTTTCACTCCTTAAAGCATTTTTCTTCTGGTTTTTGCGCCGTCTTCACCCTTTGTCTTCTTTAGCATTTTTTCCACTCTTTCACTCGTTACATTTTTCCCCTTCTTTGCTTGCTTCCCTTGTTTTTCCAGCCTCTGCTGCCCCTGCAGCTCCTCCCCCCCCCCCAGCCCTGTCCAGCCTTCCCTGACCCCTACCCAATGGTGGCCGCTGTGCAGCCGCGCAGAGGACGCGCACAGCAGGCATACTGCTGGCGCGCCAAAGGCAAGCCTGTCTGTGCCTGTCTGTGACCCGACCGCGACCAGCGCCAGGAACCCTGGACCTCTGCACCACCAACACTACAGCCCAGCGGCACTCCACGCACTCAACGCAGGCTGCAACAACTGCAAGCTAGTGTCACTAGTCAACACCCTCATACCCTTCTGCTGTCATCGCTGTCGGCACACCTGCAGCACCGCCAGGAACACGGACCCACCACAACATGCCCGCAAGAGCACAACCGATCCAAAGACCCTGCAATGCATCCTCCTCAACGTCCTATCACTCCACAAAAACGCCACCGAAATCTGGGACCTCCTCGACAGCACCTCCCCGAACGTAGCATTCTGGACCAACACCAACTCAGGACCAGACATCGCCATCCCCATTCCCCGAGGATACAAGATCTCCCGGAAGGACAGCCCCACCCGCCCGGAAGGCGGAATCTCCATTGTCCACAAATCCACCCTCCGGCTGAGCACACTCCATGACGAGCCAACAGACCTGATGGAACACCTATACTTCAAGATACAGGCCAGCTCTACCACCAACTACACCCTGCTGGGAGACCTCAACTTCCACCTTGACAACCAACTAGACCCCAACACCACATACCTTCTGGACAACCTCCACAACATTGGACTCCACCAGATCATGACCGAACCCACGCACTCAGCAGGACACACCCTCGACCCCCACTTCACAACAGTAAACTCCATCACCTTCAGCCACACCACCGAACCCCCTTGGACAGACCATTGATGCTTCCACTTCCCCTTCAGAACACCCACCATCCACAGATGCCAGCACCTGCTCCCACGAAGAAACTGGACTAAAATCACTGACAACCAGCTCACCTCCTCACTCACCAATTCCACCCCAACCACCGCGAAAGACGACGACCCCAACACCGCAGCTCGAACTCTGCACAGATGGATCTCCGACAGCCCCAACACCATAGCCCCCCACAAGAAGAACAGCAACACACACGCCTTGAAAGCCATATGGTATACCAGTGAACTTCGAGAGTCCAGACGCACATGCCGCCGCCTCGAAAAGGCCTGGTGAAACTCCAAATCCACAGAAGCCCATAAGTTCAGAGCCACCACCAACGTCCACCACTAACTCATCAGACACACGAGAAAAACAGAGATCGAAGACAGAATCTCCACACGCGCACAACAGAAAAGCACTCTTCAGCATCATCAAAGAGTTCCTCCAACCCACCAGCGAGTCTCCCTCACAAGCCCTCTGCAACAAACTCAGCACCTTCTTCCACTACAAAATCAAGAACCTCTACGACAACTTCGACGAAGACGACCAACTCACTGAACTCTCACCAACCACCCCCAACACCCTGAAGCCAAATATTGACAGCTGGACAGCCCCAACCACCAAAGACACACTGAAGACAATGAAGTGAATCCACTCCGGGGCCCCACAGACCCCTGTCCCCATCACATCTTCAACAGAGATGCCGACACATCGCACCCATGCTTCGCCACACCATCAACTGCTCCCTGGCGAATGCTTCGTTCCCCGACGACTGGAAGCACGCCGAGATCAACCCCCTCTTGAAGAAGCCCTCGGCGGACCCCACCAACCTCAAACTACAGAGCCATCTCCCTGTTACCAGCGAAAGTCATCTAGAAAGCCATCAACAGCCAACTCGCCACCTTCATCGAAGAGCACAACATCCTCGACACCTCTCAATCCGGCTTCAGAAAAAAACACTGCACAGAAACCACCCTCATCGCTTCTTCTCCTTCCTCGCAGCCAGAGCTTGGAACGCCCTGCCGCTCCACCTCAGACAGACAACATCACTCCCCATCTTCACGAGTACCTCATAACTTGGTTCTTCAATAGACCCCCTCCTTGATGGACTGGAACCTGCCCCTCCCCTCCTCCCCAGCACCTTGAGACCCTTACAGGCGAGTAGTCGCGCTTAACAAACACATGATTGATTGATTGAACAAATACTGACGAAAGCAGCAATAAAGCACTTGCTAATGGAAAATAAAATCAGATTAAGCAGGCGAGCCCATGCATGCATGCATGGATGGTTTTGCAATAGTACACAAAACTGCATCAGGCAACATAATTGGGTCTGACTTACTCCCCCTATTTAAAAACCTAGATTCTAGCAATACTTTTTGGATCATTACCGTATAACACAGATCAAGCAAGCTGGCAATACAAGGGTACAAAGTCATGTAGACTTTGTGGAGCGCCAAAGCAGGACTTCATCCATCTAATATGCATCTGCCCAGTTTTCAATCCAAACCGTCATTTACTACTGAAAAAACTATTCAACACAAGGGGCATTCGTACCTGTAGACCTGCAATATTAAATCACTCCAATGTATAGAGCAACGGAGGAGCTAGAAGATGGAGGCTGAGGTGAATAGTTGCGGCTTACAATAAAGACTATTCCGAATCAAATACCCATGCGGTCTATCTGTTACAGTGAACATCTGTTTTGGTAACTGAGTTTAATCCTCTGTAATCAACACAGAACCTCAGTTCAGGTGTGGTGCCCGGTGGGCCAGCTTTTGATACCAGAACCACAGAAACACCTCCAACTCCAGCATTTTGGACACTTCAGCCTTAATGTTAGACATCACCTTATCTGACAACTTGTAAGATTTATCCATAACGGGGAGCTTGTCCCATGTGTCCATCATGGGTCCACGTGTGGGCAGCCGCAGGGATGAGGGAGAACATAGAAGAGTACTGCCCCGTCACATGGTGGCAGACCCTCTCCTGCTCAGGAGGCAGACTGGGGAAAAGGATTACTCCTTACACAAACCCATCCTTATTCATGAAGTGTAAGAGGTCAGGGAGAGGTTCACTCTTCTCTTCTCTTCCCCTTCTCCATTTGTTACCAACAGCATGGTGAGCTCAGAATTCTCAAAGTGTAGTTTGAGGTGATTGACATGTAACACCCAGTGGGGTTGCATTGGGGTCTTGAAGTCCACCTGGTATGTGGCCTCACCCTTTCCCTCCAATTCAAAGGGACCTGTCCAGCGGTTCTGGATGATCCTGCTCCACTGGCTCCGTCACCCACACTTTCTGACCAGGTTGTAAATCCACAGTGGTAGAAAATTTGTCAAACCACTCTTTCATGACATCCTGATGGCTTCTAAGTTGCTGGAAGCTTGCTTCTGCAGCTTAGCCATTAGGCTTCTGAAGGCCAGCATGTAGCTCACTGCATCCTGGGATACCCTCCTGGGAGTTTGCTCCCATCCTTCTTTGACCAAACTCAGAGGTCCTCTTGACTGGGCGGCCATACAAAAGCAAGAAGGGGCTAAAGCCCTTTCCTTTTTGTGGCACTTCTCTGTACGCGAACCCAGGCATGGTCCAAGGATATCTCACTTTTTCCTTATGGCCTCAAGCAGGCCTCTGATCATGCCTTTCAGGATCTTGTTGAACCATTCAACAAGGCTATTGATTTGGGGGTGGTAAGAAGTAGAAAAATCGTAGGTTATCCCACACTTCAATCACATTAATCGCATGTATGTAGACATGAAGTTTGTGCTTCTGTCAATTTTGGGAGAATTGAAAAAGGCTTGAATTAGTATTAGTATAGAATTGTAGCAAACTATGAGTTACTATACGGTATTGCACAAACACAAGTCCTATTCTCACAGCTGATAACAAATGTTAGAAATGGGGTTTCAGGTAGGCAGAGGTATGCACCCTGTCCAAGCAGGAACCACCACTCTCGTCAGGGTAAGTTACACACTGAAAGATAACCTGTGCTCACCCCCTGGTAGCTTGGCACAGAGCAGTCAGGCTTTTCTAAAGAGGCAATGTGTAAAGTATTTGTGCAACACACACCCACACACACACACAGTAACACAATGAATACAGCAGAAAAAGACTACACACTGGTTTAGAAAAATAGACTATTATATTCTGAACAAAAGAAGACCAAAAGGACAAACATCTGTACAAGTTGAGATATGAATGTTTAAAGAATAAGGGCAAAATAGTGCTTAAAAACAAATAGCACTTTAGGGGTTACTTAAGGTCATGCTGGACCGGGGCAAAGTTAATGTTCACGCTGACCATGAAGAAGCACACAGTGCCTGCAGGACCCATGCAAGCCCCGGTAAACAAAGCACCTTTCCTGGTTGGAAACCGAGAGATGCATCGCCAAATGCGATGATACTAGTTCCGCAAGTTGAGGATGTGTCTATCTGTTCCACGCGCCGATGGTGATGCGTCGTTTCCGTAGATGGGTGCTCGAGTTAAGAGGCGTCGAGCGCTGAGATTCTCCACGCAGTTGAGGGGATGCATTGATCTCCAAGCTGTAGCTGCAGCAATATGCTGTCCAATGCATCAATCTCGGGAGGAAAAGCGGTGGTTTCGATGTGATGCACCGATTTTACTCCTGCCACTGTGTTGATGCGTTGGTTTTGCTACACACAGACAGGCGATGTATTGAAATCCATGTTGCAAGTATCTGGCCCACTTTCAGTGAGCCAGGCACAGGAGCAGGGGTAGAGACCTTGATATCCCTGAGTCTCAAACAGGAGGCAAGCCAACAAGCACTTGAGAGAAAGACTCCAGCTCCCATTCAGCGATGTCAGAGCAGCAGGGCAAAACAAGAGAAAAGCAGGCCTTCCAAGTTTGCAGTCCAAAGATGTGCCCTTTAAGCAGCACAACAGTTCTTCTGTCAATCTGCAGTTTTAGTTGCAGCAGTGTCTGATTTGAGGGGGTCATAGACCTTCTACCCAAAAAGTGCCCTTGAAGTGGGGGTGACTTCAATGGAAAGGCTTTGAAGTGCAACAGTGTTCCTTCAACCCAGTCCTGTCTGCCAACCTATCTGTGGGGTGAAAATTAGTGCTATGTGTGAGGACAGGACACTACCTTTTGAAGTGTAAGTGTCAGCTCCTCCCTTCCCACCTGCCTAGAAATACCCATCGGTATACTGATGAACGCAGATGCTCTTACGTGTCCTGTGTTTGTGTCTGTCTAGAGGGAAAGCACAAAGTGTAGCTGTCACCCATCCCAGGCATGTATTGCAGATAACCTGCAGCGCAACCAGAGCAGTAAGTGCAGAGAAATGTTCACTTTCTAAAAGTGGCATTTCTAAATCAGTAATGTTAAATCCAACTTCACCAGTAGGGATGATTTATCATTACTACTCCAAAAATATAAAACAGGAAGTAGCTAGTCCTTACTGATCAGGAATTTCCACTTAAAATTGTATATGGAAATTCCCAATGCTAAGCTATGAGAGAAGTAATCCTCACAGTAGTGAAAAATGAATGTAGCTGTTTTGTCACTATTAGAACATGCAAAACATATAAAAGTACATGTCCTACCTTTTACTTTCATAACTCCCTGCACTTAGGGCTAACTAGGGCCTATATTAGGTGTACCTTATATGTGGTAAAAGGGGAGTTTAAGGTTTGGCAAGTAGTTTTAAATGCCAAATCGTAGTGGCAGTAAGCTGCACACACAGGCATTGCAGTGGCAGGCCTGAGACAGGTTTGAAAGGGTACTTATGTGGGTGGCACAATTCAGTGCTATAGGCAAACTAGTAGCATTTGATTTACAGGGCCTGGGTATATGTTATATCAGTTTACTAATACATCAAATATGGCAATCAGGTATATACCAATGTTACCATGTTTAAAGGAGAAACACATGCACTTTAGCACTGGTTAGTAGTTGTAAAGTGCTCAGAGTCCTGAGGGCAACAAAAAGAATCAGGAGGTAAAAGGCAAAACGTCTATGAAAAGACCACCCTAAGGATGCTTTGTCTAGCAACTTCCAATAAACATATGCCAGACAAAATACATTGATTAAACAATACCAATGTGGAGTGTAAATGAAGCTGCTCTTAAACATCAACTCAAGGACATTGGATCTGTTTTCCATAAATTCCCTTGATGTACAGCAGGTGAAATCCATCTACCACAAGAATTAGTAATTTATTGACATATGTTTTTCGAAAATGACAAAAAGTACTTTTAAAATGATGAAATTCAGCAACACTGTCCATCAGTGCTTCTCAACTTCTTGACTTCGGTAGCCTTTCATCCATTCACTACAGGAACCCAGGGACTCTGGCCAAAGCAATTTCTACAATATAGAACCTGAATGTAGGAAGGTGGAATCTGACTATATGGTTGCCCCCAACTTTTTGCCTGGTATTTGAGTGGTTTTTGACTAGTCAGGCTGGGGTCCTGGATAGCAGGATCCCAGCCAATCTGCTTTCTCCCTAAAAACTAATGTGTGTACCCTAGGTACAAACCAATTGGATAATGAGGATACCCTGGCAGTCCCTTGTAGATGGTACCCAGGGCATGGGTCCCTCAGTAGGCCTACCAGGGCTGCAGCACTTATTGTGCCACCCTGGGACAGCCATACAAAATGACACCACCAGACCACTACTGTAGTCTGAGTAAGGTGGTGCTAGCACCCCTTACAGGGATATAGGTACCCTATATCCCACCCCATTACAACACATGTACTCTCATAGGTCACCCCCTATAGCAGGCCTTGGTAATCCTACAAGGCAGGGTGCTGAGATGTGTGAGGGGGGACCCCTACCTGAGTAGGGCCCCTCTGCAACCTTCGTAAAATCATTGCTGGGTTGTTTGTAGTGTACAATTATAAAGTATCTCTAACAAGAGTGAGGGTCTGAGGGATAGAGGTTTAAAGACTCAAACAGTGCGTAATCCCCAATTCTACATATCTGACCAAAAAAGAACTGAGTCTGCCAAATCAAATGACCCAAAGAATTGCTGTATCCCAAATACTGTTATAAAGTGTTCGTGTCAAAAATTATATCACAGTGGATACATATGCATTGGAGGTCTATATATGCATAAAAAGGTTCCCATCACCCACTGGAAGTGGCTCGCTTCATCATTTGGGAAACCAGGGATTTCTCGAAAAACCATCCATCACTAGATGAATATTGATAGAGGTTCAGAGATTCTCCCAGATGCAACCATAGATGTGTTGCTCCAATGAAAGGAACCAACCTTCAAAATGATATGAGGTGATGTGTGCAGTGCAAGTGATAAATGTGATGAGTAAAATTGGAAAACAAGGCACAAAAAGAATTTTATTTGGGTGCTGCCTTGATACCAAATTAAAAACAGTGCTGTGACAGTTTTAAACAAATAACTGTGTTGGATCTGGTCTACATGTTTCAGCTTATAGGTAATTTGTACCCCAGCTTTCGTCAGGACCACGACAAGCTACTGCATGTTAAGTGAAGAAAAGGTAAATCGTACAACTTGAACCCTTACTAGGTCTAGGAGAAATTACCTGTTGAAGTGGAAACAGAACACAATGAAAAGTAAAACAAGAAGTACAGCAAAGTCTTTCAAAGTATAGTGGGTCGCGAAAAATGCACATGAAGTATTATTCAGTTTTGCAAAAACGCATATTAGTGAAAACATCGTATCAGGAAATTAAGATGTTCATTGTCTAGCACTCACCCGAATGAATCTGGGTATGAGCCTCACCTCACCTGGCAACTGCTCAGGCTAAAGGAGGCACCGCTCTAAAGAAAAAGAGGCATAGTCCAAGGTTAAAATCAAAACAATACCTCTCTGTGGAATACGCTTGTCCTAGAGACCAAGGCTAAGAAAAGAGGGGTGTCAGCCTACGAAAAGAATTACTGCCCTGTGTGAGTGCAGTGTACAGTCTGTCATAATGGTAATTTTGTAAAAAGACGTAGTTCATGAGCTCCGTTACAGAAAAATGTCTTTTCACAAGATAGACAACTTATCAATAGAGTTGGTGCTGTTAATGCATGTATCAACTCAAACTGGCGAAAAGACCGTCAAAATAGGTAAATAGCAATTCCCGTTACTCACTAGGACCACAGACACCGAGTAACAAGTTTGTAAGTTTAGAACAAGGGTTCCCAAAAGTAGTCAACCTCAACGTTTCTGTTCTTACCTATCCGTCGGTACCTCAAACGGCTGCCGAGCCAGTAGGGGAGGTACTCGACTCAGCTGAAGGCGACTTTTTATTTACCCTGGGTCTCTGTTCTCGTAACGGCGTTTGCGTAACGTCCAAATGACGGAACAGCGTCAATACGTAATGACATGTGTTTTTGCAAAACTGAATAATACTTCATGTGCATTTTTCGCGACCCACTATACTTTGAAAGACTTTGCTGTACTTCTTGTTTTACTTTTCATTGTGTTCTGTTTCCACTTCAACAGGTAATTTCTCCTAGACCTAGTAAGGGTTCAGGTTGTATGATTTACCTTTTCTTCACTTAACATGCAGTAGCTTGTCGTGGTCCTGACGAAAGCTGGGGTACAAATTACCTATAAGCTGAAACATGTAGACCAGATCCAACACAGTTATTTGTTTAAAACTGTCACAGCACTGTTTTTAATTTGGTATCAAGGCAGCACCCAAATAAAAATCTTTTTGTGCCTTGTTTTCCAATTTTACTCCTCACATTTATCACTTGCACTGCACACATCACCTCATATCATTTTGAAGGTTGGTTCCTTTCATTGGAGCAACACATCTATGGTTGCATCTGGGAGAATCTCTGAACCTCTATCAATATTCATCTAGTGATGGATGGTTTTTCGAGAAATCCCTGGTTTCCCAAATGATGAAGCGAGCCACTTCCAGTGGGTGATGGGAACCTTTTTATGCATATATAGACCTCCAATGCATATGTATCCACTGTGATATAATTTTTGACACGAACACTTTATAACCGTATTTGGGATACAGCAATTCTTTGGGTCATTTGATTTGGCAGACTCACAGTTCTTGTTTGTAGTGTAGCCATACCATATACTCTTAACCGCATTATAAGTCTATCGCGATAACGCGATAACTTGAGAATGGCTACACAGAACCATATCGTGTTTGGTGTCAAACATGTAGGAATCATACCCCCAGTCCAGCCATGGGCATGAGGGTACGATTCCCCCCTGCTAGAGGGGCGATATGGGAAAAGCGGCAGAATTTAGACAACAATTTAAAAGTGCACACGTAGTACAAAATGGATGCTACCAGCCACCCACACAACTCTGGCTGCCTGTTGCTGGGGAAAATCCCAGCTTCGGCAGCTGGACAATAGAGCGCTTGTGGCAGGGAGGTGCCAGCACCTTCCCAGACAGGATATGTGGATTGGAACAGGGTGGGTGCACCAAATGTCCTTTCAGAGTTGCACGTAGGCAGCTCCAGCGCCTGCATTCTGCATACACCGCTTGGAACCCAGGCGGGAAACACACAAAGGGGAGAGGGTGTAGTCACCCTGTCCCGCCTCACCACTCATCGGTGGACACTACTCTGGACACTCCCCTAATCTTGGGGATAAAGGTGAATAACGTGGCCCCAGAGCCTCTGATTAATCTTGAACTTTACAGTCTTGACCTTCGACTTGCTGCTGCCCAGCTGACGGAAGAAATCTCCCTTGGGATAAAGGAGTTATCCCCCTGCTTGGCAGGCACCTGAAACACTGCAAGTGACCCGGTTGGAACCTCGCTGCTCCTTCGGACTTCGACGACCTCCAGCACCCTTTCCAGCGCATCCCAGAGGCCAGTGAGTGTGCTCAACGCGTTTGGGCACCGTGGACTGCGTGGGTGCCGAGATCCCCAATACCCCACGACACCGGCCACCTCTTGCATAGCACACAACCCTGACCAGTGGGGAAGTTGTGCTGTGGCCCATTTACGAGCCAACCACTCTACAGCAATTATGCCAAAAAAGACCAGCGCCCTAGCCCCCTCTGGTGGCCCGTGGGGGTGCCCTTTTATGCACTCCAAATTGCCGCCTCCCGCGGTCCCTTGTCTCTCGACTTGTGGGCCCTATCACGACAATCAAGAGCTCCCCTTGTTGCTCCAGGCCTGCTCTACAGTCTCCTCGAAGGAGACCTCTCTCAGACCTCGTGGGTCTGCAACGTAGCAGATTTGTTCATCTTGCGTGGGTTGCGGTTGCCAAGGCTTAGTGGATCCAATCCGGACACTAACACCGCAGCGACCCTCATCCGACGTGGGACAGTCGCCCTCCAGAAGCTGGCCTTCCTTGAAGCCTCCCGGAGCCCGTGGCTGCAGATCCAAGCTACACCACCTTCCACCTGAAACACCCGACATCGAAGGGCTCTTTGCTTTGAGCCTCCTGGTCACTTTGCCGTGACCCAGACTCTGTCACCTCTGCTTTCAGGTTCTTCTCTACAATCTTCACGGAATCATCGACGCTTTTGGCTAGCAGAACTTTTGACTATTTTCCCATTAAAAATCAGCCCGCGACCCGACATCGAAATTGACCTATGCACCCGGCTTCCCTGGGGCAGGTAACAGTGATACTTCGGTACTCTCGATAGTGTGCTCCTCAAAAGCTTAACTCTAGAGCTTTAACTTTGAACTCCTGCTAGAAGTATTTTAAAACTGTTTTATTTCCAACCGCGACATTCTCCATAGGCTATAATAGAGATCCCGATAGCAGCTACTTCCACTGCACGCGCCTCCCGTGGGTCCCCTTCCTCATCACTTGGGGTGGATTCTAAAGGGGCCAGCGATCCTAAATGCCCTAGGCATTGTCTGTAGAATTGTCGTGGTTCTTATACCATTTTTTTTAGTATATGGTTTGGTCCCCCCCCCTGGGGCCCAATGTTAACAGTGCTATTTATTTGTATCTATCAATGCTTGTTTGATTTGTAACTTTGCCTTAGCCTCATAAAGAGACTGTGGGATTCTGTTTAGAATAAATACATATATTTTATATATATACCTGTGTGGAATACTCTTTCATTTGGTCATTCAAGAGGTTATCTATGGTAAAACAATAAGCTTAACACTCCTTCAAGACTTAGCCTGAAGGCTGCTCTCCACAGCTACCACTAGGATAGCTTTCTTTAAAGGTTGTCTTTTAAACCTAACATCATAAGAGCCGAATTGGACTGGTGCAAGGTGGCCACTATAACTAGTGACCAGCATATGCCAGGCCAACTTCTCACACTGAAAATGTTATATGGTTCCTATAAATTTAGTAGGACTCTGTATGTGAATCAACAAGACTTCATAATACAGATACTGAGTCTTATATAGTCAGTAAATGTTGGTTTTGTCTTTATCTCACAGTACCACATCTAAACCCCTAACCTTACAGAGTTATAGATGTTTTTTGGTAACCGCGAACATGACTAAAATTCCAAGGAAATTTCTGGAAACAGATGTAACGCTATGTTTGTTACTTTTGCATTCTCAAATGTTTCAAAAAGAAATGAATTTGCATTTTCAAATGTTTATTGAAAGGCTCTAATCCTTGTAAATAAAACATGAACTGTGATTATTAGAAAAATGAGACACATCATTGTTATAAACATTAGAATAGTGAAAAACACAAACAATTCAATTATGTTCATATTATTACTAAGGTTACTCCTATCTACTACCAGTTTCTCTATGCTAAAAAGAGCATTTCAAGAGTACCCATCTGTGAGGCCTTATTAGCTTATCAATGTATTCAGAAAGTCTCTCCGTGGGTGACCCTATACCCAATATGATGGGCCTACATGGTGGGAATCTTTCCTGCTAGTGTATCTTGGATGCCGGGTGCCCTCAGTGTAGGATTGTGCCTGTAATGATATTCCGTATCCAAGATCAGACATGTCTTCCTCTAAAGTTTGTGTCTGCGTTCAATGATAGTGTTAGAGTCTTTAAGCGTGTTGTGTTCGGGCCTCTAATATGCAGACACATCTTACAGTTGTCGGTCTATTTCTTCTCTGTAGTCAACCTCATTCATGACAACATTACCACCCTTATCTGCTTCCTTGATGATAATGCTAAGTTCTAATGAGTGAGGATGTATGGCCTTACTTTCTCGTGATGTTGTGTCTAATGTTCTTCTGACCTAGTATATATGCATCCTCCAGTTTGGGTAGATCATGTGTGACTTCTTAATAGAAAATATCGATCAAGTTATCCATAGGTAGGCACCGGGTGAATCTAAACTTGATTTTAAGACCACTATCATTATCGAGATTGGAGCCAATGTTGAGCTCCCCCATGATTTTTGAGACTGATGGAGTGGCAGCCTGTGTGTTTTCTAGGAACAGTAACACATGGATATGTATGTCTTGGATGGTCATGTTGCACTCCATTATATCTCCGTTTGGACATGGTTGATGTGCCCTTTACCTTAAAAAAATGTGTTCAATTTTAGTTTGCAGAGAAACTTAAAGCAATTTGTATGTAAGTCTGTAAAGTCCGGTAAAGAAGTAGGAGAAAAACCTAGTTCCTGCTTAATTTTTTTATTTGTTCAATACTGAGGTCAAAGTTAGACAGGTTGACAACAGAAACGTCGTCATTTTGTATATCAGAACTTAGCATAAGCAATTTATCCATTAATGTTTCTGATTCCGCCTTTTGCCTGCATGTACGGTTACTTTTTTAGCGTTACCTAGGGGGTGCGCTACAATTACATAAACACACATGTCCTTGCTTGTAGGAATACCTCATCCGCCTTCATCACTTAAAGAGTGATATACATGTATTTGTCCGCATTTAAATTTTATGAGGTGAAACTGACTCTGTCCTGCTTGGTGCTTGGTGCAAACAGTCTATCAGTATTACATGCTCCATGGTATATTTTCAGTTGTTACAGCAAGTTGTGATTACCCCTTAGGCGTACCGTGCCATTCAATGCAATTTTGTGAAGCAGTGTTCGACTAGTTTAGTTTAAGGTATACTGGCACTTTATTTGCCTACATGACACCTACCTATGTGTGAGGCAACACCGTTTCTCTTTGCTCTTTCTGTTTACAGATACTATGTGTGTCTAGGGGCACCTAGTAATGAGGAGTGTCCAGTTGTTTGAGGTGCTTGACCACCAGACTCTAGGGTGACCGCAGATCTAGGCTACTGACATGACTTTAGGATGTGTAACATACACCACTTTTAAATGATGCAGGTGAGGAACTATTTGTTGAATTTATATGACTTAGGACACCAGGCGGCATATTTACTAGAAACTGGCGGAGTGCGGTGTGATACTGAAATTGGTAACGCCGCGCTCCATCGGTTTCAAAGCGCTGGGATGCGCTGTATTCATAAAAATGCGCTGCACCCCTGTGTTTCTCCTTGCGCTGGCGCTTAAAAAGGCTGCCTAGCACCAGCACAAGCAGCAGTGGGCCATGTTGCAAGGGTGCCTGCACTGCAGGGGTGATTGTTTATATGCAGGAAGGGGCATCTTCCTGCATATAAACAATTCTTACAGGTGATTTGCTGTTTCTATTTGTCCTGCAGAATGCAGCACACATGGAAAGAGCATAATATGATGGGAAATGAAACATTTCTCCTTGTATCGCCTGCTTAAGACCAGGTATTCCCTGGTAATATTTTTGGAGCTGCCCCATACCTTGTAAATATGGTGCTGTGTCAAAAAGCAATGGGTGTTGCAGCAAAACCCCCACTGCAACACCCATTGTATGCCCCTTTTATGCTGAGTGCTCCGTGAATTGGGGCATCATTTACAAGGCTTAACGTCACTTTGTAAATAAGGCGAAGGACTTGACTCCACCAGAACGTTGGAAAAAGTGACGTTCTGGTGGTGTTAACTCCTTGTAAATATGCCCCCAGGTGTGCTGTGTGGGTCTAACATACAACCCCTAATATCTTATAATGACTTGTAGCATAAGTTGCCTATCCCGCCCTACATTAGTTACCACTTAATTGTGCATAACTCGTTCCGCAGATGCTTTTTCTTCATTTGCTTATGAAACTGACTGCTACACGCACTAGGAAATTCACAGTATCCATCAGGTACATACCATACGGGTTGATTAACTTATTTAGCAGCCCTACCAATCACGTGTGGTGTCTCCGGTTTCTCATATCTCTTATGGGTGTGACTCCTGGCTCCGTGCTCCTTGAACTGGGACATCCTATCACACAATCTATACTTTTCACGCTGCAGCCACAGCGTGAATTCTTAATCGCTACTTATTGTCCCCCTAAATGGTAGTGGGTGAAACTCTTCTTCACATTCTTACAGTTTTTTCTTCCTCCTGATTGGGTGTTTTGCCATCCCTCAGCCCTTAATATTGCAGTTTAACCCTACCGGGGTGACGTGTGTTTCCTGGGTTGTCATCACAATTCACAATAATGGTAGCCTTTCTGTGTAAACTTCACAGCCTTGAAACAGGCTTGTAGACGAAACACGTGTTGGCTTCTCTTTGGAGATGTGTTAAATGCGATACGAAAAATTGGAGAAGAATAAAGTCAAGGATACTTATAAAAAGTAAAACTGTACCAACCCTTTACTGATGACATGGAGTAACGTGTTGGGACTCTTTTGTGTGCTCTGGTGCCATTCTTTTCTTTTCCTGGGACTTGCTACAGGATGGATTTTACCTCCGCGGTGGCAGGATGCAGGTACCAAGGATGGACCACCATTGGGACAGTCCTATACTGCTTTACTTCATTTCCTCTTACTTCAACCACATATCTGATGTGTGAACTATATAACATAAGCCACCATTTTGTTTTAAGGACTAATATTATGAAGGGTCAACTATGAGAATATAAATGGTAATAGAGGATTTGTAACACATATTTATAGTTATATTGTTCATGTTCCTACTATGATTATCAACATGGTAAACATCATTTACCACATTCTTTTACCCGCAGGCAATTACAACGCAGTTGTTACAACGACTGTGTTGGATCAATGCATATCACTACTCCGCAAGTCGGAACAAGGACTTGCGGAGTGGGCAGAAAGTGTGGATTTAAAATCCAACACCTTCCATACTGTTGCACATTCTGGAGTTGGAATAGTAAATTATACTATTCCAACATCCAGCGCCCCCCGCCCCTTAGAGCAAGTCGTTGTTATGACTTGCAGGGTAATGGTATGTGTTGTTACAACGCGGTTGTTGTAACAACCGCGTTGTAATTGCGTTGTAATTGCATGCGGGGAAAAATCATGCAGAATTAAGTGGCATAGTCTATCAACACACCAAATTAAAAAAGGTTCTATTAAAAAAATCTCTGTTGGACTTGAAGGTGATTAACAAAGACCACAGAACTCCTTTCATGGAAGAGTTCAATAGACTGATGCAGCATTCAAGGTCAACAGGGATGCTTGTGACCACCTTCCAATCGGCTACATGGTACAGACCATCACAAGCATCCTGAGGCCGTGAAGTCCACATGCAGTTTCACGCAGGTGCAGATTAAAGATGTTGACAGTAGCTGCAGTTCTTGCTATTACCTTTAGCTTCAGGGGAAATTACTTGCGGCAAGTGATGGGACCAAGCAGCATTTCCCAATGGACTCAAGAAAAACTTTGTGCAGAAGAGGAAACCACATGCTCCGTTTTTTTCCACAAGTGTCACAAAGCATTTCGAAATTGTCTGTAGCCAAGTTGCCACAAGTCATTCCCAGTTCCTGTTTTCTACATTAAGTTAAAACAATAAGTGTACTCTTTTCAGCAAGCTGAGAAGAATCCTTAGAGGCATTTTCCTCTTTCTATATGTGCTGCAGAATGCAGCACAAGTAGAAAGAGGAAATAACAAGGAGAAATAAAGATATTTCTCCTCGTTATGCTTCTGTTGGGAAGGCAAACAATTTTGACGCAATCCCAGGCTTAATAACCTCAGTATATCTGAGAATGTATCAAAATCCATTTGTGGATGCAAGGGAACACCATAAACACAAATGGCAAGAACTTTGAGCTCTGAAGGAGTTGTCTTGTGTTTTGGACCAGGGAGGAGCAACATGGAAGTGGACTGCAGACTCAGATAGCGATGTTGCAACATCTAAAAAATATTGGCCCATGCTCCACTTGTTGTTAACACAAAACAAGAAAAGAAAATACACCATGGGGTAATCTTGTTGACAAATTGCTTGTAGTGGAGGGAACTTCTTCAGTGGGTAATGTTTGGAATATCTTGTGATGGGAGAAATGGTATGTTTTATGTGTATTTAATGTAATAACATTTCACCATATCTTAGCCTTTTGTTTACAGCTTCTTATTCGCGATGGCAGCGCCACCTGGGCATGGCATGTATGTGTTGACCCAATATATCCCCAATCCTAGCTTCAGCCCTGCTCAGCAGGGGGAGAGTCCTACTCGGGGGCCTTATTTCCTAAAGAGGTTCATTGAAGGAGAACCAAAGACACTTGGAGTAAGTACTGGGGCTCTTGAAATATGTATAGGACTCTTGAAATATGTATGTCTTCCTCTACTATGGCCGGCTCTAAAATTATTTAATAACACATCTGAACCATATATGGAAATTGCTCTTTATGATTTTAGTCCAGGCAGGTGCCAAAAATTTCACAGAAAATATCATTCAAATCCATAACTCTTTATGAAGGGGATAGAGCAGGCTTAAAGGTTATAATAGAAATTCAGGGATTAATGTTGATGTGATTTTCACAGTAAGATCCTCATTACCCATCCCAACATTTGGGTACAGGGATACTGCTGGGCTTGGGAATATCTGGCCCAATTCCGTATGTTTTTCCCCCTCTCTGGGCCATAATCGGGGAAGGACCTGGCGGACCAAGGTGGCAAATGTAAGGCCGGCCAATAGGTTGTTGCACAATGGAGCAAAGGAGTTAAGAATGGCTGTTAAACAAAGGATGAAGTGAAGTTTATGGCACTGAGGTTACAATGCTAGCATACAGGACCAGGCATAGATGCTGACTGAAGGACAGAAGGTGAGCCATGAAAGAATGAGAGTAGGAAGGGCCTTTCACATCAGAAGAAAGTATAAATCGGTTCATGAGTGAAGTGATTACTCTATATTCTAGGAGGTCTTGTTATGGTCACATGGATATTTTGCTAAAAGGAAATGTTATAGGTGATGTGTGAAAATGCAAAGGCTGAATCCTTGAAAAATTGGAGCAAAAAGGGTTGGCGCATACCAAGGTAATCATTGTAGAGGCATCAAACACTTTTACTTTGCAAGTAATTGGTGCCCAAAAGAAGTGAAAGCAAAGGGCTTTATCTAAAATAGGTCACCCATCCCGCTCTTCAGTAGTCACTCCAACATTTTAAAGCAGTTCAAGTCTACTGGTGGTTTTCCCACTTAAAAGGTAAATCTGAGAGTAGACATTTCTCAGTCCGTCTATTCCGTCTCCATAGACTATCATTACAATTGACCAAGGCCCTAATTACGACTGTTAACAATACTTTCGATATGTGCGTAGCTCCTTTTACTGCACATACTGACATTATGAGTTTTGCTATTTAAGCCACATTGGCGGATAAAAATCAGGAGGTCAAATCTGCCAGTATTTATTGGGAGAAAATGTCAGGTAGATCCCAGGATATGTGGATTTTAGTGCAGCAAGCACCAAAGTCGTCGTGATTTTTAATGTATGTTAAGATGAATGTGAGAGGGATAAAAGCAACCAAAAGTAACAAAATAAACAGAATAGATAGAAAAGAAAAATGAAATCTGTGAAGTCATTAAACATTGAAAATAATGAGCAGCCGTGCAAATCAAGACATACAGGGAGGATAATAATGTACACATTCTTGTAAAGTTTTGCAAGTAAGAGTTGATGAAAGAGAGCTTGTAAAGAAGAGATATACTAAAAGCAAGGTATTTTGTGTGGTGAAGCAATAAAGTATGTGACGTCACCAGCATTGACAGCCAAGATAGTTATTAATTGCAAATAGTTTTCAAGTTTAGATTCAGCAGTGCCTGGACTAATAAGGTAATTAAGTTGGTAAAAGATGCTCTAGATCAGTATATGGTGAATTGAATCCTTGTTTCTAACTTTCCTTCTCCTGCTTATAACTTATTAATTTCATTCATTTTTGCTCTAGGCAATTCAGATCTTGATTGGTATCCTGCAGATCTGTCTGGGAGCCTGCCTCGGTTTCATACCAGACAGTCCAATCATTGTTTTAATTGGAGTGCCATTCTGGACATCTATCTTTGTAAGTATGCATTTTCTAAAGAAAGACACTAAATTCTGGGTGCAATAAAAAACGTTTCATAACTTATTTTGCTGCATTGTCTGTGGGAAATACATTGCATCATGGGTGAGGGGCGTGAGTCACGTGGATAGTGTCCACCGCGGAGTCATAATGGATAACATTGGTAACTTCACTCAACTCACCTAGGGATAAATATGGGCACTTTGGGGACCAGACCAAATTCACTCAGAAAAGGATTGTGTTGCTTGTTTCATCGCTCTGAGTCTTTAGGACGTATGCTTGCAGCACCTATTATGCCACAAACTTACGAAGCCCTTTAAATCATGCCCCACGCCCCCCACTGCAGCATGAGTGCAGTTGTAAACTGCCATGTCGACTTGGCATTTAAACCCCTTTTTTCACGCCTCAAACTTCCCTTTTATTTCATATAAGTCACCCCTTCAGTAGGCCTTAAATAGCCCATAGGGCAGGGTGCTGTGTAAATAAAAGTTTGGACATGTTTTCTTAAATTTTACATGTCTTGGTAGTAAAGAACTCCTAAATTTGTTTTTCATTACTGTGAAGACTGGTATTCAGACCAAATATAAAAATAAAAAAAAATCGAGATGCAAAAATATTGAGTTTCAAATATTGCAATGCACAAATATCACGTGCAAAAATATAGTTGACAGGAATATAAATTTTAAGGTAAGTAATATCGATGTTAAAAAGAACTATGTTGTAAATATCGATGTTAAAAATAGCTGTGTTAATATTGTTTACACAAATATCGCTGTTAATATCTTTTTAAAATTATTTTTAGGTATTCTAGTATATATTTAAACTGTCTGTGTTATAAATTAGTTAGTTAATATGATTATTGTTAATGGGCCCGATTCACAGAACTAACTTAACCTCTTGAGTGCCCCTGACGAGATGGTCTCGTCATGGGCCGCGGTTGCACTGTGCCCATGACGAGACTCTCGTCATGAGTCCCGCCCGCTAATGAAACGCCCGGCATAGGGCGTGGAAAGGGCGGAGCACTCAAGGGGTTAAGATAAAATCCTAAACTTACTACCATTTTGGTATTCACGGAAGGCACTTACTCATTTCGGTATTCACAGACGACACTTACTCATTTCGGTATTCACAGAAGTTAGGAGTCCTAACTTTAGGACTCCTGAATGCCTTCTCTGAATACCCAAAGTCTTAAAGTTAGGATTTTTCTCAGTTTAGGAGTAGTAAAGTTAGGACTCCTAACTCTAGGACTCCTAAATGCCTTCTGTGAATACCGTAACTCTTAAAGTTAGGTTTTTCTAAGTTTACGATTAGTAAAGTTAGGAGTCCTAACTTTACTACTCCTAAACTGAGAAAAATCCTAACTTTAGCTACATTTCTGGTATGCACTTGGGCATAGTTTACTATCCTTTTGTTGCCAAAGTGGTTTATTTTTGCATCCTCTGGATGTCAATTGCCGTTAGGTTTGGATTTGTGGTGTGATTTGAGTCCCTCATCCAGTGAGATACCGAGCTTTTGCGGCATCAGAGGTTTGGGGAGGCCTGAAATTTTATCTGATGTTGCATAGATGGCCGCAGTTGCGTCCTTCAAGAAGGTGAATTTCCCATTAGAATTCATTGACCCAAAGGTTGAATGTATTGGTTATATTTGTGTTGCACCGGGGGTTTGGGATGGTTTTGAAATGCTTTCCCGGAGGATTTTGGCACTTTTTGACATTTGCTTTACATTTTTTTGTGCCGGTTGTTTCCTAATCTTCCCGGATCTCATTTTCCTGCTGTCATAATAAATAATCAATCTGGTTGTTCTTCAGGTTACCCCTCTGTTATTTGTTCGTTTGTTTCTTGTACCAATTTGACTGATGTTGGGATGTCCTAGCTGTTCTTTTCAGTTCCTTGTTCTTCTTGGTGTCGCCTGTGCAGCTGTATGACATTACTCCGCATGCCTTTACCCCGCAGTCTTTTGTAGTGTGGGTTAACCACTCCCTATGTACAATGCTAAGTTAGCACATCCGCGTTAGATGTTAGAAAACCATCTTGCCGCTTCTGCTGCTTTTGCACGCAACACTGTTGTTACATGTTATTGCTTGAGAAATGCTTACTCGACTTTGCTTCACATGAGAACTGTCTGTTGTTTAACATCCGTAACAGTGAGCAGTGACATTGGTCTGTACATCGTGTAAAGAACTAGTCTGGGTCACTAGATGGTGCATGTTGTTGTGTGCAGGTTGATCGTCCCACTATGTAGTCATAACATGCACGCAGCTGCAGATACCTGAAAGGCGAGTGCTTTTAATATTGCAGCGCAGCCTGTTTTAGATTCATTCAGAAGAAGAGCTGTTGCAGGAGGGAGCCTAGCTGATCCTGTGATGTGATTCCACTAAGCTGATCTATACGGTATGGGGTCCCCCATTCAAGCCTAGAGACCTTCTATTAGTCTAATAATAATCACCTATTAGTTTACTAGAGAAAGGAAGGTGGCTTAGTTTCCACTGTCATTTTATTATGATCGCTCCTTTCATTTTCTATGGTATTGTAACAATGCTGATGGTTCTGATCTTGACCATTTGTCTGCTTGTGTTAGCCAAAGTACTGCATCTTAGGACGCGAGGTTTATAAAATAAACTCTTTATATTTTACCGTGTCTTTGTTTATTCTGTTGTGGACTGATATGAGAATACGAACAGGTATTTCCGATTCCCACCATTCCTGAGAATACTCCAAGTCGCTTGTTCTGGGTTGTCTATACATTGGGACCACCGAGCTAACTCTCGGATAACGAATGGGACACTAAGCTAGTCGGGATAAGGGTTTCTGGGTTCTGAGGGAAGTTTCTGGTACACCACAATTTTCTGAGGTCCTGGTTTCCTACGCATAATTCTGTGCATAAGCAGAATCCCTGCAACATGGTGCACCTAACGTTTGGTCTATTGATTTGAAACGCCTTAGTAGTGCTTGTATTGGTCCACAACGCCCTCACTCTGGTTTCCGGCTGATGGGAGTGACGGCTTAACCTACCTAGGTTTCGACTAAAGGTTCCTTCAAGCTTGATCATTAAAAAGGTTATTTCTTCTGAACCCCAGTGCTACTGTGGATATCGTTGTTACTCTTTAGTGTGTCCTCATGGCGGTCGATATCGCCGCGCATAGTCGGGCTCCTCTATGCCTACATTTGCGGTCTTATGAGGTACCTGATGACGGGTTGGCTGTTATCTTTGTGGTGAGTGCTGATACCACGTACCCGTATGAGTTGTTTTATTCCTGGGTGACGTTTTAGGCGGTGGATGCAAACGATGATACGTTTCACACCTACACTCACACACAGGTACCTGCAGTCTATGCCCCTTATAGGACACTAGAAATTCCTCTTTCTGCCTGGCAGCATACCATTTGGTTTAATGGCGCCCTTCCCCATGCGGTGGCACCGGCGAGAATGAGCCAGTTGTCTATTGCAGGGGCTACATGGCCGGTGCTGGCCGGCTTTAAACCTCATCCCTGCTACCAGAATGTCGCGGTGGCTGAGTTGCGAGTACTACACACAGCCCTGATTATGGTCCATAGGGCTTTGGTGCAGGTCGTGTCACGCAACGTGCAGGCGGGGGCACCTGCAGTTGCGGGACACACGACTGATCACCACGCGGTGGTCATTAGTCCTGTTATGGTTAATTCGGTTGTGGGCAAGCGCCCCCAAAGTAGGGATGATGTTCCCTACTGGCTTGCTGAGAAATTTGACCAACTGGAAGCGGTTTTTCCACACACCTCTCCTGTGGAGAAGCACAGGATTCTCACCATTAGTTTACCGAAGGACCTGGTCCCGGATATTGTTGATTGTGACAATTGGGGCAAGGTCTTTGCTGCGACCTATTCGAAGTGCTATGGCACTCAGTCTATGTCTGTACTACCCTCCGTCATCAAGAAAGTTCAGGAGAATCATGGTGCGGAGGCGGCTATTGAATTGGGAATGTGGCTTGTCGACCGCTTCGATGTAGTTAGTTCCATGGTGATGGGCAACCTCAAAGGAGATGCCATGCAGTTCCAAGTAGCAAATATGCTGGAGCTGGTGGATGTGGTCGACAGGCCCAGGGAATTCGCGAAGATAATTGCGAAAGCCTACAGAATGGTGGGTCGTAGCGCCTTGGGTGTGAAATCCACCGTGATCATTCCTGATATAGTACAGCAGACTAAGGTGAGTTCGTCTACAAAAGACGAAAAGCCCAACTTTCCAAAACAAAGTTGGAGAGCTAAGAAACAGGGGAAACAGCAACAGAAACAGGGGTCTCGTTCTGCCTCACCCGTTCAGTCGTCCAGTGACCGCACATATGATTTGCGCGATTGTTCTCGTATTAAGTCACATAATAGATTTCAGGTTTCTGAACAACGCTCTCCTCGTTCTTCACAGGAAACATCGGCTTCACAATCCGGTGGCGGAGACCGTGGGAAAGGACGGGGTACTCTAGGTCGTGACCAACCCCGCCAGACTGACGTCAAAGGCAAGCAGGACGAGTCTGCACGTCAACGTCCCCCGTTTCAGAAAAAGAAACTTGCTGCGCTAACTGCGAGATATGCCTCAGATGGTACGGACACAGCTTCGGAACCAGACATGGGCGCTAACGCTGCTCGACAGCGCGGCGGAAGTTACAGTAGTGCGGCTAGCACTGCATCCGTATCTGGAGGCGACAGCAACTGATACATTTGTGAGTGTTGAAACTGCTGATACTCGCGTAGCTCCGCCTGAACGACTGTTTGAAATAGTCCTTAATATTCAAGGTGACATACAACGTAAAATTAAAGTGGTTTTTTGGGATAATCTTACCTCCACATATGATTCTTTTAGCGGAGGCGGATTGGCCCCCGGCTTTCGTCTTAGATGCTCCTAGAGGGGAGGACATAATCCTCCCATCCTTTGGGCACACAGTGCCGCCGGAACATTCTAATAGGTTGGCCGGGGAGTGGGCGCAGGTGCTTGCACCTGCGTTGTATCGTAATCAGGTTGGCTGGGATAAATTCTCTCCCAACCATGAGATTCCGTTGCGGTCCACACCCCAGTCCCAACCCCAATATCCCATGCGTCGCGAGGCAAGACCTCACGTCGCGTCTATCCTTGAACAATTGGAATATCAGGGAGTAATTGAAACATGTGTGTCACCAATGAATAACCCTTTGTTCACTGTGACGAAGCCTGACTGGTCGTACCGCCTAGTTTTGGATTACCGGCACCTTAAATCGCACTGCCGGACGTGCGGTACAGAATACCCATAGTTCGGCTCTTGTCGATAGTCTCGTGAGAAAAAGATTCAAAACAACACTTGAAATTTCCAATGGCTTTTACAGCCATAACCTGTCCCCTCATAGTTATGAGTGGACGGCATTTACCTCGGGTGGCAAACAAAAAACAGTTCAAAAGGCTCCCAATGGGCTATAAAAACAGCCCTGGGGTCTTTGCCGCTCGTGTGGTCTCTCTCTTGGTGATTGTAGACCCGGAGGCGTACTCGTATGTAGATGACATCTATCTGACAGACGACGAGTTGCTTACGCATCTTGCTCGCGTGGATAACATAATTACTATGTTTGCAGACTTCGGTTACAAGTTCAACTTTGCGAAGTCCCACATTGCCGAGTACACGGTGTTGTTCTTGGGGTACGAACTCAACAATGAAGGTCGAAGATTGGCTCCGCACTTCCTTGAGAAATGCTCACGCCTTCGTGCTCCTACAACGTTGAAGAAATTACAATCCCTGCTCGGCTTTCTGAATTTCGGTCGTACCTACATTCCGGATTATGCCCAGCGTATCAAGTCACTTTATGCCTTGGTACAACCTACTTTTACCAATTCTTGTTGGCTGCCGGAGCATTCAGCTGCATTGCAGTCTTTGCAGGCTGATCTTCTTGCTTCTAAATTCTTACAAACTCGTGATAACCACACTAACCTGATCATTAGCATTGTACCAGGCACAGTGGGTTTCACCTACTTAACGTTCAATGAGGGCGAAACAGTCCCCATTGCTTACAAATCACACTTGTACACTTCAGCTGAGCTGCGATTTTCCGCTGTCGAAAAAGTTCTGACAGCTGGTCAGATGGCGATCCTGAAAGAACGAGCGCTATCGCAAGGGAAACGCATGCTGGTGGTAACACCATATCCTGCCCTTGAGGCGGTGACAAAAGCTAGTGTACCGAATTCTAAGGCTTTGCATCCAAGGTGGATACAATGGGCGACTTCCTTGACTTCGCCTGACGTCACATATATCTTTGACGCGGCATTACAGACACAGGAGTTCTTGGTTTATGAATTCGTTCATCCAGCTCCTCTGACTTTGCGCCCGCTCGAGGAGTACCATTGTGTCATTTACACTGACGGGTCTACGCAACCCGCAACTGGATCAAAGCACGCCTATTTAGCGGCCTGCGCAATTGTAGTTGGTACTTTCGTAAATGGTGAGTTCCAATCTGATGTCGTGCATACGCAGTCATTGGGTGATTGTATCGCAGAGTTGGCAGAGCTTCGTGCTCTGGTGCTTGCACTGGAGTTTGCTGACCCTCGGGTTACCACTCTTATAGTGAGTGACTCCTACTATTGTGTTCAATCATACAACGACAATCTACATTTTTAGATTCAAAATGACTTTCGTGATTACAAAGGTAGCACAGTGAAGCATAAAACTCTTTGGGTTCGAGTGGCAGAACTTAAAGACCATCTGCCCCTCGTGAATGTAATTCACACTCTTGGTCACCAACGTGTTGGCGTCCATGCTGTCGGTAACAGTCTAGCGGACGAGGCAGCAAAAACCGCAGTGGCAACATACTTAGTAGCAGCAGTTACAAGATCCAAAAGTAAGATTGATGATGACATTTTGGCAGCTATTGCTGCTACAGAGACAGGAAAGAACTTCCCAAGAGTTTTCCCTTCTCGCTACCATTATCGCTTAAGTCCTGATAACGTCTCGTTAGTGAGGATTAACGTGGACTGCAGACCATCTTTGATATCAGCGGCCCACGAGGGCATTGCGTCCGCGCATGCCGGCTTTGCGGCTACTGTATCTGTTACAGCAACGTTACTGGTGGTACGGTTTCTATAAACAAGTGCGCGCTTATGTTCTTAATTGTGACATTTGCCAGCAGATAAAACCTTCATCTGCGGCGCGTCCACCACAGACGCGGCTGTATATATCTAATCAACCACTTGCGTGTGCTTATTTAGATCATTGCGGTCCTTTTACCTCTGATACTGCGTACAAGTACATCTTGGTTGCAGTGGATTCGTGCACACGTTTTCTGTGGGTGTGTCCACAAAGGAGTGCTGATGCCTGTACTGTCACCAAGGATTTGCGTGTCTTTGTTAGAAGTTTTGCATGTGGTACCCTTCATTCTGACCAGGGCCCTGAGTTCGCCTCTAAGGCGTACAAAGAAGCCATGAGAAGTTTGGGGGTCCAAGTCAAATTTTCGTCTCCATACCGGCCTGAGGGCAATAGTGTTGTGGAGCGAATGAACCGTGACTTGAAGCAATCTTTGACAGCCAGGGTTTTAGGTACAGGCCGGAACTGGCTAGCCCACTTATGACGTGCAACGTGCACTTAATAATCTCCCTAGAAGGTCTCTGGTTGGGCGGACCCCATACATGATGCTCTTTGGCATACGAATGTTTGTCCCGGACCTTGATGGTCTAGACATGGCGGCGGCCGCCGCGCCTTTTGACCTAGATGATCACTGTGCTGTATTGCAGACTCTTCAAGAAGCCAGAGACACTCTAGCAAAAGAACACGTACCGTCCACATCTGAAGCTGCCCTCCAGATTCCGGTAGTCGGCTGGCTACCTCGAGTTGGTGACCTGGTCCGTGAGAAGGTGGAGAACAAGGAGTTCGGCCCCTCTTATCGTGCACCAGTCCCGGTGCTTGGAGTCCAGGGCACACGTACTGTCATTTTACCTCCACTTCCTGGTCGCAAGGATAACAGGTAAATCTCTATTGACAATGTCAAGCTACAGCGAGTGGCTGATACTTCATAGTATGACACCAGCAGTTTCATGCCCTTCGATGCTACGAAATTCTGTTGTGGCCCCTTCTTCTAACACCTTGCCTGATGTTGCAATCGAGATGCATACGGTTTCTGGTCCTTTAGTGCCACCGACACCTGGTGGCTTGCCTGAGGATGCGGAGTATGCTTATCCTGCGGAATTCCCAGTGCCTCTTTTGCAATCCACCGCTGTTGCCCAGTCACATTCTTCCTTTGACACTAATTCAATGACTTCCAATGCCCCATCAAAAGTTTCTATTTTTGCTGCCTGGTTCAAGAGACATTTTTTGATTCCACCTTGGACTTACATTTGGCTGGTGCTCACATGTGTTTTTTTGTTTATGTCCATTGGCTTTGTGGTAGTGTTTTTCAGACTTATCTTTGGACACTACCTGAATGAAAGATCAACAATTGGATTAATTGATGGAACTTTGGCCCCCCACTCCTCATCACATATTATGAAAAGGGACCAGACTTTTGTGAACATTACTGCCTGGCCTGTGCGTAATGGGATCGCTTGGGATGCTGTCAAATTTCAAATTCATGGCCCCACTGAAGTGATTAATGTGCCTAATGTTTTTCGTGTTTCTATGGGTGATGTAGTTAAACAGAATATCCGGTCGGATGATTGGGATGTAAAAGCAATAGAAGCACTGTTTTCTGATTTGAAATATTATGCTGCATTTGATGCTGAGGATTTATATTTGGATACTGCAAATTATGATGAACAATTTTGCTAGCAACACTATGGCACACATTTCCTACACAGAGCGAATACTTTTAGGAATTTTGTCAATTTTACACAATGGGAACATTGTCCTGCCCCTATGCCTGGCAGCTCGTCCACTTAAGTGAACAAATTCATGGTCAGAATCAATTGCGTTCAATAATGCAGTTTGCATGGACTTTGCAAACGTTAAAGGCAGGGAAAGTCCCTTGGGATTACATGAATACATCTTTATTCCTTCCTTTTAATTTGACTGCGAAACAACAGTTCATGTCTATGAAAGATGCTACTTATTCGTTGTTACACATTGAAAAGTTAGAACCTTTGCCTTTCTCTGTTGCTGAGTTAAACTCCGCCGTGTGGCATATACACGGGTTGATAACGTTACCTTTTCCCCTGTTTAAGTTCAGTTCGTGCATGAAACATTATGCCTTGGGCAGATATGAACAACTAGGTACTGCCTTCCTGCACGAAGTTTGGTCGCTCCCTTTTACATATAGATGCGTGAGGGACGGCAAGGAGGTTTACTTGAAAGGTGAAGAGTGCACTTCAACCCCAGATCACTCTGTGGTGTGTAGACACATTCAATTGCATGGTGCATGTAATATACACGCTCCTAATTTAGCTTGTATTCTGAAAGGGGTTCTGGTGCCAGTCATTACCCCGTCTTTTACACTGCTTGCGAATGGTAGTTATTTGCTTTTGAATAATGAAGCTTAATGTGGGATGTTAGTGTGAATTCCTTACATAGTGACTCTATCACAGCGGGTAGTTTGCTGCAATAACGTCCTTTTCCCACCCCCGCATGGCCGGCTCGATGTCTCCATCTGGCCTTCTATTCCAACCTTGAAAGCAGAGTTCAATAAAATGAGCAGAATAAGGGCTCTATTGTCTCAAAAAGAAGTCGCGTTGACTTCATCCCGGGAAACATTTGTCCTTCACGTGGCTAACGCACGCACGGAGGTGCAAGCACTTTTAAAAACTGATCTTCCCCTGCAATTTGGAACTCTGATACAGACTATCTTTAATGCCTCGTCAACAAGTGGCCTGGCTCATTTTTTAAGAGTTGTGGGCTCCGGCCTCGTGACCTCGTTTCAAACTATTTTTGGTGTGATCCCCGCATTTTTTCATTCTATTTTTTTCCAGCATCTTCGGAGGTCTCCCTTTGCTTCTCGCCCTCGTAGCTGGGGTGCTTTTGCTGATCTGTGTGCTACGCTATGGCTGCACAACTTGCGCTACAAGTCAGCATACCCCAGCTGCCCCACCTTCGTAACCGGATGCTTGAATACTATGGCACCTTGCCTTTGGCTACCTTAAGCATGGCTTATGAATTGTCCTTCCGGTTTCCCTTCTTTACTTGTGTGCAACCTGTTTTTCACTGCCTAGATTGTCCTTTCCAATGGGCTCTGGATTTGTGCCTGTCAAACATGGTGTCGCCTGCCCCAGATTTTGATCGACTGGCTCATGAGTTTGCCTGTTCTGGTGTCTGGTTCATGACCTTCGGTGCTGCGCATGGAGTCCTTGGAAATTGGGATATCGGAGAGGCTGCTATTGACTTCTTAGAACGGAGTTATCTTGAAGAACCAGACTGTTGTCCTAGTGTGGTACTCGAGGCTCCTGTGGTCGAACACTTGTGTTCCTTTCCTTTGTTGAACTGGATGGCCGATAATTTTGCTGAACGTTCCAATGATTTCCTCTTGGAAGCGGTTGCAAATTATTGTGCTTGTACCTTGATGGATTGACTTTCTGCCCTCCTCATTTAATGGTGCATCCATTAGTGTTATTTTCTTCTCTTTACAAGGTTTTTTTTTCCCTGTAACAATTTTTTTCTTTTTATTTTTTTCTTCAAACTTTCACTTACCTGATATGGACTTACAGTTCATGCCCTTGGTTCCGTTCTATCTGACTTGAACTCTGCGTTCTTGAAAGTGCGCCCCTAGTGGTTAGTAGTCCGATCAAGGGGGGGTGTAGTGTGGGTTAACCACTCCCTATGTACAATGCTAAGTTAGCACAACCGCGTTAGATGTTAGAAAACCATCTTGCCGCTTCTGCTGCTTTTGCACGCAACACTGTTATTGCTTGAGAAATGCTTACTCGACTTTGCTTCACATGAGAACTGTCTGTTTAACATACGTAACAGTGAGCAGTGACCTTGGTCTGTACATCGTGTAAAGAACTAGTCTGGGTCACTAGATGGTGCATGTTGTTGTGTGCACGTTGATCGTCCCACTATGTAGTCATAACATGCACGCAGCTGCAGATACCTGAAAGACGAGTGCTTTTAATATTGCAGCGCAGCATGTTTTAGATTCATTCGGAAGAAGAGCTGTTGCAGGAGAGAGCCTAGCTGATCCTGTGATGTGATTCCACTAAGCTGATCTATACGGTATGGGGTCCCCCATTCAAGCCTAGAGACCTTCTATTAGTCTAATAATAATAACCTATTAGTTTACTAGAGAAAGGAAGGTGGCTTAGTTTCCACTGTCATTTTATTATGATCGCTCCTTTCATTTTCTATGGTATTGTAACAATGCTGATGGTTCTGATCTTGACCATTTGTCTGCTTGTGTTAGCCAAAGTACTGCATCTTAGGACGCGAGGTTTATAAAATAAACTCTTTATATTTTACCGTGTCTTTGTTTATTCTGTTGTGGACTGATATGAGAATACGAACAGGTATTTCCGATTCCCACCATTCCTGAGAATACTCCAAGTCGCTTGTTCTGGGTTGTCTATACATTGGGACCGCCGAGCTAAATCTCGCATAACGAATGGGACACTAAGCTAGTCGGGATAAGGGTTTCTGGGTTCTGAGGGAAGTTTCTGGTACACCACAATTTTCTGAGGTCCTGGTTTCCTACGCATAGTTCTGTGCAGAAGCAGAATCCCTGCAACACTTTACTCCGCAAAACATTCACAAGCTGCACCTCGTCCTGGCTGTGCTGCTTCTGCAGAGACCCGGGCTAACGCTTGGCGGATGGTAGCTACTTGCGCCTAGGTATTAGTGCCTATGTCGCCACTGGTCGGCCACCAACTGGCCTAAGGGATTAAAGGTGGCTGAGTCCGGCCCACTGTCTCTTACTCCGATGCTCCCTGTACCGCTGTTTTTAGGGGGTGCTGCTTGGGGCTGACCCCTTTGCCTGGTAGACTGGAAGAAGAAAGGTAGGGGGAGGGAGGCTGGGTAAGAGGTTGAGAAGGCGAGACCAGGCCGATTGAACTCGAAGCTGGGTGGGACAGCAGGCTCAGCAAGACTAAGCCTCTCTGTGTTCATCCGCCCCTAGGTCGAAGGGACAGGGAAGGTCAGGGTTGGGTGACCTGACAGATTGGGTGGGCGAATTTCCCTGCTGCTACAGCGCTGAATACAACACTTTTTTAATTTATTTGCTGGATTACTCGTGCTCCTTTTAGGCGCTGAGGCAAGCGTGAGTGTGGCCAAAGCGGAGAGGAGGGACTGAGTGGGAGCTGCACTGGACTGGGGTGGTGGCTCTTAGTGACATACAAGCCGTACTGGCCTAATGCCGGCCACGCCACACAGCCGTGAGGTTTGCGTTGCTCTGACTTCTAGCCTCACCCGTTATGTTCCGTAGTGCTCTCCAGACTCACCAGTGTGGAGTGAGCTGGAAAAGAGGCACTGGGTGGCTCATGCAAGCCTGTGTAGTGCCTCCAACTTCCCAGCACGACCCGCTTGCTGCTTTCTCCCGTTCGGCTTCCTCTGAAGGATCTATGAACCAGTGAGTTGTGCAGCTGTGAAGCCCACATACGACCAACCAGACCCAGTGGCAGCACCCGGCCCTCGACCTGGCACCCGGCGCGGCTCAGCTCTTGGAAGATCACACAGCCGCTCACAACCGCTGACTGCTCACTGCTCTCTGTCACCACGTGCTCCTCCTCATCACAAGGGGAGGATCTGACTTCCGTCAGCTTCCGTAGCAGGCGCAAAGAGCCTAGATTTGCCTAAGTGGGCCATCTGCCTGCAGGATGGGGGCAGGGCTGAGCACAGCCCTACTTACACCTGAATAGGCTCTGTTATGCTTTTAAACAAGGGGCATAACAAATCCACATTGCCACTACTGCCAACGTGGAGCCAGAGCAGGGGAGGTAGGGAAGTCCATGAACTTCAAAGCCACTGTCTAGAAGCTTATCCCACCTACCAGAACAAGGGCACCAGGGTATAAAAGTAGGATCTCAGACACTAACTCTTCAGTTACACTTCTGTGCTGCTACAAGGACTGCCACTCTGCTGGACTGCTTCTCTAAAAGGAAATGCTGCCCTGCTGAGCGAACCTGCTTCCTGATGCCCTCTTCCCTGGGGAAGAAGAAATTGACCTGCAACTTCATCTTGAAGCCAAGACTTCAGAATGACTCCAAGGGCTAGACTGTTGGCCTCCTGATCTGAGCCCAAGGGACATAAAAGCTCCCCAACCAGCTGCAGCGAGTCCCTGCCCCCTAGTGGTGCCCTTCAGGTCCAGGACCCTGGGTGTGACTCGGCGAGCTCAAATCAAACCTTTATGCTTCTTGCAACCGTGAACAGGCTCATTTGCACTGAGACGGCGCTGCTCACATGAGAACAAGTGAGAGCCTCTGCTAGCCAGTCTTCGCACAGCAGCATCAAACAACAGCAGGGGATTGCCAACCCGAAGCATGAGCCTGCCCGTCCGCGACAATCGGACTGCTCTTTGTGCCACGTCATAAGCCTCCTGCAATGCTCTCCTTGTGTCGCATCTCCAACTCCTCGGGATCAGCACGATGCTCAAAAATGGTCCACCTCTCAATAGCTTCAAGTCTGTATGCTACAATAGCACAGATCAGTGAGGGGATTGAGCGAGGGAAGGAAAGGATGGCAACAATGGGGAGGGAGACCTGAAATGACAGTAACAAGAATCTTATTAATAATAAATTGGACTCTTGTTGAACATTTTACCAGCTCTCCTATAGAATTCCTAAATAACTGTAAAGAAAAAGAACATGAATTTTCAGTTGAGCCCTTTGCGGTTATTACAGTTCCTATTATTCTGCATAGGACCAGAACGATACACCTTCAAATCAGGACTCTCTGTAGAAGTATAGTGAGGAATAAAGAAGAGAGTATAATAAATATAACAGATCTTTTGGGCTGTGAGTAATAATCCTATAATCAACAAGTTACACCAAGAAAACGCAACCTACTTATATATTGCTCAGCCTGGCATCACAGGGTAGTCAGAGAAAAGACCACAAGGCTCTTCCACTATTCCCTGCTACAACAGGTTGCCTGAATGTGGGAAGAAACGCACAATACTCAATACTGTATTGCAGAACACGTAGTGTAAGCCGCACAAGGCTGACTGCAATGAGTGTAAAATGAAATAGTTTAAACACTGTTACAAGTCAGTCAGTGTCTGGATAATGAGTATGCAGAATACACACTATTGACAGACAAACACAAAACATATAACTTTTTGCACCACGGCTCCAGAGCGCAAGATATGAGCCAAACAAATGAAAGCACTGTTGTCCAATTAGTAAGAACTTAACAGGGACACACACAATACGAAAATATTGCCGGAATCCCTTCTACCTACAAGAGACTACAAACGTGTGTCTCGCCAACAGGGAGGGACACCGCAATTAGTGTTGAGGCAGACTTGACCTCTAAGGTTAAATAGAACTGAACGCGATCAAGAGTTGCCTCTGTGCAGGAATTATAACAAGTAAATAGAGGTGTTACGACACCATTACCGGACTCCAAAACAAGAATACCAACAATGAGTTTCACAAACGTAATCCAGCAAGCCTCCAGAATTAGCGGCAACGTTGCGGGGGAAGCGGATGTTCTTTTATTCTCTTCCGCTTTCCTGCCGACAACGTGCATGACGTCTGTTACGTGCGCGACGCATCCGGAATCATGGGAAACGTAGCTTCAAGGCTCCCATGTCTCCACGGACACGCTGTGGAGCTTGATGCGACTCCCACAGCAGGCACAGTTTCGAGGTGAGACAGGGTGACCATGATAGGAAGGGGGGGTTGTGACACCTTGCTCCTCACAGCCCTCTCCAGTGCTAACGGGGTTCTTGGTGCAAAAGTTGTGAAGGTAAACCTTCAGCGGCACTAATCTGGGACCATATCCCACTCCCGCTCCATCTTGATCAGTCTTTGACTTTGACCTGGTCCAGCCCGACTAGATGACCGCATTTGGCTCTTTGTGCCTTCAGTCTCTATTTTACACTTAGTTCTTTAAAAATTCATAACTCCTGTTCTACTGATTGGATTTTTGACATTTTGGTCTTGTTTTATTTATTACATTTTGCTCTATTTTCCCAAACTAGTGTGGGATCTTTTGGTTCCTCCATTCCACTGTTTGAAGAGTTGCACAAATACTTTCCAGATTACCTCTAAATTAAGCCCGATTGCTCTGTGCCAAGCTACCAGGGGGTTGAGCTCAAGTTAATTTGGGGTTTGCTTGTACCTTACCCTGAGAAGGTTGTTGCTTCTTGACCAGGACTCACACCCTAGTAACCAGTAACCTGATTTCTCACATTTACTAAGGAGGCAAGACAACCTCAAGGGTAGCATCGTCTCTCTGGTATGTTCTTGAGCACACGAGGTGGCAGCAACGTGAGTGGGGATGAACCTCATTAATGAACGGGGACATGTTAGTACATACTTCTGTACTGAATTTCATTTTGCATTGTGGCCCAAATCCCATATGGAAACACTAGGCATATGGAATTCCAGACTACTTGTTTGAAAACACAAACTATGAAACATAAGGATCTCTGGTAATTTATGACTGGTAAACTAAAGCCATATGCTCGGCTCCAATACTCTGGACCATCAATCATACAAATGGCAAACTAACAATCCAATAGTACCAGCAATGATAAATGTATTTTATTGCAGTCAATAAATTAGTGTGATCTACTTTGATAAAAAAAACACTTTGCTGGAAGATAAATGATGAATTTATGAAATTGCTTTTTAATAGATAAGATAACATAAAATAACATAGCATAACATAACATGTATTTTTAAAGGGCATGTCTTCCCTGGATAGTGTCTTGGAGCTGAATAAAAGATGTTCATGTTAGTCATTATATAGTGGGAGGGTGACAATCATTTGTTTTTTAATATTTTACTTTAATATAATAAGTTATTATTATTGATCACATTGGATTCATGTAGAGCATATAAATGTTGTAGATGTTCTGAAGATCTCATTAATCATTCTGAGAGGCTCCTATTTTGGGCTATTATGCTGCAACTCCTCACCAGAGAACAAATAAGTAAAAACTAGTTGTAGAGAAGTTGGCATTAGTTCCTATTTCTTATATATGCTTTGTTGCAACGTACTCAATGACACATGATTATTGATAATCAATTCAAATTATTGTCTCTTCTTCCTAGTATATCATTTCTGGAGCATTGTCTGTTGCTGCAGAGAAAAAGGGCACCCGGAGCCTGGTGAGTTAAAATACATACTAGAACCTGCCCTTAGCAAAGATCAGGGATTCCCTGGTGCCACGTGGACATTTTGCAAACATGTGAAAGAATTCTCTAGAAATTTACAAGTCTCTTAGAGGCAAAGTACGGATGTTCTGATGGAGCAAGAGATTGGAAGCAGCACTGCATTTATTCCCACCTGTGTTCAGAAATGAATGAGTATAATTTGGGGCTGGAGATTGCCTACTAAGGGCACTTTGTGTGCATTGACTACCATGCACTGTTGTGAATGCACTTACTAGGCTTTTATTGGACACCAGTGGTTTGTTGTTGCATTCGCAAGAGAATGCAACCACCATCTCCATGCAGCACTTCTGTATTCTCTTTTGAAAAAAATCTACTTTCCAACAGAAGAAATTCAGGACCCTATTTAGAGATTTGCGGATGGGCTACTCCCTCAAAACTGGTGGATATCTCATCCACTATATAACAAGTGCCATATGATACACTGCACTTGTAATATATGGGGACGGGATATCTGCCACGTTTGTGATGGAGCATCCAGTCTGCCAAACTGAAAATACGGCCATTTGTGTTATGTAGACTCCATCTCTGCACATCCCAGGGTCTATCTGTCAATCTGCCTTTTGGAAAACTAAATTGATTACAGTACTCTTGGCTTCCGACTAAATTCCAAGAGTAAGCTAGGAGTAAATCAGAAGTTCATGTGAAATCCGAAAGTAACACAAAGGTAAGTCATACATACTCATTAAAAAAATCTTTGGGAAATCAGGTTCAGTGTGCCCAATTTTAACGAATCTGTATGACTTGATATTCCAACATGTTCTCCCCACAAAAAATGCTTCCCTGTGGGACAAAGCACTCCAATAAATCACAAATCTGCTCATGAAGATAGAAAAAGCTACAACACGCCACATTTTTTCTGTGCACGTATGCAATGTTTGACTATATCAGGTACCTAGCAGAGTAGCAACAGCATGCTATTCAATAATGGTAGGCTCAACCTTTCATTTGGGACATATGGAAACCCTGCAGTAATCTGCAGACCAGGGGGCTTCTTTTAGTCGTGGATAGACAGATGGATCATAAGATATCCATCCTGGGAAACTGTCCTGAGGATAAAAAGATAATTTCCTTATAGACACATATAATTGACACCGAATTCCTGGAGATGACACAGCCCAGCTTCTGCCCACCTAGGGCATCTGTTGACCTATTTATCCGCATACTTTTATTTTTTGATTGACATTTGCTATTGTTTTCACCCAAGAGAAAAACAACAGTTATAGAAACAGCAGCCATCTTCCACCATGGCACAGATAGGGTCAGCATATATTAACCACAACCATAGCAGTATCATGCCCAAATCTCTCACTTTCCTGTACAGAGTATAGAATACTTGAGTTGCCCCAGAAATCAACATGGATCACCACATTCCATAGAAACAAAATCAGTCCTCATCCATGCCGGTAGACCCCTCATCTTCCTTTGAGGTGTGCAGTTGAGAGCCCTCAGGGTCCATGGAGCAGGCCAGGAGTTCCGCTCACACTCCCAGTCTTCCCCAGCCTTATCATGTCTGCACTGCTTCAGAAGTATTTCCTCAGCCACTGCCTATTCTGTCACATCCGCCACACATTGCTCGTCACTAGGACCCGACAGACCCATCCATGTGATTGCTACCCGCTACTTAGCCAGGAGCAGCAACAGGTGCAAGAATTTAAAGGCCAGTTTCTGGCCCTTCTGCTAACAGATGTCACCCAACAGGCAAACAGCAGGGTCTGTAGCAATTGGTATCCGCACCACTGTCCTCAGCTGAGCCAGTATTTGCAAACAAAATGCATAACCTCTGGGCAGGCCCATGCTAAATGCAAAAAAGAGGCCATGGGGGCCTGACATCTAGGACAACTTATCAGCTTACTGGTGCCCATTTTATGTAGAAGCACTAGCGTGACATATGTGCAGTGTAAACAATTCAAATGTATATGCTTAAATCTGGCATTGCTCGAAACAGACTTTACTAAGGCACACCTTCTTGCCTATTGGGCATCCTAAAGTTGTATTCCTACATCACTATCCCGGGCTGCCCGGGAAGGAAACGGAACTCACAACCAATCAGCTGTCAAGGCTTTATATAGGAGAGACACCCGCCCAGTTCTATTAGGCCCTGAAAAGTGAGTGACGTGCTAGGGGCCGGAGCGAACTCTGGCCCGATTCACAGAACTAACTAAAGACAAAATCCTAAACTTACTACTTTTGGTATTCACAGAAGTTAGGAGTCTGTCTTAGTCTGTCTTAGTCTGTCTTAGTCTGTCTTAGTCTGTCTTAGTCTGTCTTAGTCTGTCTTAGTCTGTCTTAGTCTGTCTTAGTCTGTCTTAGTCTGTCTTAGTCTGTCTTAGTCTGTCTTAGTCTGTCTTAGTCTGTCTTAGTCTGTCTTAGTCTGTCTTAGTCTGTCTTAGTCTGTCTTAGTCTGTCTTAGTCTGTCTTAGTCTGTCTTAGTCTGTCTTAGTCTGTCTTAGTCTGTCTTAGTCTGTCTTAGTCTGTCTTAGTCTGTCTTAGTCTGTCTTAGTCTGTCTTAGTCTGTCTTAGTCTGTCTTAGTCTGTCTTAGTCTGTCTTAGTCTGTCTTAGTCTGTCTTAGTCTGTCTTAGTCTGTCTTAGTCTGTCTTAGTCTGTCTTAGTCTGTCTTAGTCTGTCTTAGTCTGTCTTAGTCTGTCTTAGTCTGTCTTAGTCTGTCTTAGTCTGTCTTAGTCTGTCTTAGTCTGTCTTAGTCTGTCTTAGTCTGTCTTAGTCTGTCTTAGTCTGTCTTAGTCTGTCTTAGTCTGTCTTAGTCTGTCTTAGTCTGTCTTAGTCTGTCTTAGTCTGTCTTAGTCTGTCTTAGTCTGTCTTAGTCTGTCTTAGTCTGTCTTAGTCTGTCTTAGTCTGTCTTAGTCTGTCTTAGTCTGTCTTAGTCTGTCTTAGTCTGTCTTAGTCTGTCTTAGTCTGTCTTAGTCTGTCTTAGTCTGTCTTAGTCTGTCTTAGTCTGTCTTAGTCTGTCTTAGTCTGTCTTAGTCTGTCTTAGTCTGTCTTAGTCTGTCTTAGTCTGTCTTAGTCTGTCTTAGTCTGTCTTAGTCTGTCTTAGTCTGTCTTAGTCTGTCTTAGTCTGTCTTAGTCTGTCTTAGTCTGTCTTAGTCTGTCTTAGTCTGTCTTAGTCTGTCTTAGTCTGTCTTAGTCTGTCTTAGTCTGTCTTAGTCTGTCTTAGTCTGTCTTAGTCTGTCTTAGTCTGTCTTAGTCTGTCTTAGTCTGTCTTAGTCTGTCTTAGTCTGTCTTAGTCTGTCTTAGTCTGTCTTAGTCTGTCTTAGTCTGTCTTAGTCTGTCTTAGTCTGTCTTAGTCTGTCTTAGTCTGTCTTAGTCTGTCTTAGTCTGTCTTAGTCTGTCTTAGTCTGTCTTAGTCTGTCTTAGTCTGTCTTAGTCTGTCTTAGTCTGTCTTAGTCTGTCTTAGTCTGTCTTAGTCTGTCTTAGTCTGTCTTAGTCTGTCTTAGTCTGTCTTAGTCTGTCTTAGTCTGTCTTAGTCTGTCTTAGTCTGTCTTAGTCTGTCTTAGTCTGTCTTAGTCTGTCTTAGTCTGTCTTAGTCTGTCTTAGTCTGTCTTAGTCTGTCTTAGTCTGTCTTAGTCTGTCTTAGTCTGTCTTAGTCTGTCTTAGTCTGTCTTAGTCTGTCTTAGTCTGTCTTAGTCTGTCTTAGTCTGTCTTAGTCTGTCTTAGTCTGTCTTAGTCTGTCTTAGTCTGTCTTAGTCTGTCTTAGTCTGTCTTAGTCTGTCTTAGTCTGTCTTAGTCTGTCTTAGTCTGTCTTAGTCTGTCTTAGTCTGTCTTAGTCTGTCTTAGTCTGTCTTAGTCTGTCTTAGTCTGTCTTAGTCTGTCTTAGTCTGTCTTAGTCTGTCTTAGTCTGTCTTAGTCTGTCTTAGTCTGTCTTAGTCTGTCTTAGTCTGTCTTAGTCTGTCTTAGTCTGTCTTAGTCTGTCTTAGTCTGTCTTAGTCTGTCTTAGTCTGTCTTAGTCTGTCTTAGTCTGTCTTAGTCTGTCTTAGTCTGTCTTAGTCTGTCTTAGTCTGTCTTAGTCTGTCTTAGTCTGTCTTAGTCTGTCTTAGTCTGTCTTAGTCTGTCTTAGTCTGTCTTAGTCTGTCTTAGTCTGTCTTAGTCTGTCTTAGTCTGTCTTAGTCTGTCTTAGTCTGTCTTAGTCTGTCTTAGTCTGTCTTAGTCTGTCTTAGTCTGTCTTAGTCTGTCTTAGTCTGTCTTAGTCTGTCTTAGTCTGTCTTAGTCTGTCTTAGTCTGTCTTAGTCTGTCTTAGTCTGTCTTAGTCTGTCTTAGTCTGTCTTAGTCTGTCTTAGTCTGTCTTAGTCTGTCTTAGTCTGTCTTAGTCTGTCTTAGTCTGTCTTAGTCTGTCTTAGTCTGTCTTAGTCTGTCTTAGTCTGTCTTAGTCTGTCTTAGTCTGTCTTAGTCTGTCTTAGTCTGTCTTAGTCTGTCTTAGTCTGTCTTAGTCTGTCTTAGTCTGTCTTAGTCTGTCTTAGTCTGTCTTAGTCTGTCTTAGTCTGTCTTAGTCTGTCTTAGTCTGTCTTAGTCTGTCTTAGTCTGTCTTAGTCTGTCTTAGTCTGTCTTAGTCTGTCTTAGTCTGTCTTAGTCTGTCTTAGTCTGTCTTAGTCTGTCTTAGTCTGTCTTAGTCTGTCTTAGTCTGTCTTAGTCTGTCTTAGTCTGTCTTAGTCTGTCTTAGTCTGTCTTAGTCTGTCTTAGTCTGTCTTAGTCTGTCTTAGTCTGTCTTAGTCTGTCTTAGTCTGTCTTAGTCTGTCTTAGTCTGTCTTAGTCTGTCTTAGTCTGTCTTAGTCTGTCTTAGTCTGTCTTAGTCTGTCTTAGTCTGTCTTAGTCTGTCTTAGTCTGTCTTAGTCTGTCTTAGTCTGTCTTAGTCTGTCTTAGTCTGTCTTAGTCTGTCTTAGTCTGTCTTAGTCTGTCTTAGTCTGTCTTAGTCTGTCTTAGTCTGTCTTAGTCTGTCTTAGTCTGTCTTAGTCTGTCTTAGTCTGTCTTAGTCTGTCTTAGTCTGTCTTAGTCTGTCTTAGTCTGTCTTAGTCTGTCTTAGTCTGTCTTAGTCTGTCTTAGTCTGTCTTAGTCTGTCTTAGTCTGTCTTAGTCTGTCTTAGTCTGTCTTAGTCTGTCTTAGTCTGTCTTAGTCTGTCTTAGTCTGTCTTAGTCTGTCTTAGTCTGTCTTAGTCTGTCTTAGTCTGTCTTAGTCTGTCTTAGTCTGTCTTAGTCTGTCTTAGTCTGTCTTAGTCTGTCTTAGTCTGTCTTAGTCTGTCTTAGTCTGTCTTAGTCTGTCTTAGTCTGTCTTAGTCTGTCTTAGTCTGTCTTAGTCTGTCTTAGTCTGTCTTAGTCTGTCTTAGTCTGTCTTAGTCTGTCTTAGTCTGTCTTAGTCTGTCTTAGTCTGTCTTAGTCTGTCTTAGTCTGTCTTAGTCTGTCTTAGTCTGTCTTAGTCTGTCTTAGTCTGTCTTAGTCTGTCTTAGTCTGTCTTAGTCTGTCTTAGTCTGTCTTAGTCTGTCTTAGTCTGTCTTAGTCTGTCTTAGTCTGTCTTAGTCTGTCTTAGTCTGTCTTAGTCTGTCTTAGTCTGTCTTAGTCTGTCTTAGTCTGTCTTAGTCTGTCTTAGTCTGTCTTAGTCTGTCTTAGTCTGTCTTAGTCTGTCTTAGTCTGTCTTAGTCTGTCTTAGTCTGTCTTAGTCTGTCTTAGTCTGTCTTAGTCTGTCTTAGTCTGTCTTAGTCTGTCTTAGTCTGTCTTAGTCTGTCTTAGTCTGTCTTAGTCTGTCTTAGTCTGTCTTAGTCTGTCTTAGTCTGTCTTAGTCTGTCTTAGTCTGTCTTAGTCTGTCTTAGTCTGTCTTAGTCTGTCTTAGTCTGTCTTAGTCTGTCTTAGTCTGTCTTAGTCTGTCTTAGTCTGTCTTAGTCTGTCTTAGTCTGTCTTAGTCTGTCTTAGTCTGTCTTAGTCTGTCTTAGTCTGTCTTAGTCTGTCTTAGTCTGTCTTAGTCTGTCTTAGTCTGTCTTAGTCTGTCTTAGTCTGTCTTAGTCTGTCTTAGTCTGTCTTAGTCTGTCTTAGTCTGTCTTAGTCTGTCTTAGTCTGTCTTAGTCTGTCTTAGTCTGTCTTAGTCTGTCTTAGTCTGTCTTAGTCTGTCTTAGTCTGTCTTAGTCTGTCTTAGTCTGTCTTAGTCTGTCTTAGTCTGTCTTAGTCTGTCTTAGTCTGTCTTAGTCTGTCTTAGTCTGTCTTAGTCTGTCTTAGTCTGTCTTAGTCTGTCTTAGTCTGTCTTAGTCTGTCTTAGTCTGTCTTAGTCTGTCTTAGTCTGTCTTAGTCTGTCTTAGTCTGTCTTAGTCTGTCTTAGTCTGTCTTAGTCTGTCTTAGTCTGTCTTAGTCTGTCTTAGTCTGTCTTAGTCTGTCTTAGTCTGTCTTAGTCTGTCTTAGTCTGTCTTAGTCTGTCTTAGTCTGTCTTAGTCTGTCTTAGTCTGTCTTAGTCTGTCTTAGTCTGTCTTAGTCTGTCTTAGTCTGTCTTAGTCTGTCTTAGTCTGTCTTAGTCTGTCTTAGTCTGTCTTAGTCTGTCTTAGTCTGTCTTAGTCTGTCTTAGTCTGTCTTAGTCTGTCTTAGTCTGTCTTAGTCTGTCTTAGTCTGTCTTAGTCTGTCTTAGTCTGTCTTAGTCTGTCTTAGTCTGTCTTAGTCTGTCTTAGTCTGTCTTAGTCTGTCTTAGTCTGTCTTAGTCTGTCTTAGTCTGTCTTAGTCTGTCTTAGTCTGTCTTAGTCTGTCTTAGTCTGTCTTAGTCTGTCTTAGTCTGTCTTAGTCTGTCTTAGTCTGTCTTAGTCTGTCTTAGTCTGTCTTAGTCTGTCTTAGTCTGTCTTAGTCTGTCTTAGTCTGTCTTAGTCTGTCTTAGTCTGTCTTAGTCTGTCTTAGTCTGTCTTAGTCTGTCTTAGTCTGTCTTAGTCTGTCTTAGTCTGTCTTAGTCTGTCTTAGTCTGTCTTAGTCTGTCTTAGTCTGTCTTAGTCTGTCTTAGTCTGTCTTAGTCTGTCTTAGTCTGTCTTAGTCTGTCTTAGTCTGTCTTAGTCTGTCTTAGTCTGTCTTAGTCTGTCTTAGTCTGTCTTAGTCTGTCTTAGTCTGTCTTAGTCTGTCTTAGTCTGTCTTAGTCTGTCTTAGTCTGTCTTAGTCTGTCTTAGTCTGTCTTAGTCTGTCTTAGTCTGTCTTAGTCTGTCTTAGTCTGTCTTAGTCTGTCTTAGTCTGTCTTAGTCTGTCTTAGTCTGTCTTAGTCTGTCTTAGTCTGTCTTAGTCTGTCTTAGTCTGTCTTAGTCTGTCTTAGTCTGTCTTAGTCTGTCTTAGTCTGTCTTAGTCTGTCTTAGTCTGTCTTAGTCTGTCTTAGTCTGTCTTAGTCTGTCTTAGTCTGTCTTAGTCTGTCTTAGTCTGTCTTAGTCTGTCTTAGTCTGTCTTAGTCTGTCTTAGTCTGTCTTAGTCTGTCTTAGTCTGTCTTAGTCTGTCTTAGTCTGTCTTAGTCTGTCTTAGTCTGTCTTAGTCTGTCTTAGTCTGTCTTAGTCTGTCTTAGTCTGTCTTAGTCTGTCTTAGTCTGTCTTAGTCTGTCTTAGTCTGTCTTAGTCTGTCTTAGTCTGTCTTAGTCTGTCTTAGTCTGTCTTAGTCTGTCTTAGTCTGTCTTAGTCTGTCTTAGTCTGTCTTAGTCTGTCTTAGTCTGTCTTAGTCTGTCTTAGTCTGTCTTAGTCTGTCTTAGTCTGTCTTAGTCTGTCTTAGTCTGTCTTAGTCTGTCTTAGTCTGTCTTAGTCTGTCTTAGTCTGTCTTAGTCTGTCTTAGTCTGTCTTAGTCTGTCTTAGTCTGTCTTAGTCTGTCTTAGTCTGTCTTAGTCTGTCTTAGTCTGTCTTAGTCTGTCTTAGTCTGTCTTAGTCTGTCTTAGTCTGTCTTAGTCTGTCTTAGTCTGTCTTAGTCTGTCTTAGTCTGTCTTAGTCTGTCTTAGTCTGTCTTAGTCTGTCTTAGTCTGTCTTAGTCTGTCTTAGTCTGTCTTAGTCTGTCTTAGTCTGTCTTAGTCTGTCTTAGTCTGTCTTAGTCTGTCTTAGTCTGTCTTAGTCTGTCTTAGTCTGTCTTAGTCTGTCTTAGTCTGTCTTAGTCTGTCTTAGTCTGTCTTAGTCTGTCTTAGTCTGTCTTAGTCTGTCTTAGTCTGTCTTAGTCTGTCTTAGTCTGTCTTAGTCTGTCTTAGTCTGTCTTAGTCTGTCTTAGTCTGTCTTAGTCTGTCTTAGTCTGTCTTTAGTCTGTCTTTAGTCTGTCTTTAGTCTGTCTTAGTCTGTCTTAGTCTGTCTTAGTCTGTCTTAAGTCTGTCTTAAGTCTGTCTTAAGACAAACTCCTAACTTCTTTGAATACCAAAAGTAGTAAGTTTAGGATTTTGTCTTAAGTTAGTTCTGTGAATCGGCCCCGTAGGCCATATTTCTCTGAATATGGCCATAACACTAGCATGTTGCAAGAACTGACCCGGCCCTATATGAAAACTATCCTGTGCCACCCTGAATGTGATAAATTGATCATCGGGGAACAAGTGTCCCAGCATCTTGCAACTACCCTCCTGCCAGGCGGGAGACATCCACAGACTCCATCAGCACTCGAAAAGCCATCAATTCCCAAAGAGCAAACTCCCTAGAAAAAGGGGTCCTCGCCAGGCCTACGCAGACAGTAGGTTCCCACAGGGAGGCGGTGTGCCTAATGAGCTACAGCAACGGGGGCACCTCCTGACCCCCTGCTTTCAGGAGTTGAGGAAGGGATGAGCCCATCGATGGGTCGTATAATGGAGATTTCTCCCAATGACCCTCCTCCACAAACCAGTGTGCCGTTTGAAGATCGGGGAGCCTTGATAATATTGTTCCAGATTGGGAATGGTCTTCCCTCCCTCCTCCTGCGGCTGGAATGAAATGTTCCTCGCTACTCTACTCCGTGTCTCAGCCCATATCAGTGAGGTAATGTGGGGTTGCTACTTCTGAAACACAACACAAAGTAGAGTATCAAACGAATGTTGCATAAAATATAGACATCATGGTAAAAAAAAAAATCTAGAATACAACCACCTGACCCATGAGGGAAAGAGGAAGGGAGTTCCAAAACTGCACAGATTAATGAAGACCCTCTGTAACCCTCCTAATCCCATTTTGCAAGTGCGTCCACAGCATATGGTCCACCATCACTCCTAGGTACTGGAATTTATCTGTCTGCCAACAGAGGGGCAGTTCGGGCAAGGTGGCTGCGTGACGAGCTACCAGGGTACACAAAGGAAACACCATTGACTTCCTATGATTAATCTTAAGACCCTATAGCTCCCCCAAAACATCCAGATGGGTCAACCGAATAGGAAGTGATAGCGGAAGGGCAAAGAGAAAAGTGTGCCGTCATTAGGCCTGGACGGAACTCGTGCAGTTCTCTGTGAGTTCCGCGAGCCACAGTGTTGCGGTACACCGCATTGAATTTTAGCTTGTCCCGCAGCACGCAGCGCACCAGAGGGCTCTGCTTCTTTCTGCCACTAGAGTAGATTTCTACTCGAGCAGCAGTTTTCACACAGCGAGCAGCAGCTTTCTCAACGAGAGCCTTAGCGACCTGCCACAACCGCCCGTGTTGAATAATATCTCCCAGAGGTAGTCTACCACTTGATTTTCTCACTTGCACTTGCCAACTTACCATTGGCGAGCCATAGGCGAGAAAAACCTCCATCACACAGCAGTTGTCAGAGTTTTTCAGAAATTCTAAGTATAAATCGGAGTGGGCAAAACTCAGCAAATTCTGCCAGAGGAGCTGAGTTTGCTGCCCACCCCTAGTCGTTAGCATACATGGACACCAGGTGATTAATTTCCCCCTAACAAACAACTCAGTTCAAAGAGTGAGTCCAAGGGCATGAGTTTAAAGACCACTCAGGATTATATCCCCAAACAACTAGTCTATCAAACAATGAAAATCCTAGGGTCTATACAATTACCGGAAGTACCAGTAAGGACAGAAAAGCAAAAAGAAACAAAGCAAAACAACACCACCTCCAAGTAGTAACCTAAACCGGTGCGGTGATGGTCAACCTATTTGGTAAGAATTGGTAGAGTGCGTCTAAGGGCAAATCCCTTTAAGGACGTAATCCCTCACTCACCGATGGTGACATGCTTCATCATAGGGACTCTTCTCCCAAAGGAAAATCCTAGTTCCTTTGGGGGCTACAACCCCCTCACTGTGAGGGAGGAGCTCAGGGATGTTTTGTTTGAATTGTTAGAGGATCGACTAAATCCACATATGATGAGCCAAGATGTATGAGTGAGGACGCTGCGCAAACAATATAGAACAATTGGTGAATATGTGAAAACAAGTGATTGTTAAAACTGGCTAGGAGGCATCAAAAAAATGCCTTAGTCAGGAAATGCCCACTGTCAGGATTAAAAAAGCAGTAAATACACCTATGGTATGGATTTAAACGGCATTGGTGTAAATTTAGATGGTCAACATGTTTCAGCCCTAGAAGACCCAAACTGGATCAGGCTTTCGTCAGGACCTTACCAAACAAGCTACTGCAAAAAGTGAAGTGAAAGAAACTAAAAAGGATATGGGGCCAGAACACTGTCAGTGGCCTCTCATAACATCTGTGGATTCCTGTAATAAAAAGTAGATGACATGTATCAGGTATATGCATGATCGTGTCAGCAATGTGAAAATGCACTGAAGATAATCTGTACAACCAATCTTGATAAAGAAATAAACACCTTACCTGCCACAGTAGGGTACAGGACCTCACCTCAACCTGTCAACCGCTCAGGAAGGCAGCACCGCTCTACAAAGAATATGTTAAAATTTGTAGAGTGCAAATACAGGTAGGTAAACACTCAAAAACCTGATCGTACAGTGGTAAAAGTAACCATCTGTGTCAATCATGTAAGCTGTGCTTAGAGCGGTTAACAAAGGGGGAGGGGTTCACACACAAAAAATAAATCAGTAGTAAATAACCGTTATAATGGGTCTGATACGACAATACAGGCAGCAAAAGGCTATTACACAAATAGCCATTTACCCTATGTAAAAAATGCACGCTCTCCTTAACAGCTATATTCATAATAATGGAGAGGCACATGATACAATATTTGTCTTGAATGAATGGAACTAACCATCGTGTCATCTCATGGTTTTTGAAAAAAGGAAAAGGGAAGATGGGAGCATATCACTGATGCCTGGCGATAGAACATAGTTTAGTTCCCAAAGATTCCCCAAACCAAGGCGATTATTCTATCGATCTGAAGTGAACACTGCGAGTGAACCAAAGATTACCACCGCACTCACCTATCCGTCGGTACCACTGGACCCAGAGAGCCTGCTGCCGGAGGTAAGTTTGCTACGAAAACCCCGCTCTTAAGTACTCTCTCAAGGAGCCAGTAATCCGTGTCCGGTGGTGCTAGAATCGCGCATGCTCAATAATCATCAGCGCTAATGCGCAAGCGCGAAACTAGAGATACTATACTTAGCGCGTGCGCCGCTTAGAAACGCCCACGAACGCTTTCACAGAGGTGTTATACTGCATGGAAAGTAATAAACAGTTCGTCTAACTAGTTGTGACAGTGTCTCTACAGAGATAAAGAGATCACACGTGAAACTACGAAGAACAACCAAGAATCTGGGAAAAAATAATCTAATAGACCAATGGTATCATATACTGTACATTAAGACTCTCCAAAGCACTCGCTCAGTGATACTGACCTAGATGCGAGGAGCGAAAGTCATCAACCCAGTAGCAGACAAAAAATCCACTCTACACAATTACTGTACCTATATTGCTAGAGCCTACCATCTGAAGGGCGCATACTCGTATAAGCCCAACACAGTAGCTCTGTGATGAACAAACTTGTATCCTACTCAAAAACACACTTTTTTTTATACTTCTTTTCGGAAAAGGTTTGCATAAAGATATAAAGACAGGTAAACCCATGCCGATAGCGTATGTGAATAATAACTACTGGAGAGTGTCATGTGTTAAAGTATCCGCAGCGGGCAAGATGAAAAAAACCCCTTTATGTTATGTATCCCAATTGCTGATAGATGGTATATGGACAGGATTCAATGCAGGGTTAGAACTCCTCATAAGGAGACCCAAGGAATATCCTCATTTAGACCAGACTGGTGGGTGTCTAATTTATAAACCCAACGTTGTTCCTTCTTAAATAGAAAAGCGGAAATGTCCGTCATGTGTGGGAATAAATGGGTGTTCTAACACAGTCCATTTGAGGTCTTGAGGAGTGTGGCATGCTGTAACAAAGTGTTGAGTTAGTTTGGTAGAAACTTTCTTGCAACGGACAGTACTCTTATGTTCCAGGATACGTGTCTTCACTCTCCGTGTCGTCATCCCAACATATCGGAGTGAATAGGGACATGTGATTAGATAGATTAAATTAGTGCTATTGCAGTTTGTATGATCAGTCAGAATCCATGGTCTTGATGTACCAATATCAATCTCAATGGTATGTGCAGTATGTGCATATGCCGCACAACTGCCACAAGGGAAATGACCACGTACAGCTGGTAAACCCCATAGTGTATCCTGATGGTGCATGGCGGTCTCACGCGGACGAGTGTGTATAAGTCTATCCCTGATGTTGGTGCTTCGTTTGAAGGCAAAGAGGGGACGTGGTAAGGGTGTAGTACCAATGTTAAGAATCTTCCAGTTTTTCAAAATGCATTTCTTGATCTGATTGGAAAAACTACAAAAGGTGTTGACACAAGTTAGTCTGTTATTCGCCTCCTTGGGGCTGCTAGGTTCCAGCAATGCTGCCCTGTTATTTGCCGCACGTTTTAGAGATTGTTTAACCAATTTCTTGGGATAATGTCTGGTGACAAGCTGATTCGACTGTACTTTAGCATGTTCACGGTATTTGTCCATCGTTGAGCAGTTCCTCCTAAGGCGTAAAGATTGCCCGAAGGCAAATTTTGACGCAAAGCTTTAGGATTGAAACTGTCGAATAACAAAAGTGAGTTTCTCGCCATGGGTTTCTTATACAGTTCAGTGCCCAAACCTCCATCAACTGGAAAAATCAAGACATCCAGGAAGGGTAAGCTCGCTTTGCTAAACTCACAAGTAAACCTCAGGTAGGTATTGCGGGTGTTCAACCAACTCTGAAAATCGTTGATGGAGTACATTGACCCTGTCCATATGACAAAGACATCGTCAATATACCGTCTCCAACAACGTATGTGGTGTCTGTAAGGATTGAGAGTACCCAGTATATGTTCTTGTTCAAAGCCGTGAACATAGAGATTCGCTAGACTTGGGGCGAACAGACTGCCCATGGAAGTACCGGACACTTGTAAAAACATCTGCTACTCGAACCTGAAATTTTTTTCCTTCATGGCAATCCGGGCACAGTTCATGATGAAGGATACTGGAGTGATGGAATCAGGAGCCCTCTCCAAATGCAGGGACTCAATCTTAGATAGGGTCTCATCTTGGGGAATACAAGTGTACAGCGATTCCACGTCAAAAGAGACCAGGAATTCGCTATCAACATTGAAATCAACAGTCTCGATCAAATTGAGAATATCTTTAGTGTATTTCAGATGAGTCGGCATATCCAAGACAAGGGGATGTAAAAAATGCTCCACAAAAGTGGACAAAGGTTCAAGTAAAGACCCCAAACCGGAGATGATAGGACGTCCCGGAGGGGGTCTCTGTGATTTATGCACTTTGGGTAGTGCATAGAAATAGGGAATTACTGGGTGAGTTTTAGTAAGAAAAACAGCTTCTTGTCCCGTAATCCAGCCATTAGATAGCCCTTCTTCCACCATGATCTTGATCTCTAATTCAAGTCTTTTGGTAGAATCTTCCCGTAGGGGTTTGTAAAATTTGGTATTGCCCAACTGTTTAAGACACTCAGAGCGATACGCAGAAGAGTCCATTATTACAATGGCCCCGCCCTTATCGGCCGGCTTAATTGTAATCGTATCATCTTTAGCCAAGGACTGCATAGCGCATCGTTCTCTCTTATTCAGATTCTGATATTGTCTGGTGTTATCAGTACAAAATTTAGAGACTTGGCTTGTCACAGCCTTCTCAAAAGTGAGGACTTGAGGTGGAACCTGGTTGGAGAGGGGATTGAACGTAGATTTATTCCTCAGGCCTGTGTTGGTTTCCATATCATCACTATGTTCAGATGGTTTATCCCTAAAGAAGAAGAAATCAAGACGGATCTTCCGAAAAAACGGTGCCAGTTCCTGTCAAATCTGAAAAGCGTCACCATAAAAGGTAGGGACAAATCCCAAGCCTTTGTTGAGGAGAGCATGTTCATCATGATTAAGAATGCGGCTGCTGAGATTAATCACTGTCGTTTGGTATCTCGGGCCTGCTTGTGCTTCCATCATGCTCCTGGTCGAGTGTACAGGTGGATTGTCTTCCCAGTGTATGTGAGATCTCTGGTTCCGACGTTTTCCTCTTGACCTGTTTCGGCCAAAGCCTAAAAAAGGCTGGTTGGAATATATCTGGGGTTGTGGTTGGAATGGAAACATGGGGCCTTGGGGAGGTACAGGAGGAAAACCATAAGGTCCAGGGGTCCACCAATTAGGTAGTAGTGGAAAAGGTGGTGGACCTCCTCGCTGATTCCTCCATTGACCTCTATTGGTACGAACAGGGCAATTTCTTGGTAATGGACCCTGATGTGGGGCATCCGAGTCACTGGACCACTCATCACTTCCTGAAGAGGAATAGTTGGAGCCATACCTTCTACCTTGTCGGTTAAACTGGGGAGGTACGTATTCATTGCTGGTATAAGGATACACTTTTTCCATTGAGAACAGAGCTAGATCTTTCTTAAATTTATTAATTTTGGTTAATAAGACCGAATCCTTGAACTCTTTGTTTTTGTTGCTCTCTTCATTTTGTTTCTTAAACTGTGCCCCTGTCAAGGTCACCTTGATTTGTGATTCAAGGGTCTGTAGCGCAACCAAAATAGTGTCCGCTACTCGTTTGGCTGTATTGATAATAAGGATCAGCCAATCGCGCGTGCAGCGCCGAGCGATTAATGACCAATCCTGAAGAAACGTCTTATCATCAAGGAAAAGACGGGGGGCATTAGTGACTATCAGACCTGTGGGTGCACAATTACCCCGCAAATATTCCGTCATGATAGCGCCATGTATGTAAATACGGGAATGAGATTTCTTAAGGGTCAGTAATTTGGTCCAGTCATCCCCTTGTATCAGAGTACCCCCTTGGAAGGTGTCTATAATACTGGGTGTAGTCAAGATGGACTGAGCTACTGTGTCATCAAATGCTAAACCTGGGCGTTCAGCCATAGTAAAATGTGTGATGTATTGCTCTGATAAAGATGTGAAGAGCCACCTCCTTACAGTGATTACAGCTCGAAAGAGATTAAAAAATGAAAATCCGAGATAGAGAATGAAATGGACTCGCAGCCACAGCTGCTCAATATGCTAACAAACAACTCAGTTCAAAGGGAGAGTCCAAGGGCATAAGTTTAAAGACCACTCAGGATTATATCCCCAACAACTAGTCTATCAAACAATGAAAATCCTAGGGTCTATACAATTACCGGAAGTACCAGTAAGCGAGAGGACAGAAAAGCAAAAAGAAAAGCAAAACAACACCACCTCCAAGTAGTAACCTAAACCGGTGCGGTGATGGTCAACCTATTTGGTAAGAATTGGTAGACAGAGTGCTTCTAAGGGCAAATCCCTTTAAGGACGAAATCCCTCACTCACCGATGGTGACATGCTTCATCATAGGGACTCTCCTCCCAAAGGAAAATCCTAGTTTCTTTGGGGGCTACAACCCCCTCACTGTGAGGGAGGAGCTCAGGGATGTTTTGTTTGAAGTGTTAGAGGATCGACTAAATCCACATATGATGAGCCAAGATGTATGCGTGAGGACGCAGCGCAAACAATATAGGAAAATTGGTGAATATGTGAAAACAAGTGATGGTTAAAACTGGCTAGGAGGCATAAAAAATATGCTTTAATCAGGAAATGCCCACTGTCCGGATTAATAAAGCAGTAAATACACCTACGGTATGGATTTAAACCGCATTGGTGTAAATTTAGATGGTCAACATGTTTCAGCCCTAGAAGACCCAAACTGGATCAGGCTTTCGTCAGGACCTTACCAAACAAGCTACTGCAAAAAGTGAAGTGAAAGAAACTAAAAAGGATATGGGGCCAGAACACTGTCAGTGGCCTCTCATAACATCTGCTGATACCTGTAATAAAAAGTAGATGACATGTATCGGGTATATGCATGATCGTGTCAGCAATGTGAAAACGCACTGAAGATAATCTGTACAACCAATCTTGATAAGAAAGAAATAAGCACCTTACCCGCCACAGCAGCACGCAGCGCACCAGAGGGCTCTGCTTCTTTCTGCCGCTAGAGTAGATTTCTATTTGAGCAGCAGTTTTCACACAGCGAGCAGCAGCGTTCTCAACGAGAGCCTTAGCGACCTGCCACAACCGCCCGTGTTGAATAATATCTCCCGGAGGTAGTCTACCACTTGATTTTCTCACTTGCACTTGCCAACTTACTACCTCCATCACACAGCAGTTGTCAGAGTTTTTCTGAAATTCTGCATTCTAAGTATAGATCGGAGTGGGCAAAACTCAGCAAACTCTGCCAGAGGAGCGGAGTTTACTGCCCACCCCTAGTCGTTAGCATACATGGACACCAGGTGAATAATTTCCCCCTCCCTAATACTCCCCTCAGACATGGCCTGTTGGATCTGAGTGACCAGGGGCTCAAGTGCTATAGTGAAAAGGAGAACTGCTAATGGATAGTCCTGATGAGTTTCTCTCCCCACTTCCCTTGGATCAGAGCATATCTTACTCACTCGTACTCTAGCTGTGCGACCTGTATACAAGAGATGCACTCCTGTATAAAAGTGCACACCAAACCCCATCACCTCCACTACCCGCATACGGTAGTGCCAATCGGACGTGTCCAAAGCTTTGGCATGGTCAACAGAGACAACAGCCAATTCCTACTTTCTACCCTTAACCTCAAGTAGTACGTGCATTAGTTGCCATAGTTTCATGGTGGTAGTACGGCTGGGAATGAAACCACATTTATCATTGTGGATTAATTGCATAATCACCTGATGCAGACGAAGGGCGAGTGCCTTACAAAACACGTTGGAATCTGTTTTAATCATTGTAAGCGGCCGATAGGCAGACGAGTCTGATGCATCCTAACCTGGCTTCAGCATCATAGAGATGCAGCCTTCCCACATAGACCAGGGAAGCATCCCGGAGTCCCTGGCCTCCAAGCATACCTCCATTAATCGTTGAGTAAGAATGTGGGTAAAAGCCTGAAACAATTCAGCAGGGTAATCATCACTGCCCGGCACCTTCCCTCCAGGCAGTAACTCAAGGGCACTTCTGACTTCTTCCAGGCTGAGATCTGTGTCCAAATTGTGAGCAGCATGCCCTCCAGGTGCGGAAGCGGCAAGGAGGCCAGGAAGGGATCAAAACTCTCCGGTTCAGGTGGAAACATATTATAATGCACCTGTTCCAAATGAGACTTTGTGTGTAAATGTCCTCGCCCTGTGGAGACTTAAGGTGAAGTATGGGGCGGTGAAGAGTCTCCCACTGACGATTTTAGCCTAACAACCGACCGGAACTGTCCCCCTCCCTATGGAGAAGCTGGAAATATATTATTTTAGAGTGTATTTCTCCAGCTAATCCCTCACATCAGCGAACCATCGGTGAGCCAGTCAGTCCTCTCCAGCCTGCCATCACCGCCGGTGGTAAGGACTGAGCACGCACCAACTCATCCTACCTTGAAATGAGTTCGGTCTCCAGAGTATGCCTGCCCCATAGAAGAGGCCTTTACAACACCCTGGATCACAGCTTTCAATGCCTCCCACTCAGTAGACGGAAGATGCGTCATAGACTAGGTAATCTTGAGGAAATCCACCTGCGGGCTTACCCGAACCTGCCTGCCCTAGGGATCCTGCAGGACCTCCAGAGGTAGCCTCTAGGTCAACGGTGACCGAGCACTGCCCCCCATTCAATCTCACAAAAAACAGGGGCATCTTCTGACAAGAATTGAGACAGGTGAGACACCGCAAGGAATCTGGAGCCCGGTGAAGCAGTTAGCAAAATACGATCAAGTCTGCTGTGGGTACTGTGTTTCAATGCCCTCAAAGCGGGATGGAAAACCCTCCAGATATCACAGAGATGCAAGTGATCAGTGACCTCCCAGAGTGCGGAACTCATCCTGATTTTTGGTTATGACGTGGGGGTGCCTATCAGGAGTACCATCAAATATGCAGTTAAAGTCCCCTGCCCACTGAACCCGAGAGTGTACTGCTGACAAGATGACTCACACCTTCTGATAAATAGTTTCATCTTCAATGTTGGGCCCATACTTATTGACCATGACCACGCCAACCCCATCAAGTCTCTCCTGTATCAGCAGATAATGACGACCCTCCACGTCAGCCTCCATGAATGAAAGGGCAAAAGGAACCCCTCATGCAAACCAAATAAGGACACCTTGTGAGAAAGTTGAATAATAGGCATGATATACCTGACCCTTCCATTTCTTGGTTAAATTATTGGCCTTCCCATCCGAGAGATGAGGCTCCTGCAAGCCAGCAACATCCACCTTGCGTCTCTTATAAAAGGAGAGAAACCCACACCTTTTCTGATACGACCCCAGCCCCGGTACATTCCATGAAAGTAGCTTAAAATATCCAGGCTTATTCATTATTGCACAAAGCAGGCAAGGCAACTAGTACCCCCTTCATGTGATACGATGGCAACAAACCCATCGGGTAACAAAACAGAACACACAAACAATCAAGCCCCACCCACACTCCGGACAAGTAAGATTAAACCAGAACTTAATACAAGCCCAAAGATATCGATGTACAGCATCGCTACCCAACCCCCCCAGAATCAACACATTTAGAAGACCCAACCCCCCCCACTAAAATGATAGTCACACTCCAGCATGTACACGTAAGGAGACAAAGAACAATTCCAGCAGAGAACAGCCACCTCAGACCAAGAGCCATGCATATGCAGCTCCTAGGCTCCACATGGGGGCGGGTCAGATAGGACCCCATAGAAACACTGGTGCCCCCCCGAGGTCAAACCTCTGTTAGCAGTAGCCATTCAGACCTCTCCCCTGGTACATGGGAGAGCAGCCGGCAAGGCGTCCCCCCCCCCCCCCCCCCCACCCCCCCCACCCCTCCCCCCTGTGACCAGAAAAATATCAAAGGTCCATCAGGAAGTCCCTGTATCATGAACAACATCACTTGATTGAGAAGGAGCATCCAAAGCCACACCGTCCGGAGTAGGCATACTAAGCAGTGTCCATGGCACCCTCTGGGTCTCTGGTTCAGCAACATCCATGGTGCCATCATCCCGAACTACGATGCGTCCTGAGCCCCCTGCTGTCGGCTATTTCCATCCCTGGAGCTGAGACGCCTGCATCCGCGCCGCACAGAACGAGTATGGAAGGGATACATTTCACTCTGGGGGCGCATCGTAAGTCCATCTGACATATCCAGCCAGGACCAGACCTATTCAGGTCGCTCACAGAAATGTGACCTCAACGCTGAAATGACGCAGAGTTTAGCCGGGTAAAGGAGCATGCACCCTAGGTCCATAGCGCACGGCTTTTTTTCACCTCCAGGAAAGACTTGCACCACTCCTGGACCCTTTGTGTATAGTCAGTGTAAATTGCAATGTTACAGTTCTCAAACTGTGGAACGGGCTCCTCTGTGGCAGCCCTCAAGATATCGTCCTTGTCCCTGTAGTTCAAGATCCTAGCGATGAAGGTCCTTGGGGGCGCCTGGGGAGGAACTGGTGTAAGTGCCATATGCGACCTCTCTATAACAAAGAAATCTGATAAAACTCTGGGGCATAAAGTGTGTCTCACCCAATGGTCCAGGAATCGCTTTGTCGTCTATCCCTCCACCCTTTCAGGGAAGCCCAGTAGGCACACATTGTTCTTTTTGTTATCAGCCCTCTGCATAGTTGACCCGGTTCTTCAAGGTACTGGAAATGACCATCAGCTGGGAGACCTGTTGTTTGAGCTGATGCACCTCCGTCTGCAGTGTAACAATATTAGATTTTGCATTCTCCACCTTGTCTGCCACCTTGCGGAGAGCAGCTCATTGTAAATTCATTTCAATAGCCAGCCCCTCAATTTGTCCCTCAAGAGCTGCACTCAAACCCTGTATTGCCTCCAGAAGGGTGGCACGCAAGGGCTCCTCCTGACACCCTGGGCAGCAGTCCGGGATGTTCGGGTGTTACTGATGAGTGAGTCTGTGGGTGGCCTGGCGAGGAGTAATATATTGAGTAATAGTATTTCCCTGCTGCTTTCTATGGGGGTTGTCCTGCCCCATAATGAAGGTGCCAAGCATTGTTCCCCTAAAGCAGTCAAGGACAGAAACCCCCCTAGGTCCACATACCCAGGAGGTGAGCACTGCTAGAGATGCCGAATCGTAGGTCAAGTTACGAAGCGGAAGCAGGCAATTTTGCCAGGGTATATCAATTGAAGTGCCAGAGTTCTCAAGAGCAGCGACCACCGGGAGGCCACACAAAAGCCCATGCAGCAGCTAATCACTAGAGCACCAGCCCACTGGTTCAGCAGTAGCGCTGCAGTCGCCCCCTGCCTCCTCCGGTCACTGCCAGCCAAAGAAAGGGGATCAGGTGTCAAACGTCCGCCCAGGGCCCCACTGCCATATATCCTGGCCAGGTTGGAGACCCTACTGGTCCAGCATCTCCCTGATTGCCAATAGTCCATGGCCTTCACCCACTGTCCATGGCTCCCAGCTGGCCAGCACACCTCAGGGCACCCCCGCACCTGTCACCCTGAGGGGAGGACCTAGCAGGCCTGAATGTCCACCATGTGTAGCTGCTGCCTCCCGCAACCAACCATTGCGTGATACATTGATAAATATGCCCCTTACTGTTTGTCTTTGTAATGTTTCTGGCATTTCTGGCATTACAGTCCTCTTTCTCCTTAGTAACATTCCATTCATTCTCAGTTTATACCTTCCATGGTGGAATGCTAACGTTTCCTTACTCTCTGCTCTTTCTCAACTTCTTCTGTTGACATTCTATTTGGAAACCATTCCTTTATGATAAAATGCACACATTCTTCTGCCAGGGAATGATCTTGTTTATTCAAAGGTACTGGATGTTGTACAATGTACTCTACTGGATTATAAATGTTGCCTGGCTTGAGTACTATTCTGAAGAAATAATCCACGAAGATCATCCCCCACCTTTATATTCTTGGTGTCTTTTGTTTTTTGAATTACCATATATTAGTGTGTGATGATCCGTAACTATTGTGAATAGTTTGCCGTAAAGCACCATATGATGATGTTCAGAAGCCGAGCCACAGCTAAACTTTCCACCTCTGCTTCAGGATAAATGTTTTCTATGTTTTACGAACTCCGACATGCGTATGATAACGCTGTCGGCTTGAATCTTTTCCTGCCGTATGCTGTGCTAATGCCACCCTAGACTAACTGAACTTGTGTCTACAGTCAATTCAGTGCACACTTGAGGATTAAAATCCACCATATTAATAGCAAATGACACTTGTTCTGATTGTATTCAATAAATATTCTCTGTCACTTTTAAATATGTCATTTCTTAGTTCTAGCAATGATGCGCTATTTTTTGAGAATTGTGAAATTTTCTAGCACAGTAGCGTGCCATTGCAAGAAGTGCATCTCCGATATAACTTGAATGGTTTTGATTTTATTCGGGTTTGGTCTCATGCCATTTACAGAAATATATGCCCAAAAAATGTTAATTTGCTCTTGTTTAACTCACTTTTTTTCTGCATTTAGAATTAAACTTCCTTCCATTGGCCCTACATAAATACAAAAGAAAAATACTGGATTTGCCGCACGGAGTACAATATGAGATAAAATTAACACATTTGCCAGACTTTAGCTTCCTCTCCACAACTGAGTGCTGGGAGAGAACACAAGGTCTAAATCATCAAAAATTAACTTGAAGTTCATATCCCTTGAATTGCAAAATGATTATGCGTCACACATGTATACATATGCATTAAATTGCACCCTATATACATTTTAGACACATGGAGATTACATCCTTTAACATGAGTCACGTCATTTATATACATTTATCAGTAAAAGGCAAGGCTCCAGTGGGCATATCTATGGGGATTTGGCATAGGGCATCGCAGCAAGTCACCTTGCTGTGCTGCCCTCCAAAGTGAATGGGCAGGCATGCACTGCATTTATCCAAGATGGTGCATTCCTGTCTTTTCACCCTGCGCTGGTGCCGTTTCGGCAATCTAGCGCCAACGTAGGCACCCTTCCACTATGGTGCAAGGTTGCCTTTGTTGTCGGCAGTATTGTTTAAGTGCATGAAGGGATACCTTCCTGCACAGAAACAATCCATAGACATGATGTCCTTTATGTGTGCTGCAGGCTGCAGCCCACATAGATCGAGGGAAAAAACGATGAGAAATAAAAGCAGCGGCGGATTCTGAATGAGGGAGTCGGGTCTTCGCCCCCATTACTTTAACACCCCGTCCCCAGGGTCGGCAAAGTAGTTGTCCAGTTAAAAAATTAAAAAAACCTCTCACCTCTTGCTTGGCGCCGGGGCTTGTGCTGTGATGACGTGATGAGTCACGTGACACACGGTGATGCCGCAGCATTGCGCTGATGCATTGTATTCCCTCTCGACTTGCCCTGAGCCAATAGTATTTGCCGGGCTGACGAGCTCACTGCTGTGGGGTCATCAGCTCAGTAAAGACCTAGCTTTGAGGACCAGTCTCCACCCCCTAATGACGTGAGAGTAAAGTTTGCCCTGGATGCTGTAGCACCAGGGGCTTCATGTCAGTCAGGGAGTGGAGAGGATGGGCACCCCACCCTTTCCCAACTCGTCACAGCGGGTGGGGGGGGGTCCATCCCTGTGACGAGTTGGGAAAGGGTGGGGTAGAGGCTGCAGGCAGCGCAGGAAACTGAAAAATTGAGTCTGCGCAGTTTGTCTTCAGGACTTTTGAAGTCTCACTGCACAGACTCAAGGTGTGCGTCCTGCACTGCTATTTGCAGGACTGTCGTGTCTGGATGCCATCAGCTGAGGACGAAGCAGAGAAGGTGGTGGGCACCCTCAGGTGCATGTGGTCATTAACAGCCCCCCTCATCGGACTGATCATCACTAAGTCGACAGAGAACAGTGACCGAAAGACAGCACAGTCAAGGTAAGGAAAGACAGTTCAGCAAGGCAAAAAGCAGGCAAGAAAAAGTCCATATTGTTTTTTGCCTCTGATTATTTTGCACTGTGTATGCTCACACTTGCTAGAGCATTGTCAATGCTGCCTACGCAAGTAATAGGGACTCCGATTATGGCTATTGTGGGTGCTTTGCCTCTTTTTTACCCCACCTAAAATTCTGGTGCACTGCGGTGTAATTAGCAAGCGCATTAACTTTATACCTGGGCCCATAGTTTGAATCAGATGGCAGAATGCTAGATCCCTCTTTATTTTCTACACCAGGGAGCTTAAAAGTGGTACTGGGCTCCTTGTTTCAAGTCACTGTAGAAAAGACTTGAAGGGCCAGTCTGAAAAATATAACACATTAGATTCTTGCTGCACCTTTTAAAATTATTTGAAACCCTTTAGGACTACATTTATGATGGACTACTTGTATGATGCCAATGTGGGCAGATTTCAGTGTCTGCAGACTTGATTTTCAGATAGCTGAGTGCTTATTGTTATTACGAGCATTTACATGTCTGTGTGGTCACGGCACACTGAAGTACGTCATAATTTACTAATTGAGCGTTGAAAAAATGGGATACATTACAATTTAAATTTAGGCTAATAATATCGCCTATACTTACAGAAATTTTAGCACCAAGGAAGATACGTGGCTGACCTGACAAATCAAGGTCTAGTATGTTTAGAGAGATGAATTGCTCACATACTTAGTTTTCTTTCTGTGTAGTTAGTAGACTGACATCTGGCATCCAACATCTGGTCAAACTATGTTGTCTGTTCCATTGGAAACCGCATTGGCCATAACTCCACATGCACCACGCTTCCAGAGCTATATACTTGCGTGTATTCTGCAGTCGTTTCCATAGCTGTGCTTCTGGATGGCTTTCGCACACTCGTGGGGTGCTGCCGGAGTTGTCCATCTGTAGTCGTGTTCTCACCTGCTACCTTCCCACCCTTATGAAGGAGGGCCCCCCGACCTGGGACGACGTGTAGCTCAGTTGAACGAGAGCACTGGCTAACGGTCGCAGAGCCAGGGCGGACCCTTGCGACTGGTTCGGATGGTCAATGGGGCGCAACCTCTCTGGGAGCAAAGACCAGCACTTCCAATGCAGTGCTTAATGCAGCACTTCCAATGCAGTGCTTAATGCCCCAGAACGCGTCCACGGATCGGGGTCAAACACGGAGAACAAAGAAAGACGCCTCCCTGAAGGCAAATGTAAAACAGTACTCGCAGTTACGTAGAACTGAGAACGGAGCGGGCGCTGCGACTCTGAACCCAAAACTCCGTGGGCAGAGAAGCGCCCCTGTTCGCGCTGCGACTCTGGACCCGGCACTCCGTGGGCAGAGGAGCGCACCTGTTCGCGCTGCTACTCTGGACCCGGAACTCCGTGGGCAGAGGAGCGCCTGGGATTTCTTCAGGAAGACTGGAACGTTGAGGGCACAGATCACTCAGACGCCTTACCAGCGTCGGGGGTCGCCGGCGAGGTTTTCACCTTCGCGCTTCCACTCTGGACCCGGTACTCCGTGGGCAGAGGAGCGCCGGTGGTGTCTTCCGGGAGGCTGGGACGCTGAGAGCAGGGAACTCCCCGAGGTCTTCCTAGCGTCGGGGCTGCCGGCGAGGACACACCGCTGGAGCAGGGGAGTCTGGGTCGGAAGGGCGAGGCCGAGGACACAGGACTGGAACGTTGCGTCAGCACAAAGGTTTAGACTGGACAGGCAGGAATCATCGGCACCGCTCGTTGTCCGTCGGCGGCTTTATCCGCTGTCGTGCTCGACGTAGGTCACGTGGGGCGTGTTCCGCCGGGCGTTCTGGGAAATGTAGTTCCCATGGAGTCAGTTTGGCGGGGAAGGCGTTGCGGTGATGTGAGCAGCGCGCTACCGGTTCTCGCCACCTGACAGTACACCCCTCTCCCCACCGACTCATGCGCTGAGAGCAGCACCGGGCTTGTCGGGCAGCGGCGGTGAAAAGCAGCCACCAAGCGGGGGGCGTGGATCGCCGTAGCCGGCTCCCAAGAATGTAATTCCGGAGCATACCCTTTCAATGCCAAGAGATACCACACCCGGCCCCGCACCAGCTTGGAATCAAGTACCCTCTCCACCACGTATTCCTGCTCGTGTTGCACCCATACGGGAGGAGGGACTCGCTTCACAGGACAAAGCGAGGGTTTGAGCAACAAGACGTGGAACGCGGGGTGTATGTGCATGTGCGCCGGGAGACGGAGCTGCACGGCCACAGGGTTGACGTGACGGACCACTGAATAGGGGCCTATGAATTTGGGGTTGAACACACATTGAAGGTGATGTTTCTTGTGGACAACCATACTTTCTCCCCCTTGCGGTATACGGGATTGGGCCTACGGTGCTTGTCGGCCTGCGCCTTGTACCTCTCCTTTGCAAGGCGAAGGTTTTCGCGGGCAGTCGTGAGGGTCGAGCGAATCTGCGCGAGTCGGTGTTGGAGATCAAGCAGAGTGACGCAAGAGCATGGGAGCAAAAAAGGGGTGAAACCCAGAAGAGAGGTAGAAGGGAGTGTGTTGTGTGAAAGCATGGACGGTGCGGTTGTAAGCTATCTCAGCTACCCATAGCCGATCGACCTAGGCCTCAGTGGCCTTGTTCACATAGCATCGGAGGTACTGCTTCAGGGTTTGGTTGAGGCGCTCAGTTTGGCCATCGGATTGGGGATGAAAGCTTGTGGACAGGGATGATTGAATACCCAACTCGGTGCACCAGACCTTCCAAAAACGGGCGGGAATTGGGACCCTCTGTCCGACACGATCTCCAAGGGAAGGCCGTGTAGCCTCACGATGTCTTTTAACATGAGCTTTGCCAAGGTACCTGCCGTGGGTATCTGCTTGCACGCTATGAAATGCCCCATCTTGGTGAGGTAATCGATGACGACCACGATAGCCGTGCAGTTCTGGTCTTTAGGTAGTCCTACTATAAAATCGACGGAGATCTTTTCCCACGGAGTCATAGGGGTTGGCAGTGGACGCAGAAGGCCTTGTTTTTTGCAGTGATCGGTTTTCATCTGGGCGCATATGGAGCAGTTCTTGACCCAGCGCAAGACATCCGGCTGAACCGATGGCCACCAGAACTGTCGCAGAACCTTTTCCAGGGTCTTGGAGCCACCCATGTGACCGCCGCTAGGGGCGTCGTGACACCAGCTGAACACGAGTTTTCGGAGGCGGAGAGTAGGGACCAGAACCCGGGATCCACACAGAGGGAGGCCTTGCTGCATTCGCCACTCCCTGTGGCTGCGCAACCAGGACGACCAAGCGAATGTTCTGATGCCTCGTTTCACTCCATCTAGGAACGATTCTGTTTCCACTCTTCCCACCACGTTGTCGGGGGCTATGATAGATCGTTCTGTGTCCGCCGAGGGGAGACAGGCCATACCCTGGCGGGACAAGGCGTCCGCTTTTTGGTTCTGTGTTCCTGGTCGGAACGTGACGAGGAAGTGGTACTCCGCGAAGAATAGCATCCACCGTTGTTGTCTGGGAGTGAGATGCTGAGCTGACCGTAAAAACTGGAGGTTGCGGTGGTCGGTGTAGACAGTCACCTGGTGCTGAGCTCCCATCAGCCAGTGTCTCCATTCCAGGAAGGCTTCCCTTATGGCCAGCAGCTCTTTCTCGGCGATGGTGTAGTTCTTTTCGGCGGGGTTCAGTTTCCTGGACATGTAGGCCACGGGATGGAGATGGCCGGTGTCTGGATGTCTCTGTGACAGAACCGCCCCTACTGCGATGTCGGAGGAGTCCGCCTCTACTATGAACGGGAGTTCGGGTCTGGCGTGGCGCAGAATAGGGGCGGTGGTGAAGGCTGTCTTGAGTTGTTCGAACGCCCTCTGCGCCTCGGGATGCCAGGAAAACGGAACACCTTTGCGAGTTAATCTCGTGAGCGGGGCCACCAGTTAGGAGAAATGGTGGATAAAGCGCCGGTAGAAGTTGGAGAAGCCGAGGAAACTTTGGACGTCCTTGACAGTTTGAGGTGGAGGCCACTTCACCACGGCTTGTACTTTCCGATCCGACATGACTTGTCCGGCGGGGGTTAGAAGAACGGCCAGGAATTCCACTGTAGTCACGTGAAACTCACACTTAGTGAGTTTACAGTACAAACGGTGCGCACGAAGGGCTTGCAAGACCTGTCTCACATGGACGACGTGTTCCTTCGAGTTGGACGAAAAGATAAGGATGTCGTCGATGTATACTATGACGAATTTGTCCAGGTAGTCTCTCAAGGCCTCGTTGAGGAAGAACTGGAAGGCGGCAGGGGCGTTGCAGAGCCCGAAGGGCATAACGAGGTATTCGAACAACCCATACCGCGTCTTGAAGGCCGTCTTCCATTCGTCCCCCTCTCTCATCCGAACCAAGTGATACGCCCCACGTAGGTCCAGCTTGGTGTACAGGGCCGCCTCCCGGACCTGTTCGAGTAGCACCGGGATTAACAGCAAGGGGTACTGGTTCTTTATTGTTACTGCATTGAGCGCGCGATACTCAATGCAGCAGCGCAACTCGCCGTTGGCCTTCGGGATGAAGAGTGGAGAGGCCGCGGGTGACCGGGAGGGGCGAATGAATCCCAACGCGAGGTAAGTGTCCAGGTACTCTCGGAGGTGGCTCGTTTCGGGACCCGTGAGAGCATAGACACTGCAACAGGGGACGATAGCTCCGGGTTCCAGGTCGATGCGGCAGTCGTAGGCCCAATGAGGTGGCAGCTCTTCAGCCTTCTGTTTGTCGAAGACGTCCGAATAGGAGCTATACCAAGCTGGAAGTCCCACTTCTTCCACCGCTGCCGTGGCGATGTGTTGCGGAGGGGCCAAAGGAGGGGCTGGCGACGACTCGGTCAGCGTACAGTGTTGAGGGCAAAAGGTGGAATAAAAGGAAAGGGTGATCGCGGACCACTCTATGGTTGGTTCGTGTTTTCTTAACCACGGTAGCCCCAGAATGAGTTTGCACCGGGAAGCTTTGATGATGTTAAAGGCCAGCCATTCGCCGTGGGTTTTCCCTATGCTCATCCAGAGGGCCGGCGTGACATAGCGAATGGGCCCTGAGTCTAAGTCCTTGCCGTCTACTGCATAGACGAGTTCAGGCGTGTGTTTGGTTAGAAGAGCGACCCCCCCCCAACCTCTGGGCTTCTGTCTCGTCCAAAAAGCAGCCAGTGGCACCTGAATCGATCATGGCCCGAATAGTCCGAGTGGTATGGTCAATCTCTACTTGAAGCGTAAGGAAGAAGTGATCCGGTTCTGCATCCGCGTCTGCCTCCACAGAAGGGATGGAGTGGTAGCTTGAAGGCTTCCCTTCGTGGTCCTTCAAGCCCGGGCGTTTCCCGCCTCCCCATCTCCTGTCACTGCCGCGGCTTGTCCTGCGTGAGGCCTCCCGACCTTGGGTCGAATGGGACATTCTCGGAGATAGTGACCTTTTTTGCCACAGTATAGACAGAGGCCCTGTTTTCTGCGGTAGTCTCTCTCGCTCAGCGTTAGGGACGCTCTTACTGCCCCTATTTCCATGGGCTCGGCTCGGGCCGGTCTGTGATCAGGTGTTCGCATCAGGTCAGAGGACGGAGGGGGTCTTTCCTTCCTCCTATGGTCCCCCTTTCTCTCTCGGAGGCGATATTCCAACCGTGAGGCAAGCTCCACCATCGCGGCACAGGTGCGTGGTTGGGGGTCTATTTGAGCGATGACGTCCTTCAGTTCCTCCGTCAATCCCCGGTAAAAGTTGGCTTATTGTTTCGACTCGGGCCAGTCCGTTTCCGCCACCAGCCTCCTGAAATTGTTGAGGTACCCGAGGAAATCGGAGCTGCTCTGTTTGAGGTCGAGCAGATCACGGTCCGCGGAGAAGGTGTCGGCCCGTCGGTCGAATGTCTTCCTGAACTCCACGCGGAAAGTATCCCAATCATAGAGCAGGGCGTCGTCCCTCCTGATGATAGGGACTGCCCATTGAGCCGCATCTCCTGACAGGTATGAGATAAGGAACGCCACCCTGGACTGGTTAGTAGTGAACAGCTTGGGCTTACAGTGGAAATGTAATAGGATCTGCATCATGAAGACCTGCAACTTCTGTATAGCTCCATGGAACCGCTCAGGAGGGGCCAGGGGAACGTGCGCGGGCATCTCAACCACTACCTGGGGCGCGGGGGCAGGCCCTATGGGCCCGGCATCAAAGGGATTTCTCTGGAGCCGGTCCATCCGGGAGTGTAGGGCAGCAGTTTCCTGCCGTGATGCAGCCAGCTCTCCCTGGACAAGGGCCAGGGCCGCCAGCACATCCTCTAAGGTGGCCATCCCCTAGGTCAGCGCGATCGGGAGGAGTGTTAATTCGTGGGCCGATGATTCTGTCACGGTGGCCGGGGAATCCTCTCCTCAGGATGACGCTGATGCTTTAATGGGGTCCACCTCCCATCCGTCCCCAGTCCGGAAAACGTGTGACACACACGGACTATGGAGACAGGTGGGCGAGGGAGGGAAGGAAGGGAAGGAGCAGCTGGGAGAGGGACCTGGAACGAAACAAGCACACCATAAGAAACACGTCACTTGTGACCCTCCCGTTACCTCCCCACCACTCTGTAGTCCTGTTCTCACCTGCTACCTTCCCACCCCTATGAAGGAGGGCCCCCCGACCTGGGACGACGTGTAGCTCAGTTGAACGAGAGCACTGGCTAACGGTCGCAGAGCCAGGGCGGACCCTTGCGACTGGTTCGGATGGTCAATGGGGCGCGACCTCTCTGGGAGCAAAGACCAGCACTTCCAATGCAGTGATTAATGCCCAGAACATGTCCACGGATCAGGGTCAAACACGGAGAACAAAGAAAGACGCCTCCCTGAAGGCAAATGTAAAACAGTACTCACAGTTACGTAGAACTGAGAACGGAGCGGGTGCTGCGACTCTGAACCCGGAACTCCGTGGGCAGAGGAGCGCCCCTGTTTGCGCTGTGACTCTGGACCCGGCACTCCGTGGGCAGAGGAGTGCACCTGTTCGCGCTGCTACTCTGGACCCGGAACTCCGTGGGCAGAGGAGCGCCTGGGATTTCTTCAGGAAGACTGGAACGTTGAGGGCACAGATCACTCAGACGCCTTACCAGCGCCGGGGGTCGCCGGCGAGGTTTTCACCTTCGCGCTTCCACTCTGGACCCGGTACTCCGTGGGCAGAGGAGCGCCAGTGGTGTCTTCCGGGAGGCTGGGACGCTGAGAGCAGGGAACTCCCCGAGGTCTTCCTAGTGTCGGGGCTGCCGGCGAGGACACACCCCTGGAGCAGGGGAGTCTGGGTCGGAAGGGCGAGGCCGAGGACAGGACTGGAACGTTGCGTCAGCACAAAGGTTTAGATGGGACAGGCAGGATTCATCGGCACCGCTCGTTGTCCGTCGGCGGCTTTATCCGTTGTCGCGCTCGACGCAGGTCACGTGGGGCGTGTTCCGCCGGGCGTTCTGGGAAATGTAGTTCCCATGGAATCCGTTTGGCGGGGAAGGCGTTGCGGTGATGCGAGCAGCGCGCTACCGGTTCTCGCCACCTGACTGTATGGCAGGAGCAGTCCTGCTACTCTTTCAGAATGAGTCAGATCTGCAAATGAGGCGTGTTGACATCCAAGATTGGATCTGACAGTGAGTCATTCCAGTACTGGCTTGTGAAAACCAGTGGTCTTGTTTGGCTCCAAGAGATACCGCCATAACATTGCATTTGAAAAACTGGCCTCCACCTAGATGTGTGTCCAGTAAATAGAAGATCCTGTGACCTCTCAGATGGCCTACTGCAGCAATTAATTTTAGTAACCATATGCTATGCAGAGTCAGTGTGAGGTACCCTTATCCCATGACCTCCAGGGGAGAATCCTTCACTTGGTTTTCTCCACCTCATGGTGCCTCAGGTTTGTCCTCATAGAAAACTTGTTTGGAAATAGTCTACAGTCTGTGGTGCCCAAGGTGGAGACGCTTGCTCCATTGAGTCACCAGGTGATCCCTTCACTCCTGGATTTCCAAAATTGAACCCCCTCCTATTTATTTTATTTATATAATGAGTTTTATATAGCGCTGGCTAGACCCGTAGGTATCAGAGCGCTTTACATAAGGTTCAACAATGTTACAACAATGATAACAATTACACGTTACATCAAATATATGCGACACATGAAAGAGCAGGAAGGAGAGACAAATAGAGTGGAAAGAGGGAGTGCGAAGGGAGAGGAAGAGGGGGAAGACAATATGAGACAAAGGGAAAGTCTTCCCAAGGACTGAATGGGTAGGTGACGGCCGAGGAGGGATTCCACAGCCAGTCTCCCCTATAGCTCTCGTGGTAGCTCCATCGGGCATCGCTCAGATAGATATATAGATAGGAGACAAGGAAAAAGCAGAGTTACAGAAATACGATGAGGGGGGGTATGGGCAAGACAGGGAGACTGGGAGAAACTGTGCCCAAAGTCCGGCTGGCTAAGTGATAGTCAGGGGATAAACCAAGGTCGATCTCCGCAATAGCTGAACAGAGCAGCTCCACCGGGCGTCGGACATAATGCTCTGACTCCACTGTCAGGACAGTCATCAGGAGTACTCTGAGATTGTCAGATTAGTGAGGGGGGTGAGAAACCATGGTCCGAATGAATTCCAGACACCATCTTGAGGTCAGGCACAGTCCTGGTAGGCTTATGTAAGGAAAAGTTCAGCTCGTGGGAAAAAAGTCACCACTGGAGGCCATGTTAGTCAGGCACCCATCAGCCTCAGCTTTGAGTAAATGGTGGCCCTTGGGACCCCTCTCCACACCCCTCTCCACGTGGGCCCGGGGACCGGAACACACTCAACGATGACCTCGAGCCCTGCAGTGGGCTCTAAAGCAGGTCCGTTCAGCCCCCTCACACACTCCCGCACTAATGTCTCACCAGGGGGGTCCCGAACCGTCGTGGGTAATGGTGTAGTCGGGCCTGCAGCCAACTCCGGCCAGCAGTCCCTACGCATCGGAGATCCCTTCGGGTCCTCGTTCCGTGCCCCGGCGCAGGTTGCAGCTCCGGCAGCAGGCCCTGAACACCCGGAGTGCTCGATCTGGGAGGAGAGTGGTGAGGAGAGGAGGCAGTGAAAGGGGAAGGCACGCCAGGACTCCAGACGATCATTCCAGCGGGTAAGTAAACCTGGTATTCAGAAGCCTTGAAGGCGGTGTCAGCACATCAGATCTGCTACGGTCGAAACCGAGGGGGCGCTTAAGGGTTTGCGTCTTTTCCACCCTAAGGACATGGGGGGCCGCATTTTGAGCAGCTCCACAGTGGAATTAATGGCTCATCAAGGAGGCTCAGAGAGAGCCCTTACCCCCACAGCAAGTCGCCAGTGTACCCTCTAAAGGCTCCGCGTCCTTCACACTACTGTTGAGGGAGATTTGGCGATGTTTCCGTCTTCACATCACCTTTGGGCACTGTCGATTCTCTGCTTCCTCTGACGATCGGTAAGCCCGGAGAATCTGGGACACCAGTTAGCAGGATTGGGTATCTGGGATTCAGCAGGAAGTGGCCTAGAATCGGTGTTGAGGCAATCTGTAGTGCTGGGTGAACAACTTGTTAATGGAACCTTCTAGAAGATTTATTGCGTTGTACACTGCCTTCCATTTTATCTGAGTTTTCTTTAAGAATAAGTGGCAGGATTGATCCTGTCTCTACCTTCTCTTTTAGAATAGATGGTTCTGTAGGGTGTACACTTCATTTTGCGATGCTCCAGTGTGAACTGCTCCCTCCATGGTACTCCAAGGTGGCCTCCTAGAATAGGTTTCTTGAGTGATGTTGCACTCTGAGGCATCCTCTTAAGCCAGGTTGTCCCAGGCCTGAACGTATCCTCAGGATCGAACCGATGCTCTTTGGGGTCTACCTCTCGACAGCCCCAAGCCTGGATATGAATACACACAGACTAAAGAATGGTCAAGCGGGGATAGGGAAGAATGGCGACAGCAGGGAGGGACACCTGTGAATACAAAAGAACAAATTACCACCTAGGCCTTTCCAATATCTCCCTACTCCCTCCATGCTCATATGTACCCATACTTCCACTAACCTGTAAAGAAAGAAAAGGTTGCCAGCTGACAGGGGTGCTGAGCATGTAATCACAATTCCTCCCACCATATGCTGGAAAACACAAAAAGGTATATGAGGCTAACAATCCAGCATACCTGTCTAACCTCTCTGCATTGTAACATGTACCTTTTTTTTCTACATACAACTAACCCTGGGCATAGTGCATAATTTACACTACTTCGCACTACGCAAAATGCACGTAACGTTGCTAAAACTGTGCTACAACACCTAGCATAGCAGAAATATCAACAATACCCACAAATGCTTTGATAAAGCAATTTTACATGCTAAAAAGCATACAACCACTTCACAAAAGTGAACTGTGAATTAAAATATTAGGCAATGAGAGAGGTGTTGATTTTGGGGTCCCCCCTAACCTAGGGGGAGGACCAAGCAGATGCCTTGAACACAAAGAGCATATTATGCCGGTGAACGATTCAGTGGTGGTCCCTTCCTCCTTGGACCACCCCAAGCACAGTTATGGGCAAAAATACAATCCCAACCAAAGACCCTGCAAAGCATTATCGGACGAGATCAGCAGTGGGCAGTGAATATTATAGTGTCCAATATCAAAATAATTCTACAAAGAGCTGCAGTTCAACTAGTTGTTACTAGATGTCCCTCACGAGTCAAATGCAAAAGCATTGAAATTATTATTACATCAAGCTGCAGTTCCACTAGTCGTTACTAGATGTCCCTCATGAGTCAAATGCAAATGCGTTGAAACCCTTTCATGAAGCTTTTGCATTTGACTTGTGAGGGACATCTAGTAATGACGAGTGGAACTGCAGCTCTTTGTGGAATTATTTTGATATTGGATACTATAATATCCACTGCCAATCTTGTCCCATAATGCTTTGCAGGGCCTTTGGTTGGGATTGTATTTTTGCCAATAACTGTGCTTGGGGAGGTCCTCAGAGGATGGGACCACCGCCGAATCGTTCAAGAAGATGTGCTTTTTGTTGTCAAGGCATCTGCATGGTTCTCTCCCTAGGTTAGGGAGGATCCCAAAATCATCACCTCTCTCACTGCTTGCAAATTTGACAATTTCACTTTTGTGAAATGGCTATATGCATTTTAGCATATAAAAACAGAAATACTTATTTTATCATAGCTTGCATTGTGTAAGATGCTGTTTACAATTATTGCTCAGAGCAGAGAAACACACAGTGCTATCAGCTATAAGCAGTTTGAGGAGTAGCTCATAGATCAAAGTGTACTCCGTTAGTTAGTGTAGTGCTACTACGCAATCTATGACCAGGGTTACATACAACACCTACCCTGATGTAGGAGGAGGGTTTCTAACTCAGAAGGAACACATGCCTTATATCACCCCTGTGGAGGTAAAAGTAGAAGGAGCACATGCGGTGGTTCACGTAAGATATAAATATGAGAGGCAAGCACACTCAGAAGTACCATCAGCCAAACAGTGGACTGTGTAGAACGCAATCCAAGTAACTGTATCCAGGAAAACACCTGCGATAAACAAAAGAGCCAAGTTGAGAGTTGAATGTCACTCTCTCTAGAAAGCATTAACCCAATCCTAATAAGGCCAATAGATTCCTCCCTGCATGAGCCCACTATCCAGGCTCTCCAACAGGAAAGACACAATGAGACTCTCCCCCCACGAGAAGGAGTAAATCAGCTTAACGTGGAGTACAAGTTACAAGATTCAGAGGCTCTTCCATTTCCCTCGCAAGAGCTCTGTGGACAACTGAACCCTAGACAAGTGCTCGCCAACGTAGGGAAAGAAAGATCTGAGCACCGACACAAGTCATGCTCTAATTGGGTACAGATAAGTCTTCAGTGTAATCCAGAACGATAAAGAGACAAGCGGTGCCACTGGCACCCTTACCTGACCTGATATACTGCAGAAAATGGCCAGCGTCCGAACCGGACTTCCAGGAATAACCTGCACATTAGGAATGCTACCTTTTGTGGTGCCCCTAGCCACCTTATGCTTCGACTCCCAGATTAGGTCCTTTGTGTGGGGCTCCACTCGACCCCGCTTGTCTGCATCAACACCTATGGCATGCCGCTCCTAAGGTGGACTGGGTCTCCCATCTGTGCAGCATTACGCTAAGGCCCTCCATCTCTCCCAGCTTGCCTATTTGCTTCTGGGCACCCCAAACCCCCGCAGTGGGTCATCATGGAACATTTGCTCCTTTCATGCGGCGGCCTCTTTGGAGACCAGGCGCCCTTAATTGCCTCTACAGCACCCGTACTGCAGGCCATGCAGAAAGCTTGGCATTGCGCCAACCGCCTACTTGGTGTGGACTACCGATTACATACCAAGGTGCCGCTGTGGGGCAATGATAGCATCCACATTGACGGCCAGACCCTCCGATGGCTGAAGTGGATGGAAGGGGCATACAAACTCTGGACCAGGTATAAATGGACGGTCACATGAAACCCTTCGACCATCTAATGGAGGAATTTGTCCGGCACCCATGGCAGGCCTGGCAGAACCTACAGTTACAACACTGACTGAGTTGCTGTCTCAGTCACTGACCTTGGTTTCAGAAACCCTCACCAGTAGTGGAATATCTGTCCATGTGTGGCTGGCATAGGGTAGTTATGTCGGGGCTCTACAGCACACATACGAACCACCTCTTCTCTTCACTCCTCTTGCGCAGCCTCCGTGCCAAGTGGTAGGACCGTCTACAAATCACTATTGAGGAGGAGGAATGGGCTGACATGATGGAGGCCTTGGACAGAGGAGCCCGGTTAAAATTCTGCCTCTTTAAGACACTCCACGAGTGGTACTGGACCCCAACAAAGCTGCAGAGGGCCAGCCTCCTACCCCACTCGAAATGTAGGTGATGCCTGGATCCCTGCTACAATCTCACCCACATCCAATGCAACTGCCCCTCGATTCAACCCTTCTGATCCTATGTTGGAGACACTTTGGGATTGTCCATGCCGCTTCGCCTCCGCCTTACTCCCCATGTTATCCTCCTGCACAATACTAGAGACTCCCCAGACCTCTCACCGCAACGCTGCCTTTTCCACACAACACTGTCGACGGCCAAGCTCTGCAACCTCCGCCGGTGGAAGTCATCCACACCCCCATCGCAGGAGGACTGGACAGTGGTGATGATCCAGACAGCGTCAAATGAACGCATTATATGCTGCATGCAGGACCAAGCAGGAGTGTTTGCGCGGACGTGGGCCCCCTTTCTGCATGATGCTCCCTAAAGAGGGTCATGTCATCGTTCGCCCGTTCATGTCATCACTGCCCCCCTTTCCACTGCCCATACGAAATGTCACGCTCAGCCCATCGGTGAGCCAGGCTGTTGGTCCCTAGCGCCCCCCTTTTCATGGTCATAGCATAGACCCAACTGTCCTGATTACGCCATCCACGGGATGTCACAGCCCCATCCACCCGAACAGACGCCCCCAGCCACTCTGTTCTCCCTTCCTTTATTTTTCCTTCTTCCCCCCCATCCCTCCCTTCCCCCACGCCCACTTCTTCCTCTTCCACTCCCTCTTTCTTTTCTTTCCATCCCCCTCCACCACTCACCCCCATTCCCCTGCCTTGCCACCCCCCCCCACCCCCTCTGGTGATGCTCCTTTCCCTTCCCCCACTACCCCCTCCTGGCCTGTCCTCTGCCCCCGCCTTCCTCGTCACCCCCATCCCTCACCTCTCCCCACTGGATATGAAGGCAGTTTCACCCCCCCCCCCCCCTTCTTGACATGGGCAGCTGCCCCCACAAACCCACGTCCATCCATCCTAGCCCCCCCAGGGACTCCGCCCATCCCATTGTCCTGGTGGCTCACGGTATCCCCAGACTGACCCACAGTACCCCCTCGCACCAACAGTGTGCCCTGCTTTTTCTTAACATACTCAACGTTACTGTCTGAAACTCACACTTTGCTTTACCCCACGGCCTGGGCGACGGTTCCCTTATCCATTTTGATTCCACAACCCAAGGGCTCTACCCCCGCTGTTTATAGGGTGACTGTTAGCTGTACACTACCTGGTGCCCATTGTTTGGGGTCCAGTGCCAGATTGACTGGCTGACCATATAGTTTCTGTTGATGGTACGTTTCCCTCCATTGCTACTCCCACCCCCTCCCTTTCTTGCCCGATACTCCCCACCCCCTCCCCCCTCCATTGCTGTACCGATTACATTGAAATTTCCTCCTTTGTTACTCTGTCCCCATGTTGTAAAATGTTGTCTTGATAACCAATAAAAAATGATGACATAAAGAAATGTTGTGTTTGCGCTTACATGCTGCTGAATAAAGACAAGTAAAACTACCCTCTGTGAGTGGTGTAGGCATTGACGAGTGCCTGGGCTGGGGAGGATGCTATACTGGCAACGAGATAGGGGATAAGTAACCGTAAGATCAACAGTGCTCTCCCAGAGAGTTTGCCTTTGTCCAGCAGACTTCTTGTGCATGCCACATGTGCCTCATTCGAAGTGCAGAATCGACGTTGACATATGTGGAGACAAAGCGCAGCCCTAGTTCTGCGTAAAACATTTAAAGCTACTGAAAGCATCACTGAGAAGTCTATACATTGTTGGCTGAGAACTAGGTGAGAAGGCCATGAACAGAGGTGCTACTCTGCAACTTATTACTATACATCATTTTGAGTGATAACGCTAAAGGCAGATGCAACCAGGTTCTAAAAGAGCAGCCTATAGTGACAGCTGAGTCTAAGTTAAAGCAGCGATCAGAACCGCTGCAAGGCAGAGATCAATCAGATGTCAAACAGTAAAAAGAGACACCCAATAGGAAAGCCATTCAAATGTGAAACGATTGTCCTCTTACAGAACTGAGTACAGAGAGTCATCATACCACCGCGCTGGGTGAAATGGCCCCAGAAGAAGCACCTGGGGTTGTGCTTACAGAGCTCTCAATATATGAAGTAGCACATCACCAAAGCCGCCAAGAGGTGGCTCAGAACAACTCCATAGGTCTCCTCAAAAGTAAATGGCTCCAGTGAAGACCACAAGGAGGTTTAAGGTGCCATAGATGATCCAGGATGACCCCGAGGCCGGCTCAACTTAGGGCCTTGGAGCAGAGACGTTTTAATGCATGGGCAAAGTGGGCTCTGGCCCAGGGCCCCACCCTTTCAGGGGGCCCCCTGACAGAGTCAGCTCTGTTCTCCAGAGTTTTGCCCTAATGACCTTGAGTATTTCTCAAACAGATTGTTTTAAATACTGTTTTCCTTTAATTTATTTTTATGTACCTGATGTGTGAGAGTCTAGTACAGCCATTTTGCAGAGAAATGTTGTGTTTATGTTTCATGCAATATACATAAAAGAATTTTCTTTAAGATCAAAACAAGGCCTAACATATAAGAAATGGGAGGGCGTCACAGAGATTATTTGCAGTAATATTGGTGAGCTGCTGCTGTGTTACAATATTGAAAACACACATAACTATCCCTGAGTATTAGATGTAAACACATTTAGGGCCTTATTTATGAGAAGTGATGCATCGCTGTGTGAAAACAGGGATGCGTCACTTCTTAGCGCGCCCTCCTTGCAACATGATGGATGCGTCATATTTACTGACGCATCATGTTGCAAGGAGTTACAGATACAGCAGTATATCTGACGTATTTGTAGGCGCACAAGTGATGCATTGCTGGGGTGTGTCTGAAAATAGACGCAGCTCCAGTAATGTGTCCTTTCACATGGGGCAAGCCCCGTGTGAAAGGCCCTGCATCAGTCTTACACCTGCTGTTAGGCAGGTGCAAGATATTGACACAATGGCGTCCTAGAAGTGGCGCACTGAGTTCTCATAGGTTTCAATGTGCCACTTCTACGAGGGTTTTTGCGGGGCAACACCCACCCTGCATACATTATACCTGGTGCAGGTATAATGTGGTGCAGGGATTTACAAAGTGACGCATCTGCCTAGATGCGTCACTTTGTAAATAGGGCGCAACATGGCACATTTTTTTACGCTGCCAGTGCGTCACAAAACATGACGCACCAGCAGCATAAAAGGGCCTTAGAATTTGAACGAGTGTTCCTTTGCACTGTCAGGGACCAAATGAAATGAAATAGTGTATTTATCAAAGAGCGCAGCTACTCAGACTAGAGTGTCCTGGCACGTGACAGCGGGAGGAAAGCGTGTGTAAAGGTCCTTCCTGAAAGAGTGTAGGTCTGTGGTTAGTCTCAGAGACTCAGGGAGGCTATTCCACAATTTTGCGCCTAGAAAGCAGAGGGATCTGCCTCAAGTGCGGGCAGGGCATATTTTAGGCACGATGGCCAGGTTGGCATTGGAAGATCTTAGGGGTCTAGATGTTGTGTAGAGATTAACTCGCTTATTTAGGTAGCTGGCTTCTAAGCCGTGGAAAGCTTTAAAGAAGATGGTCATCGCTTTGAAGTGGATCCGTTCTGTTATGCGGAGCCAGTGTAGAGACTTAAGAATAGGTGTCATACCAGATCTGGGTTTAGGTCTCAGGATGGCTCTGGCCGCCGCGTTTTAGGCGCTGAATAAGGGATTTGGGAAGACCGAAGTACAAGCTGTTGACATAGTCAAGCTTTGATGTCATCAGAGCCTGCACCGCAATCTTTCTGCCCTCAAGCGGTAACAGTGGCAGGAATTTTTTTAGCATCCAGAGTATGCCAAAGCAAGCGCCAGTTAGATTTTGGATTTGAAAGCGCATGGAGAGTGTCTTGTCTATGACAATTCCTAAGTTTTTGACTTTCTCCTTTTCCGCGGGCGGGGACGGCAGATCTTTTGGCCACCAAGTGCTCCTGTCAGGTGTTTCTGGTTTACTAAAGAAAACAACTTCTTAAACCAGTTAAAACCTTTGTGAGGCAAGACCTAATCATTGCCCCGTCAAAGTCGGTTCCTTTTTCACACGTAAAAATCAGCTGAGTGTCATCAGCATAGGAAATAATTTTGGCGCCCTCTTCCTCTACCAGAAATGCACGGGGATAGATGTATAATAAAAAGGGTAGGACTGAGAATGGAGCCCTGAGGGACACCTACATTCATGGCTGGAACTGGGGATGAGAAAGGGGGAGCCAGATGTCCTGAGATCTATTTGCCAAGAAGGAAGACATCTATGTTCAGGCAGTCCCCCCAGGCCGATGTTCGCAAGTCTCTCCAGGAGCCTCTCATGTGGGACCGTATCGAAGGCAGCCGACGGATTGAGCAGTATCAATACGTCCTTGCCTCCCTGGTCCAGCTTACCCTTGAGAAATTCAGTCACTTCCAGCAGAGAAGATTCCGTACTGTAGTTAGCCCTAAAACCGTATTGGGACTCATGAAGGAGCTTCCCATTTTCAATGTGTTTTTGGAGAACCTTGTTTACATGCTTCTCTAATACTTTGGAGAGGGCCGTAAGAAGGGAGATTGGCCTGTAGTTGGCAGGGTCCTTCAGGTTGGCGTTAGCCTTTTTTATCAGTGGAAGAATCTTAGCATTCTTCCATAATTTCAGCATGTTGTCTGAGGAGAGGGGAGCATTAAAGAGATGGTTTACCATGGGGTTTATGGTGGGAGCTAATAGGTTCAGGATATTCGCTGGACATTGGACGGTAGGAGAGCCAGACTTAATGCTTTGGAGAAGGGTCAGTGACTCTTCAAGCTGAAACTCAGGGAAAACTAGTAAAGATGAAGGATCCAAGAGGTGAAATTTGCTATTAGAACTAAGGTAGAAGGTCAGTTCTTCCTCTGAGATGTTAGTGAAGGCTTGTTGGATCACGGACATCTTTTTGTGGAAGATTTGAGCTATTTGCTTAGACCATTCTTCCTTGCATGGCCCTTCCTTTGTGCCGACTTTCGGGGAGTTAAAGGATTTGACTATGCTAAAGATTTCCTTACTCTTATTTTGGGCATTTTTTATCTTGGTTTGAAAGAAGTTTTTCTTGGCTGCCTTCACGAGAATGTAATTAGCTTTTAAGTTTTCTTTATACACTTTCCTGTCCTCAGGTAGATAGGATTTACGCCATTTCCGTTCCATTTTTCTACAATTTCTTTTGCTAGATCTGAGGGAATCGTTAAATCATGGAGCTGGTGGGGCCAAACTCTTTGAGGAGCGCGAAACAACCAGTACCGCTGCATCAATGTTGGTTCAGAGCCATGAATCCATTGAGAGGGCGTCCGAGTCAGGGCAGCCAGACAGCTCCGCTGAGAAATGACTGAGGGCGTTTGCGAACATCTGGATGGATACTTTATGGAACGTCCTGTAATTAGGGACCCTCTGCCCTGCGTTAGCCCGAGTGGCTGTGGCAGAGTTGGGAATGACAAATTTTAAGAGGAGGTGGTCAGAACAGATAATGGGAAGAGGTAGGCTTACTGATATGTCAAAGTTGTGAAAGATTTGATCTAGGGTATGACCCTTCTCATGGGTGGCCGAAGAAATAGATGGAAACATGTTGCAGGCCTGCAGAGTCTCCAACAAGGACATTTTTGAGGGTCTTTTCCATTGTCCATATGTATATTGAAACCTCCCAGAATAAGGCAGTTGTTGGATTTTAAGGCTAGGGAGGTGGTGGCTGTATTAAGCGTACTAATACAATTTCCAAACGCACTGGGAGGTCTGTAAATCAGAAAACCAGCTAAGCTATGATGGGGGGGATAAGGTACAGCAGAAGCCTAAGGTCTCTGCACCCTCGATGTTTTCCATCAGGATGGGAGAGCAGTCTAGTTTTTTATTGTAAATTTTGGTGACACCACCCCCTTCCCACTCGGCCGGTTCCTCCTAAGGACTTTATAACCCGTAGGGATGGCAGAGGTGATAGTAGGGTTGGAGGCTTCAGACAGCCAGGTCTCAGTGAGAAATAAAAGATCAGGCTGTTCGTCTAAAAGTAGGCCATAAATGTGTGGTTCATGCTTTTGCATAGAGCGACAATTTTAAAGGATGGCCTTTAAGTCCTCTGTTTTCTTATTGTTTTTACACTTATTGTTGCGTGGGAGGATCTTGGGTATGAGTTTCCTGGGCTGGAGGAGAGACAAGTTGCACTTATTGCATCAAAAGTCTACCTCCAAGCTCAGATCAGCCGCTGTACACTGACATAATGGTAGCCGCCTAAGGCTAAGCAGTTTTTCCCTATTGTAACATAGTGGAAGAAACTCACTCGAGGGGAACCGGGCAGCATGGCCGGCGCTGGACGCATCCGGAACGCCTCCAGGTGCAGACGGGCTTGCCTTTGGTGCGACATCAGCGCCCGCTGCACGCGTCCTTTTGCATCGGGAATATATAGGCTTATACCAATGATGCAAACTGGATCGCTAACACAGCTGAGGAAGTGGAAACTGAGTGGGCAGTAGTGTGGAGCCCGATAGTAGCCCCAGCCCTCCGCACAATCGGCGTATCAGCCGTGGCGGACCAGGACTGGAGGAAAAGCGAGATGCGAATTGAAGCAGACAAGAAGGTATAAGCAAGCAGAATCAAGTAAAGTGCAAGTGCGCGTAGGTAGGAGAAATTATTAAAAAGCACAGAGTAATTAAAACACACATATACAATTTTAAAAGTATTAAAAACATAGTAGCATGGCAGGAAACACTAAATCCTATCACTGTCAGCTGCGCGCATCTGTTTGCATCGGGAATATGTAGGCTAATGCCTATGATGACTGGATCACTAACACAGCTGAGGAAGCGGAAACTGTGGGAAACAGGGGCCCAAATTGGAACATAAATTCAAAGTTGTTCTGAACAGGGGCCCCCAAAATATGTTTGGCCCAGGGCCCCCAAAATCCTTAAGATGTCCCTGATCCAGAGTATGCCAAAGCAAGCGCCAGTTAGATTTTGGATTTGAAAGCGCATGGAGAGTGTCTTGTCTATGACAATACCTAAGTTTTTGACTTTCTCCTTTTCCGCGGGCGGGGACGGCAGATCTTTTGGCCACCAAGTGCTCCTGTCAGGTGTTTCTGGTTTACTAAAGAAAACAACTTCTTAAACCAGTTAAAACCTTTGTGAGGCAAGACCTAATCATTGCCCCGTCAAAGTCGGTTCCTTTTTCACACGTAAAAATCAGCTGAGTGTCATCAGCATAGGAAATAATTTTGGCGCCCTCTTCCTCTACCAGAAATGCACGGGGATAGATGTATAATAAAAAGGGTAGGACTGAGAATGGAGCCCTGAGGGACACCTACATTCATGGCTGGAACTGGGGATGAGAAAGGGGGGAGCCAGATGTCCTGAGATCTATTTGCCAAGAAGGAAGACATCTATGTTCAGGCAGTCCCCCCAGGCCGATGTTCGCAAGTCTCTCCAGGAGCCTCTCATGTGGGACCGTATCGAAGGCAGCCGACGGATTGAGCAGTATCAATACGTCCTTGCCTCCCTGGTCCAGCTTACCCTTGAGAAATTCAGTCACTTCCAGCAGAGAAGATTCCGTACTGTAGTTAGCCCTAAAACCGTATTGGGACTCATGAAGGAGCTTCCCATTTTCAATGTGTTTTTGGAGAACCTGGTTTACATGCTTCTCTAATACTTTGGAGAGGGCCGTAAGAAGGGAGATTGGCCTGTAGTTGGCAGGGTCCTTCAGGTTGGCGTTAGCCTTTTTTATCAGTGGAAGAATCTTAGCATTCTTCCATAATTTCAGCATGTTGTCTGAGGAGAGGGGAGCATTAAAGAGATGGTTTACCATGGGGTTTATGGTGGGAGCTAATAGGTTCAGGATATTCGCTGGACATGGGACGGTAGGAGAGCCAGACTTAATGCTTTGGAGAAGGGTCAGTGACTCTTCAAGCTGAAACTCAGGGAAAACTAGTAAAGATGAAGGATCCAAGAGGTGAAATTTGCTATTAGAACTAAGGTAGAAGGTCAGTTCTTCCTCTGAGATGTTAGTGAAGGCTTGTTGGATCACGGACATCTTTTTGTGGAAGATTTGAGCTATTTGCTTAGACCATTCTTCCTTGCATGGCCCTTCCTTTGTGCCGACTTTCGGGGAGTTAAAGGATTTGACTATGCTAAAGATTTCCTTACTCTTATTTTGGGCATTTTTTATCTTGGTTTGAAAGAAGTTTTTCTTGGCTGCCTTCACGAGAATGTAATTAGCTTTTAAGTTTTCTTTATACACTTTCCTGTCCTCAGGTAGATAGGATTTACGCCATTTCCGTTCCATTTTTCTACAATTTCTTTTGCTAGATCTGAGGGAATCGTTAAATCATGGAGCTGGTGGGGCCAAACTCTTTGAGGAGCGCGAAACAACCAGTACCGCTGCATCAATGTTGGTTCAGAGCCATGAATCCATTGAGAGGGCGTCCGAGTCAGGGCAGTCAGACAGCTCCGCTGAGAAATGACTGAGGGCGTTTGCGAACATCTGGATGGATACTTTATGGAACGTCCTGTAATTAGGGACCCTCTGCCCTGCGTTAGCCCGAGTGGCTGTGGCAGAGTTGGGAATGACAAATTTTAAGAGGAGGTGGTCAGAACAGATAATGGGAAGAGGTAGGCTTACTGATATGTCAAAGTTGTGAAAGATTTGATCTAGGGTATGACCCTTCTCATGGGTGGCCGAAGAAATAGATGGAAACATGTTGCAGGCCTGCAGAGTCTCCAACAAGGACATTTTTGAGGGTCTTTTCCATTGTCCATATGTATATTGAAACCTCCCAGAATAAGGCAGTTGTTGGATTTTAAGGCTAGGGAGGTGGTGGCTGTATTAAGCGTACTAATACAATTTCCAAACGCACTGGGAGGTCTGTAAATCAGAAAACCAGCTAAGCTATGATGGGGGGGATAAGGTACAGCAGAAGCCTAAGGTCTCTGCACCCTCGATGTTTTCCATCAGGATGGGAGAGCAGTCTAGTTTTTTATTGTAAATTTTGGTGACACCACCCCCTTCCCACTCGGCCGGTTCCTCCTAAGGACTTTATAACCCGTAGGGATGGCAGAGGTGATAGTAGGGTTGGAGGCTTCAGACAGCCAGGTCTCAGTGAGAAATAAAAGATCAGGCTGTTCGTCTAAAAGTAGGCCATAAATGTGTGGTTCATGCTTTTGCATAGAGCGACAATTTTAAAGGATGGCCTTTAAGTCCTCTGTTTTCTTATTGTTTTTACACTTATTGTTGCGTGGGAGGATCTTGGGTATGAGTTTCCTGGGCTGGAGGAGAGACAAGTTGCACTTATTGCATCAAAAGTCTACCTCCAAGCTCAGATCAGCCGCTGTACACTGACATAATGGTAGCCGCCTAAGGCTAAGCAGTTTTTCCCTATTGTAACATAGTGGAAGAAACTCACTCGAGGGGAACCGGGCAGCATGGCCGGCGCTGGACGCATCCGGAACGCCTCCAGGTGCAGACGGGCTTGCCTTTGGTGCGACATCAGCGCCCGCTGCACGCGTCCTTTTGCATCGGGAATATATAGGCTTATACCAATGATGCAAACTGGATCGCTAACACAGCTGAGGAAGTGGAAACTGAGTGGGCAGTAGTGTGGAGCCCGATAGTAGCCCCAGCCCTCCGCACAATCGGCGTATCAGCCGTGGCGGACCAGGACTGGAGGAAAAGCGAGATGCGAATTGAAGCAGACAAGAAGGTATAAGCAAGCAGAATCAAGTAAAGTGCAAGTGCGCGTAGGTAGGAGAAATTATTAAAAAGCACAGAGTAATTAAAACACACATATACAATTTTAAAAGTATTAAAAACATAGTAGCATGGCAGGAAACACTAAATCCTATCACTGTCAGCTGCGCGCATCTGTTTGCATCGGGAATATGTAGGCTAATGCCTATGATGAAAACTGGATCACTAACACAGCTGAGGAAGCGGAAACTGTGGGAAACAGGGGCCCAAATTGGAACATAAATTCAAAGTTGTTCTGAACAGGGGCCCCCAAAATATGTTTGGCCCAGGGCCCCCAAAATCCTTAAGATGTCCCTGTTGTCATGTCCTCACAGTAGCCAGAGATCTCCATGGGGCTCAGTGACAGTTGTAAGAGAGCAGGCGAAAGAACTTGGGAGAGGATGTGGTCCGTCGGCTAGACTGCCGACTTTGATGCTGGAGACCAGGGTTCGAGCCTCGGGGTCGCGTCCACATCCTGTGATTCTGGGCAAATCACTTAATCTCCTCGTGCCTGAATGTGAAATGTAAATACGGTGCTCATGTAAAGCGCTCCAATACCTTCGGGTCTAGTTTGCACTATCTAAATATGCAAAAAACTCCCGTCACACTGTGGGTGATATAATAACCTTCAAATATACAGCATTACCTCCTGGTTCGCCTTCCTTGTCCCAGTATTTACCCACTACTGAGTATTTGGCTCCATGGCAGAAAACTCCAAAGCAAAAGAACTCCGAGTCCAGGTCTTCCTCACCACAGTACTAGTTTCCCATCCCCCCTAATATGGCTGACTTTCTCTTCCTCTAATTAGCACAAAAAGGAAGTTGACCCAATACATATTCCCAAACCCTCCAATCGTGAAGCTGCCCACAAGGTGATGATTACCTGTAAGTAGCCGGAGCATTATCCAGGCTCCAGTGGTTATTTCAATTTGGCGGCATGCACCTGATCCAGATAACTAACATCAGGGCAGTTGAACTGAACAATGAAGACTTATTGACTCACACAGCCCTGCGAGGTATGCTTCTGCACGCTTAGCAGAAAATCCTTCAAGACCAGCGAATCCTCGTTTGACAGTATTTGTCGTCCAACCGGTATTCTTACCCCAGGGTTTAAATCAACTCATTAGTCACTACCATTTCTTGAAACATAAACCGCCATGATTGACTTTGAGCCAAAGTGTGAACCTACTTGTCAGCATGCATTTTAACCTTATTTGACCCAAAGAAGCCACAATATTCTTCTTCTGATTGTCACCGAGCGCCATCTAGCGGAACTGTATGATATTTTCAAATCCGCTTTTGCAACATCTGCTACATTAAAGTATAAAAAGCCTTAAAAGCATTTCTCTACATGGAAAAGTTGAGTGAATCGCACACTATATTATGTAATACATTTTTATAGCGCAAACATGACCCTAGCGGGTATCAGAGCGCTTTACAGAATGATGGCATGAGGAGCAGTAGAAACACTTAATCACATTCATTGCAAATTCACTAATAATCTAATCAAATAGTCTATTCTCTCCGTTGGGCACCCCTCTTGGATATGAGGATTAATCTTCCATTTTTCTACTCGGGGCGCTTCAAATAGGGATAAAATGAAGAAAGGCCACTCCCTGCCACTTAAGTTTGTGTTGGGCTTTTTCTTCTGCAATAATCGGTATTCAAATTATCCGTAATTTTTAAAAGAACATCTCTGTGCAATGACGAGAGAGATCACCCATTCAAACCGTTCGTTTTACTTCTTCATAGCAACGATACAGCCTCATACCGGGGGAAAAAACCTCTGGAGCCGATGGAACCTCTCCTGCACCGATGTGTTTCTGCATATTGAGATTCTTGTCATGTGTAACACCCAATAACTTTGCAGATTTAATGATTTGTGGAGTGCAGTTAAGAGCTGTTAGCTGTGTCAGCCATTCTTCGATGATCAGTGCCTGGTTGGGTAGGGCGATTAGAAGGAGTTCTGTTTTTTGAGTATTTACTTTGAGGTGATTCGTTGTTAGCCAATTTTGAGTTTCCATTAGTATTGTGTTCCGGGAGCTGATGTCATCTGGGGAGGAGACGTTTAGGTATAGCTGGGTATCATCCGCATTCATGTGGTATTGGATTGAGCTCAGAAGTACAGTTACGGGTTCCATAAATAAGTTGAAGAGGGTGGGCGAAAGAGAGGATCCCTGTGGTACCCCAAGAGAGATTGTCGTGGACTGAGATAGGGCGAGATTAAGTTAGACTCTTTGAGGTCCGTTAAGGAAGTAGGAGGAGAAACATTTGCTTACTTCACTGTATTGAATGCCGATGATAGGTCGAAGAGGACTAAAACACAAGCTTGATTCTGGTCCAGGATTTTTAGTGCATCATCTACAGTGTATGTCATAGCAGATTCGGTCTGTGCCCAGCACGGAGGCCAGATTGAAATTGTTCTAATAGGTGGAACTGATCGATGTGGTTACAGACCTGAGTGTGAACACATTTTTCCAGGAGTTTTGCCAAGGTATATTGGAAATAGGTCAGTTTGGTCCGCTTTTGGTTTTTTTCAGAATGGGGGTAACCTGATGGGACTTAAGGCAGTCAGGGTTTGGACCATGGAAGAGGGAGGCATTGATTATCTTGGTCCAGAGTGGGACTATTGCCGGTATGAGTTCCTTGAAGAATTTCGAGGGAAGAGGGTCATTGAAATGGTTTGAAGGTTTCAATTAGAGTAAGATTTTATGAATGGTGTCATCAAAGGTTTTAAAAGAGTTCCATGAAGCGTTGTTTTGGGGAGAAAGGCTGGGAGAGCACTCTGTGATTAAAGGTCTGGGAGGAGATGGGTAGGGTTGTAGGGAGGATAGGAAGTTGTTCCATGGCCAGCTGCAGGTCATTTCTCATGGTTTCTGCCTTCTGAAGAAAGGAGGTGAATTATTCACTAATTGGAAGCAAATTGGTTCCCAACAGAGATTGAGTGGGCGCGCAGATCTATTGTGCTTTTATGAGATCGATTAGTTTTTTGGATCGGTTACTGGCATGGTCAAGTTGGTTTCTGAAGCAATTTGCTTTAGAGGTTCTGATGTTAGTGCCAATTACAACACATGGATTCACACACTTTATCTATTTTTGGGAAACCCTTGATATCTTTGTGTCAATACAGTAACATTATGATGTAGTGTGGATCCCATTAGAGCAGCTGTTGTTAACCTGTGGTCCAGGTACCCGTGGGGGTCCACAATGCCTTGTCCACAACTGGTTAGCAAAATTAAATAATATTATCAGATTAATAAAGTGTACATAAATAAAGTAAAATTAGAAATTTTAAAATGTTGTGTTCTGCAAATGTGAAAATTTAAAATTGGGGATCAAAAATATGTTGGTATCCTTAAATTGATTCATGGGAACAGTGCAAGTACATCAAATGGAATATAATATGGATGATGGGTGGCCTCAGTTCAACTTAGAAAAAGTTCCAACCTTCCCATTAAAATTAAAATATGTTTGATGTATTGTTTTGCAATTAAAATCATCGATCCCTGGATTCCAATAATGATTCAGTGGGGGGCACGAATTCAAGTAATGATTAAGTGGATGTCCACAGAAGTAAAAAAGTTGAGAACCACTGCTTTAGAGTGATCCATCATTCATGTCTGTCAAATCAAGTCAAAAGGCAACGTTTATTTAGACAATTGGTCTTCAAACAGCATAAACAACTTGTATAAATAGCCTAAAATCATCACAATTTCATCAATAATTCCATTAAGATAGGTAACCTAGGGCAAAGAATAAAGGACAACACGAATATCCATACAATGAGTTACGTAGTAACGTAATTTCTCAATGTAAACATTATCAGCACACCTCCACTGAAAGTAATTAAAAAGGTTAAAAGTTAGTTAAAAAAAATTATATTAATAAATGCAAATTGATAGAATTCATCCTTTTAAATCGCTATAAACCCAGTTCGATTAGCACCTACATTCTCAAATTCAATTTTCCATAAGAAAACGTTTTACCGCCTTCGTATATCTTCCAATTGCAATATATAGATTAGGCATGTCTGTGAGTAGGTCTACAGCCTGGGCCCGTGATACTGTACCATATTTTTAAAAAATGGGACATAGAATAATTTCCGCTGGGCTAAAACTGTTACACTATCTACTAATATGTGGGGAATGTCACATTTCGTTCCTAGCATACATATACAATTGCCAATGGGCTGCCTCCTTTCTTCTTTTATTTTCTCATTTACATCCAGGGGTTAATGCCAATTCTCAGTCTTCGTGCAGCCAGGTAACCCTCATAAATTGTACCTTTTTTTTTTTTTCTTACTCAGGTACACCCCATCTACCCTCCTAGACAGTTCCTGCCCTTGGGATCTGAGTATACTCTTAGTAATTTCTGCATGAAGTGAGTGTTGACACGTTCTCACCTTCAAATTGTCGCAAACCGTGTACAGTTTCTTTCTAATCTCCTTGGCCCATTTAAAATTATAAGCTGAATCTTGTTTCTACACCATTGAGAGACCTTTTGTACCGCTCCGGGATCCTGTCGTTTCCAGAACCTTAACAGAGCCACTTGAGCCTGTATACTCCAAGATATTATTCTTAGCTCAATTCTGATGGCTTGAATCATTGTTAAGGCTGGTAACGACAATAGGGATTTTAAACACTTCCCTTCCTCTGAATCCCAGCCACTTTTACCACTTAGGTAAAGAACGTCTGCTCCGTACAGTACTTCAGGAGGTATCATCGCGCTATAGGCCTTTAACAACGGTCTATGGGACATGTCTCCATAGTCCCGATTACATTTTTTCAACACACATACCGATGTAAAGGCCTTTGCTTTCTGGGCTTCTAAATGCGTGTGCCACTTTATAGTACTATCAAACCAGACCCCACGGTATTTGTACTCACTCACAATTTCAAATTTTATTGGGTCCAAAAAACAACTACACCTGGGGTCTCTTTTACCAAAGAATAGAATTTTGGTTTTGTCAAAGTTTACAGTTAAATGCTTTGACACACAGTCCTCTCTGAATGCATTTAGCTTCCTTTGAAGGCCTAACTCCGTCTGGTCAAAAATTACTAGATCGTCTGCATACAATAGGCATGATAATTGTTTACCATTCATTTTCGGGCTGGCACTTCTACCAACCTCTAAGGCTGAGGGCAAATCTGCTAGGAATATGGCAAAGGGTAAGGGGGTCTGCACACAGCCCTGTCTAAGACCGTTCTCAATAGCTATTGGCGATGTCAAGGACCCCACCGTATCTTTAATAATCTGCGCCCAATCCCTCTATGTAGCTCTTGAATTATGACCAGCAGACCTTCTGGGATAATATATTTTTTCAGAGTCTCCCATAGACATTTACGGTCCACTAAGTCAAACGCTGTCCGGAAGTCCACGAAACAGCAATACAGCTTCCCTCCTTGCTCAATTGACTTCCGTGCCACCACCCATAGGGCGAAGCAATGTTTGATAGTGGAGTGGCCTTCCTTGAAGCCACCCTGTTCTACCAGCACAATCGACTGCTGCTCCACCCGATCCTTCAGTCTACATAATATTATTTTTGCAAAGACTTTCTCCCCTTTTGTCCAGCAGATTGATCAATCTATAATTTTTCGAGGCTTTCATGTTACCCTTCTTATGCACAGGTCTAATTACCGCACCCTTCCAGTTCTTTGGGATTCTTCCTGAATCTAAAATGACTAAACATATGTGGCAGAAATTCAGCCCACCAATCTAACTGACTCTATTATAATAGCTGGGAGGTTATCAGGTCCTGCTGCTCTGGTTAGCTTTAACTTATTTATCCCCTTGCATGCCCATGAAGAGCTGGACTCGTCATGGAGCACAGTCGCGCTGTGCCCATGACGAGTCCAGCTCGTCATGAGGCATTCCCTGGGGAATCCCTCTGGTGCGGGCACCAGAGGGATTCCCTTTCATGCAAAATAGCCTCGGGAGCTGGGGAAGAGCTTCTCCAGCTCCCGAGGCCCCCCCCCTTTCACTGTAATGGCGATCGGCGCGCCGACGTCATTACAGTGAAAGTGAAACTGAAATGAGTCAAGAGGCTCATTTCAGTTTCAGTTTGGGGATCGTCACAGGAGGGCGATCGCCAAGCAGGGATTCACCCACTAAACACCAGGGTGGGAGGAGCGGCCCCTTGGGCAAGGGCCTTTGCTCCCCCCAAATTATGTGGGCATTATTTAGTCTTTTTGCTCCCCCTGGGGGGCAGATGGGGGCAATAGCCCCCAATTTGCCCCCCCAGAGGGGCAAAAAGCCCACTAGACACCAGGGAATTTCATAAAAAATAACAATAGGGGTGGGGGCTGCCCAAAACGGGCAGGCCCATGCCCCCACTCCCCAATAATCAGTCTTTCTGCCCTCCCGGGGGCAGATGGGGCATTGGCCCCTAATCTGCCCCCGGGGGGGCAAAAAGACCACTAGACACCAGGGAATTGTAAAAAAAAAAAAAATAGGGGTGGGGGCTTCCCAAAACGGGCAGGCCCATGCCCCCACCCCACCCCCAATTATCAGTCTTTCTGCCCCCCCGGGGGGCAGATGGGACATTGGCCCCTAATCTGCCCCTTTGGGGGGGGGTGGGGCAGAAAGCCCACTATACAACAGGGATTTGTTTTCAGTTTTTTTTTTAGGGTGGGGGCTGCCCGAAACGGGCACACCAATGCCCCCACCCACCCGCCACCATTACAGCCTTTCTGCCACCCCTGGGGGGCTGATGGGGCATTGGCCCCCAATCTGCCCCCTCGGGGGGCAAAGAGACCACTAGACACCAGGGAATAAAAAAAAAAAAAAAATAGGGGTGGGGGATGCCCCAAACGGGCAGGCCGATGCCCCCACATCACCCCCCAATTATTAGTCTTTCTGCCCCCCCCCGGGGGGCAGATGGGGCATTGGCCCCTAATCTGCCCCTTCGGGGGGTGCAGAAAGCCCACTTAACACCAGGGATTTTTTTTGCGCAATTGTTTTTAGGGTGTGGGCTGCCCGAAACGGACACGCCAATGCCCCCACCCTCCCCCCCCCCCCCTCCCCACACAAAAATGATTCTTTCTGATTTTGATTTGATTTCCGATTTATAAAGCGCGTAGCTACCCTGGGGCGTCCCAGCGCTGAAAGTCAACCAGTGGCTAATGGAGAAGGGAGTTAGGGGGAGGATATTTAAGAGAAGAGACAAGTTTTTAATTGCCTATGAAAGGCCAGCAAGTTGGATTCTCTTCGGATGTGGAGTGGGAGGGAGTTCCACAGCTTGGATGCATTGTATGAGAAGTCGTCCCCCCTTAGCGGGCCCTGTTTATTCTGGGGACGCTGGCTAGGGCGAGGGAGTCTGATCTAAGGTGTCGGTTAGAGTGATGGGGTTTGACCAGAGATCTCCGGATCGGCGGGCCTTTACCATGGAGTATTTTGTGTGAAATGCAGAGGGCTTTAAAGGTGATCCTTTCCTTAATCGGGAGCCAGTGTAAAGATCTGAGGGCTGGTTTGGCCGAGCTTAGAGATTTGGACCCAGTCAGGAGTCTAGCCGCGGCGTTCTGAGCACACTGCAATCTGTTAATGACCGAAGCAGGAGCACCTAAGTAAAGGGCGTTTCCATAGTCCAGTCTAGAGAAGACCAACCCCTGCATTAGCAGTTTCCTGGAATGGAAGGGGATCAGGTGGAGGATCTTGCGTGCTATCTTAGTGAGGCCAAAGCATGTGCCGGCAGTTTTCCTGGCCTGGGCCTTGAAATTAAGGTCCTTGTCCATCCAAATACCCAGGCTCTTGACTTCTGTCTTGGGGGTAGGAGGTAGTCCCATGCAGGGAGGCCAGGAGAGGGAAGGAGGGAATCTGAGTGGGTTCCCCAGGAGGAGGAGCTCTGTTTTCTCACCGTTCAGGCGGGAGTCGCACATCCATTGAGAAATGTTCTGGAGACAGAATAACAAGTTGTCCAGACAATTAGTCGACTGGTTTATAGAGACGACCAGTTGGGTGTCGTCGGCGTACATAACCGTTGTTATACCAAAAGGGGTTACGACCTCTTCAAAGGGCGACATATATACGTTAAAGAGAGTAGGGCTCAGTGAAGAGCCCTGGGGGACCCCGCACTGAAGGGGAAAATGTCTGGAGTTGACTGGGCCATCAGAGACCCGGAAGGTTCTGCCTTTTAAAAAAGATTCAATCCAAGACAGGGCGGCACCGGATATTCCTGCCATATTGAGCCGGTGGATGAGGATGGCATGATCCACTGTGTTGAAGGCGGCACTCAGATCTAGAAGGATCACTGCCACTGATCCCCCCCCCCCCCATATCTAAGATGGCTCTTGCCTCTTCGACTACAGCTAGGAGTGCGGTATCTGTTCCCTGTCCTGGTCTAAACCCTGTCTGGGATTGACGGAGAAGATTGTTGGTCTCGAGGTAATGAGATAGATGGTGATTAATGATTTTCTCGGCTATTTTGCTGATGGCCGGGAGGAGGGAAATGGGTCTGAAGTTCGACAGGTCAGCTGGGTCGAGGTGGGGTTTTTTAAGCAACGCCCGTACTGTGGCTTTTTTCCAGTTGGTTGGAACCATTCCTTGAGCAAAGGACGCGTTAATAAGGTTGATAAATGGCATGGAGACCGTGGGAGCGACCATTTTTAGTTTGCTCAGGGGTGCTGGATCAGAGGGGGCACCACTTTTCACAGTGTGGAGAGTAGACCTGAATGTTTCAGTTGACACCAGGGGGAATGCTTCGAGACGTGGGGCCTCCATATCAGTTGGGAAAATCGGGAGGTGTGTGGGGAGCCTGGGGGGAGGAAGGGTTGTTAGGATATTAATTTTAGTTGAGAAAAACTCAGCTAGTTGATTGCATCTGGTGCCTGAAGGGTCTGGTATTGAAGGTAATTCCGGCGTTCTTTTCAGGAGACGGACGATGCGATAAGTTTCTTTAGCGGAATTTGCTGCAGCAAGTATTTTCCCCTCAAAGAAAGTTGCCTTGGTATTTTTGCCCCCCTGGAGGCAGATGGGAGCTGTAGCCCCCAATCTGGCCCCCCTGGGGGCGCAGAATGCCCACTAGAAACCATGGATTTTTTTGTTTTATACCCCACCCCACCCCCAGAGAAATTCCAGTTTTTCTGCCCCCCCGGGAGGGCAGATTGTGGCAGTGGCCCCTGATCCGCCCCCTGGGGATGCAGAAAGCCCACTAGGCTCCAGCGAGTGCGCAGGTCTTTTTTTATGCGTGGGGGCTGCCCAAAATGGTCATACCAATACCCCCACCCCCACAAAAAATAGCCACAGTCTTCCTGCCCCTTTAGGGTCATATCAGAATGAAACCCCCTTCCCCGATTTCTCCCCCACCGGACCCCCCCCCCCCCCAGGGCGGCAGAAAGCCCACTGGGCTGCGATTTTCTTTTTAGCAATGTGCATACCTGTGGATTTTGGGCCCTAGCGCAGTTGGCACGTAGGCAAGCCTAGCAAACCTGTACATTCTTTAAAACTAGACACCGAGGGGAATCCTGGATGGGGTGACTTCACTGGCTCTCACCAGGTTCTGTTACCAAGAATCCATTGAAAACCTAAAAATGTGTCCAAAATAACACATTTTCATCACACATCTGCGGTGGTAAGTTAGGGAATCTGCGTGGGTCCACAAAATTCCACCCACCCTGCGTTCCCCAAAGTCTTCAGAGAAAAATGGTACCTCACTTGCGTGGGTAAGCCTAGTGCCCGCGTCCGGCAAGGGCCCAAAACCTATTGAGGAGACATCAAAATTACCTATCATGTAACAACCTGGTTTTGCAAAGCGGGTCCTATGAGTTTTTGGCCCCGGGCTTGGCGGCCACCTAGGGAAACCTACCAAACCCACACATTTCTGAAAACTAGACACCCGGGGGATTCCAGGGAGGTATGGCTTGCCCTGCAAACCTCAAATTTAGCTGAAAAAATCACCTTTTTCACACATTTTTGTGTGGGAAAGTCTTGGCATCACCGGGCTGACACAAATTTCCTACCACCCAGCGTTCCCCCAGGTCTCCCGATAAAGAGTGCCTCACTCGTGTGGGAGGCCCAAGTACCCACAACAGGCAAGGGTCCAAAACGTAGTGCGCCTCAACAGGCAAGGGTCCTAAACGTAGTGCGCCTCATTACATTTTGGGCCCTTGCCCGTGGCGGGTCCTTAGGCCTCCCACACGAGTGAGGCACCGTTTTTATCGGAAGACCCGGGGGAACGCTGGGTGGTAGGAAATTTGTGTCAGCCCGGTGATGCCACAACTTTCCCACACACAAATGTGTGAAAGGTGATTTTTTTTTCAGCTAAATTTGAGGTTTGCAGGGCATTCTGGGTAGGAAAACGTTGGGGTATCCACGCAAGCCATACCTCCCTGGAATCCCCCGGGTGTCTAGTTTTCAGAAATGTGTGGGTTTGGTAGGTTCCCTGTAATAATAAATCCTTGCCAAGATAGGAGGGTTAAGATGGAGATTTATTGGTAGTTATTCAGATCCAGCATAAACGGTCTCAACTGCCGCTTCGCTCCTGAACTAATGAATCTCTCTCACCTTGACATTCTATGACATCGTAAGATTCCATTGAACAGCATTCTTAAACAGATTACAACCCATCTCCCTCATCATGAAACAAAGCAATATCAACAGAATAATACAAAAGATTTCAACAGGAAAGAATCAATTAATATGAGCTTACAATATAAGGCAAATTGGTACATCACATTGATCACATATTGTGAACCTAACTTCTATGCAAGACTCATTACATAGCATAATCCTTGAATTTGACAGGAAGATTCCTATCTGAGTGGTTTTCTTGAAAACTGGACCACTACTCATAACTCTATCTTTTCCACAAGTATGAGCACTTTCATCAGACTTATCATCAACCTCACACTCATTCTCTACAGGATGGCGCATGTTTGTAGATTTTTCCAAACACTTCACCAATCTAGACATGCTCCACATACAACCAGTATTCACTTTCACAACATAGAAATAATCGTGAAAGGACCAATGAAAGAAGATCTTCCTTTCAATGCATGCTTGTGGTTTTTCACCATCACCCTATCACCGATATTCCACTTCTTGTTCTTTACTCGCATCCTTGAATCCTAATCTGCTTTATACTTATTTTGATAATTCAAAATTCTCCTATGTTTCTTTTCTACAGGAACTACCACACTCGAGCTCACAGGCAGCCAAGATGGATTCAACTTAGATATAGCTTTCCTTCCCCTCAAAGCCTCAAAAGGCAATAATTGAGTGAGTGCGTTGGGCGTCTTACGATGCGCCCACCATGTGTCCCTCAGAACACTACTAAATGAAACCCTAGAGTTAAGAGAGCGCTGTGCACAATCCTTCACTATACGATTCATCCTCTCAGACAACCCATTTGCTTGAGGTGCATACAGTGCTGTCTTCTGATGTACAATGTCGTGATCCTCAAGAAACTCTCGCATCTCGTGAGATACAAATTGCACTCCATTATCAGTAATCAAAAACTTAGGCACACCTTCGGAGACAAACATCCTTCAAAAAGTCAATAACTACTCTCGTGCTTACAGAGGAGACACATTTCGTGACTACCCACTTAGAGGTGTAATCAACTAGAAGAATGACAAACCGCTCACTTGACGGCAATAACTCAAATGGACCCACAATATCTAGTCCTAACTTTGACCAAACAACATCAGGAACCTCAACAGGAGATAATGGCGCTCGACTGACCACATGAGACTTATCACTGGAGGCACAGGACACACGTTCTCTGACCACATCTTCCACCATGCGATCCATGCCAGGCCACCAGTATCTCTCTCTCACTCGAGCTTTGGTAAGACTCCTTCCTAAGTGGCCTTCATGAGCTGTATTGATAATCTTGCTTCTGAATTCCACAGGCGGAATGACTTTCACCCCTCACCAGGTTCCCACTAATATACGAACGTTCATCCCTGACAGACCAATAACCTCTCCTCCCCTGCTCCAAAGTTTTGTAATCCGGCCAACCTTGACTAATCCACAGCCTCAACAATCCCAATTCTTTATCCCTGTCCACCCCGTCTGTCCAGGCTTCCTGTGTCATAGAGGACTCAGTGACCCAACACACATTTTCTGCATCATTGTCATCACCCACTTCCACCAAAGGTAACCGAGAGAGACAGTCTGCAGACTTGTTGCTAGACCCAGGTATATATTGTACCTGAAAATTATATTCCTGCAAACCTTCACTCCAGCGTTTGATCCTGGGAGTGATATGTTCACTGTGTCTGCAAGAAAATATTTGGGTGAGAGGACGATGATCCGTCCTTACTAGAAAAGGAATCCCCCACAAGTAAAACTTAAAATGTTGTACAGCCCAGAAAATACTCAATAATATCAAAATGGGGTAACCCAGTATCCCTCAGAACCTGGGCAGTTTATCAAAATAATACAAACGGTTCTGTCGGGTAAACAGTATTATTTCTAGAAAAAACTTTCATTTGTTTGTTTATATGAACACACATAGAGACCATAAATACTTTTCAAAAAGGCTTTATGAATTGCATCATTCATAGATAACTGATTGCAAGGGCTGTCAAATGTGAAACATATTAGTGACAAGGTGACATAGTGCTCAGTGCTGTGGTGAAAAGTGCATAATATGTACAGTGTGACTTATGGAGGTACTGATAATTTACAGAGGCCAGTTAAGCGAGTATTTGGAACAGTCTGCAGATGGATTTAATGAGTCTTTTATGCAGAGTATTTCCAACTGATCCTTGAACAAGTGTCGACGTTTCAACCCAAGGTAGCGTTATTCGCTAGTCAAAACGGGTCTTCATCAGGACAGGGAGTGACAGCCAGAAGTAAGCCCGATGTAACTTGTGGGGCAGTATGTGAAGGTAGGCAAACAGGAGCAGTTGTATCCTGTACAACCTGGCTAGGGATTTGGTAGGTAAAATCAAATCCTTTGGTAGATGAGTCAGGTGGAGCCACATAAGGGATTAATCTGAAGCGGCAGGTATGTAGGGATAGACAAAAGTTCTATCGTCAGAAGGAACGAATCACATCAATGTCAGCTCGGCCTTGAGTAAAATCAAATCCATTGATGGATGAGTCAAGTAGAGCCACATAAGGGATTAGTCCGAAGCGGCAGGTATGAGGGGATAGAACTTTTGTCTATCATCCGAAGGACCGAGTCACATCAATATCAGCTCGGCTTGAAGTAATTAATTCTTGGTTGCGCGCAGGCAAGCGTCCTGTCTCTCGCTGAATTCCTCGGCCTACCTTGGGTTGAAACGTCGACACTTGTTCAAGGATCAGTTGGAAATACTCTGCATAAAAGACTCATTAAATCCATCTGCAGACTGTTCCAAATACTCGCCTAACTGGCCTCTGTAAATTATCAGTACCTCCATAAGTCACACTGTACATATTATGCACTTTTCACCACAGCACTGAGCACTATGTCACCTTGTCACTAATATGTTTCACATTTGACAGCCCTTGCAATCAGTTATCTATGAATGATGCAATTCATAAAGCCTTTTTGAAAAGTATTTATGGTCTCTGTGTGTTCATATAAACAAACAAATGAAAGTTTTTTCTAGAAATAATACTGTTTACCCGACAGAACCGTCAGAAAATACTCAAGGCCTCCCTTTCAATGCAGGAATAATTTGTTTCAGCTCCCCTAAGAGCCCTGGATGCAAACGCCACTGTCTTGTGTTCCCCATTCACCACTTGGGAGAGCACTGCACCCAATCCCTTAAGACTAGCGTCAGTGGTCAATATTGTTTTCTTATTGGCATCAAAATGCCCAAGAGTAGGCATCTTTCCAATCTCAACTTTGATCACCTCGAAAGCCTTCTGGCAATCACTAGACCACATGAAATGCGCATCTTTCTTCAACAGCGTTCTGATAGGCTCAGTCACACAAGAAAATCCCTGAACAAATTTTGAATAAAACTCAGCAAGGCCCAAAAATGACCTTACTTCCTCCTTGTCTTTGGGTGTGGGGGCATTCACCACGCTTTGTGCCAGTTCCAATTTTGGTTGAATGCCATCGCCTGAGATCACATGTCCTAAGTAAGAAACAGTTTCTACTCTAATACGACATTTTTCCTTCTTTACAGTAAGACCCTTTGCCTTTAGTCTTTCTAAAACCTCCAGTAATGTTCGACTATGTTCTTCATCACCCTTCCCATAAATCAAGATGTCATCTTGAAAAAACATGATGTTACTTATGCCCTCCAAAACTTTCTTCATGACCCTCAGGAAACATGCCGATGCTAAGCCAAATGGCATCCTCAGGAAGCGAAATGCCCCCAGAGGTGTCACGAATGAGGTGAGATGCCTTGAGTCCCTATGTAAGGGAACTTGGTGGTAAGCAGACGATAGGTCCAGCACACTAAAAATACGGGCCCCTTTCAATGTACTGAGCGATTCTGCAATATTCGGTAGGGGTTGTCGATCTACCCAAATCCACTCATTCAAACCTCTCAAGTCAACACACATCCTGACGCCCGCACCACCATCCTTTGGGGCCAAAACAACCGGGGCCAACCCTCTATCTCTTCTATAACCCCCAATTTCAACAACCTATCAAGTTCAGATTTCAGTGGTTCCATCATCATGTTTGGCACTTTCCTCACTTTATGCACACAAGGTATAGCTCGATCTTTCAAAATAATTTGATTCCCAAAGCCTTTAAGACACCCTAACCCTTCAGTAAAGACTTCAGGAAATCTGTCAAAATACACACAATTTTGATCAACGAGCACCCCATTGTCAACCTCACGATCCACCAGCATGACCTGCTCCTTAGGATCTTTAGCATTGGGATTAAGCATAATGCCCAGGTCACGTTGATGTCTCCATCCTAATAGATTGTCTCCTCCTTTCTGCTACATAGACCTTTCCCACTGTATTCCTATCCTTGAATGTAATGCGTGCTTCAATGTACCCTAGAACATTTATTTTTGCCCTTCCATAGCTGACCGGACTAATGTCAGGTGGAAGGAGCACAACATTGTCGAAACCCACTACTTCATCCCACTGTCTGTTCCCAATCCTAGTGAAAGGGGAACCAGAATCAGCTAGAACTATAAAGTCAAAATTATCGACCAAGATTTTACATTCAGGCATCGTTGGTTTCCCAGTATCAATTTCACCATTGCCACCATCAACATTCAAAATTTTTGTGCGTATAATCTCAGTCTTCTTGCCTGAGTTACGAGTTGATCTACAAACTCTCGCATAATGACCCTTAACCCCACACTTCATGCAAATCGATTCTTTGGCATAACAATGAGGATAATTGGAAAAATGAGATGAACTCCCACACCTAAAACACTTCATTTTGGGTAGGTCTATGGCTTTCTTTTCTCTTTCACCCGAGTAAGGATAAACTTCCCTATCATTCTTGGTTGGTAAATTTTTATAGGGATTATGAGTGCGTACATCATTACCGGACACCTTGGACTTCTCATGAGGAGAAATCTTTGCCACATTATCTGAACACTCTAGATCCTCTGTTTCTGTTACAACATGGACCTCACTAGTTTCCTTCTTCTCTTCATGGTTCTTCTTAATTTCTTTCACCCAAGAAGAGGTGTTCTCCATACCCTCTATAATTGCGACTGCTTCTACTAGAGTAGGATTTTTAGATAAAAGTTTTTCTTGCACCCGAGTGCTGTTTGTGCATCGTACTAACTGGTCTCTGACTAAAGAATCAGAAAGGTCTCCAAATTCACATGTTCGTGCTAGGGTTTTAAGAGAAGCAACGTAACTCTTCACTCGTTCATTGCTACTCTGTACTCTAGTGAAGAACTTGTGCCTCTCAAGAACAACATTTATCCTAGGGCCAAAGTACCTCTCCAACATAGTCATGGACATTTCATAAACATCATTAGGCTCACCCTCTCCTGTTCCGACCTGAATAAGATCCATGCTATCATATGTATTTCGCCCCTCAACACCCAGGTTATGTAGTAGGATGGCCTGCTTTCTAATGGCTGAAAACGTTTCCCTTCCAATAGCAACAATGTAGGAATCAAACCAATTCCTCCACCTTTTCCATGGAAGTATGGAAGAAAATGCAACGTGGGTTCAAACGAAAGTCCTCCGAAAGTGTAGGGGAGTCAATGCTGGAAGTGCTTGTCCCCAATCAAGCTAATTAGTCCATCGTCGCCAGTGTAATAATAAATCCTTGCCAAGATAGGAGGGTTAAGATAGAGATTTATTGGTAGTTATTCAGATCCAGCATCAACGGTCTCATCTGCCGCCTCACTCCTGAACTAATGAATCTCTCTCACCCTAACATTCTATGACATCGTAAGATTCCATTGAACAGCATTCTTAAACAGATTACAACATTCCCCTAGGTGGCCCCCGAGCACCGGGCCAAAAACCCAGGTGACCCCCCTAGCAAAACCAGGTCGTTTTGATGTAGGCAATTTTCATGTCGCCTCAATATGTTTTGGGCCCTTGTCTGTCGCGGGTACTTTGGCATTCCACACGAGTGAGGCACTGTTTTAATCGGGAAACCCGGGGGAACGCTGGGTGGTAGGAAATTTGTGTCAGCCCAGTGATGCCACAACTTTCCCACACAAAAATGTGTGAAAAACAGGATTTTTTCAGCTAAATTTGAGGATTGCAGGGCATTCTGGGTAGGGAAACGTTGGGGGATCCACGCAAGCCATACCTCCCTGGAATCCCCCGGGTATCTAGTTTTCAGAAATGTGTGGGTTTTGTAGGTTCCCCTAGGTGGCCGCCGAGCACCGGGCCAAAAACCCAGGTGACCCCCTCTTGCAAAACCAGGTCGTTTTGAGGTAGGCAATTTTCATGTCGCCTCAATACATTTTGGGCCCTTGCCTGTCACGGGTACTTGGGCCTCCCACACGAGTGAGGCACCGTTTTTATCGGGAGACCCGGGAGAATGCTGGGTGGTAGGAAATTTGTGTGATGCCACAACTTTACCACACAAAAATGTGTGAAAAAGGTGATTTTTATTTTTTCAGCTAAATTTGAGGTTTGCAGGGCATTCTGGGTAAGGAAATGTTGGGGGATCCACGCAAGCCATACCTCCCAGGAATCCCCCAGGTGTCTAGTTTTCAGAAATGTGTGGGTTTGGTCGGTTTCCCTAGGTGCCTGCAGAGCTAGGGTTCAAAAACTACAGCTAGGCACTTTGCCAAAAAAAGGTTCATTTTTCACTGCGAAATTGAGGTGTGTCCACGCTGCGTTTTGCGCAGTTTCCTTTTGCAGGCACTAGGCCGACCCACACAAGTGAGGTACCATTTTTATTGGAAGACTTTGGGGAACACTGGGTGGGTGGAAATTTGTGGATCCACGCAGATTCCAGAACTTTCCGCCACAGAAATGTGGGGAAAACGTGTTTTTTGTGTCAATTTTTTAGGTTTGCAAGGGGTTCTGGGTAACATAACCTGGTGGGAGGCAGTCAAGTCACCCCATCCTGGATTCCCCTGGGTGTCTAGTTTTCAAAAATGTATAGGTTCGCTAGGTTTCCCTAGGTGCCGGCAGAGCTAGGTTTAAACTACAGCTAGGCACTTTGCTAAAAATGGGTAATTTTGCATTGTGAAAATGTGGTGTGTTCACGTTGGGTTTTGAGCCATTTCCTGTCGTGGGCACTATGCCTACCTCTACAAGTGAGGTACCATTTTTATCGGGAGACTTAGGGTAATTCAGATTTGTAAAGGAACTGTTATTACCTATTGACTTTCGATGCATTTCTGCCTTCCAAATGAGACATTGTGTAAAAAAGAAGTCATTCTAAAAAATGACTGATAATTCTCATGCTAGTATGAGTATTCCCAATTTCGGAAATGTGCAAATATCTACTGTTTCTAAACTCTATATTTTGTTCCCATTTCAGAAATACATAGGTGTCTTTCATACCGATTTTTCCATGTACACATTTTTACAGAATAATTACTATATACCCGGTACATAATAAAAAACCATTGCAAGTTGCTGCTCAGTTTTTGGCTCTGGGTTTGTCGGGTTCTTGGTGAACCTACAAGTCCTATATATCTCCACAACCAGAAATGTCCAGCGGATGTAACGGTATGTTGCTTTCAAAGAGCTGTCAAAATTAGAAGAAGTTACAGGTGAAAACGTTGACACAAAAGGTGCTTTTTTTCAACAAATTTTCAATTTATCTTTTATTTAACCTAATCATGCATGACACTTTAGGAACCCTCCACGTTGTTGGCTACCCCCCTCTAGTTCTCCATCTGGGATTATCCTTATCCCTTCCTTCAGTACCTCTCACTCTGCTTTCCCAATTGCCACCTTTACCAGACCAGAGTACACTACCACCTTGGTGATTTCCTTCCCTTTACAGTTATATCTAAACCCCTCACCTGACGCAGGTCTTTACTTACAATTCTTCTCAAGCTGGGGCATTTTGAGAATCAATGTAAGAGCTGAGACCTGTTTAGGGGTAAGATCTTCCTTGTTTTTTTCCCCCCTTCTCTGGTTGTACAGGTTCAAAATGTAGCCACTTATTTTCTACTGCCTCCATTTCCACCTTGTGGGGTTTCACACTTCCCTGCCAATTGTTCTACCTTGTTCTTGCCTTAGATTTACTCCTATCTTCTATTATGTTTCTAGTGTAAGTTTCTCTTCTGAGGTTTTTCCCCGAAGTTAGTACTTTTGGACTTTCCCTACTGGATTTCATGTCTGAAAAATCTGGAAATTTAGCACAAAGGCAGTGACAGTAATAGTTTTTCCACAGATACAGGACTAATGGAAGGAAACTACTTTCACTGCATAAAATCACTTTATAATTTAGTTTAACAAAACTTCTCTGCAAGTCACAGGGGGCATAAAAAAAACCTAGTTCATTCAGCAAAATCACTTCGACGTCATTCATTGAATGAACTTCAGAACTTAGATGTCATTCATTGAATGAACTTCGGAGCTTCAAGGAAAAGATTGCTTCTAATTAATGTATTGGCTATTATGTTTTCAAGTGTTTACTGAAAGCTACAGGGCCAGGCAATGCACAAATCAATGACACTCATGTAGAAGTCAAGAAAAGACAAAAAATATATTTTGGAATGCAGGTTAACATAGTTATGAAGAGACATACATTTTACATCTAGCCCCCGAAAAGTCATGAAACAGTAAATCAGTTTATCCCCAGACTACACGAGTTATGCATCAAGTGTGAAATTGGGAACATGATGGGCCAAATGATAAGCAATCAATTAACTGTTCAATGCAAAAACAAGAAGATGCAGTTCAGACTGTGGGCTACACATAACCCAACCTTCAAAGAAGCAAATTATATTGCAAAAATATAATCACTCATGCATGGTAGAAATACAACAAATTGATGCAAGACAAAGGAATTAAGACCAATTTAGTAGAAAAAAAACTGAACACAATAATGTCTTTCAAGAGTCCAGATACAACAGAAAAGAACTTTACGGTAAGAAGTAAAGACAAACTGAGCAAATCTTACTTCAAGCAAGCATGTAAGAGATGCTAGAGATGTGGTAGGCTGTCCCATGCTGCAGACTTCAAAATATGTTTTGTAAGGCATAAAGAATATCGGAAAAGTGGTAGGAAAGGAAAAATAGCAACAGTATGCAAGGATGAATCCAGATCTAGAGTGGCTTGTGTGGAGGAGGAGGATGCACAGTATTGTGCATCCAAAGCAAAGAATACATTAATAAATCAAGTTCCGTAGTGAATGGTGCGCACATAGAATTGATGGTTGATCCTGGAGCAATGTACACCAAAGTTCCGCAATCTTTATTTGACAAAGTATGGCTGCACATCTCTCTACAAAGTGACATACAGCCAAAGGGTTACTGATCGGAAAATTAATGAATTTGAGGATTTGTTAATTCCAGTTTCAAATCAGTCTTCACTTGAGGGTTATGTTCATCAAATCAAATTGAAGGAGGGAGCGATCCCAGTAAGACATATCTTGAGGAAAATCACATCATAGTCTGGGATGAAGAGAAGAAAATATTGGAGGGTAAGCATAATGAGGACATCATAGAACCTCTTGATGCCTCAGAGTGGCATTCTCGTAAAGCAATTACAAAAAAAAGTGAATGGCCATTTAATGTTTTGTATTGACTTGAGGAGCTTGAACCTGTGCATAGTGATTGATGGTTTTCCTTTCCCGAGCATATCAGAAATTATCTTATTACTCAATCGAGCATAATGTTTCACCAGATTAGACTTAATTCTGCTTAGCATCAGATGAAATTACATCCCTCATCGAAAAAGCTCAGTGCTTAAATTACAACTTATTTATTTATTTATTGAATTTGTAAGGTGCAGCAGCTACCCAAGAAGGGTTTCCCGGCACCAGAGCAGACTGAATGAATGTATAGCAGCTTAGTGAGATTACTGGTTAAACAGCCAAGTCTTCAAGGACCTGCGGAAACGGCATAGACCGTTTCTTTCCGGATAGCTGAGGGGAGTGAGTTCCATAGTGAGAGGCCAAGGTAGGCAAACGATCTGCCTCCCATCCTGGATAGTTTAAATCTGGGTACAGTAAAGTTCTCCTGAGTTGTTGAGAGGAGGCAGCGGGTAGGCACATATGGGCTGACCAGAGATTGCAGATACTGTGGTGCCGCGCCTATTTTGATTTTAAACATGTAGCTCAGGGCTTGAAACTTGATTCGGTTCTCAACTCTGAGCCAATGTAAGTCCCGTAGATGGCTAGAGATGGAAGTAGCTCTGGAAACCCTACAAACTAGTCTTGCCGCAGAGTTTTGTATCATCTGCAGCCTACAAATCACAACCTTGTTGGATCCAAGATATAGAACATTTCCATAGGCAGCCTTGAGGTGATAAGAGCTTGGACTACTGTTCTCTGGGTAGACTCGGGCAATATTTCTGAGCCACTTCAAGATGGTAAAACAGGTGGCAGTAACCTTGACTGCCTGGTTGTGCATGGTAAGTGAGTCGTCAATGGTTACGCCTAAATTGCGGACATGGTTGGAAGGCCGGGGAAGTGCTCCCATCTCGCTCGGCCAATGTAGTGGGCCTCAAAGATCTTTGTTTTTACCAAGGATCAGGCCCTCAGTTTTTTCACCGCTAAGTTTTAGGTGGTTAGTGTGCATCCATGAAGCGATTTTTCCCTAAACCTAGTTGAAGGGGGGATGATACGCCTGTACTTTCTTTGGAGAGAGAAAAGATAATCTGGGAGTGGTCTGCGTAGGAAAACCGAGTCAGCCCAGCATCTTCCGCAACATCAGCTAAATGTCTGACATATAAGTTAAAAAGCAAGGGGCTAAGGATGGAACCCTGGTGCACCCCATAGGGTGAGAGGTGGATGTCAGAGCTGGCGGTTGCAGAAAAGATTTGGAAAGTACGGTTAGCCAGGAAAGAGATGCACCATTTTAAGGCTGAGCCACAGATGCCTAGTGATCTCAGCGTTTTTACTAGTATTGTGTGAGATACTGCGTTGAATGCTGTGCTTAGGTCTAACCGTGAGTGCGACAGGATCTCCAGCATCCAGATGATGACGCAGCCTTTCCGTAACCCCCGTAATGTTGTTTCTGTGGAGAAACCCGCTCTGAAACCAGATTGAGATGGGTGGAGGATTTTATTGGTTTCTACAAATTTAGAGAGCTGGGAGTGGATGTGTTTCTCCAAGACTTTCGAAAAGGCCGACAGTAGGGAGATAGGCTGATAGTTGGAGGGTGTGTCAGGGTCGGCAATGGGCTTTTTTAGGAGAGGGGTCACCATGGCATGCTTCCAGTCTGATGGGACTGTGGCTTCAAGTAGGGAAGCATTTAAGAGGTCCACAATGACACGCAAAGGTGGTGGCTCAAGCTGCTGGAGCACCGAAATCGGTATAGGGTCCTTGGGTGAACCGGATTTGACACTTTCTAAGAGAATTTTAAAGGAGTCTTCGTTGAGTAGGGGCCAGGAGTCCAGGTTGTTTGAAGGAATACCAAGCACTCTGTCCTGGTCGGGGGGTATTGTCTGCCATGTGAGGTGTGAATGTTAGTTGAAGGGAGTTATCGGACTGTGATGGAGGGGGGCTATCGCATTGAGTGTTCACAATGTCCGAGTAGATTTTCTCAACTTTCTGAACGAAAAAGGAAGCGAGGTCCTCACACTGACATTTGTTGAGAAGGGGGGCCTTGATAGGGTCTCTGAAACAGCAAGCTCCTTGACTATGCCAAAAAGGGTTTTGGAGCAGTGCAGAGCATCAGAGATGGTTGTTGAGACATACTCAGCACGGGCTGATTTGCAAAGATTATGATACAGTTTTTTGGCCTTTTTGTAGAAATTTTTTGATTCGAGAGCGTAATCTCTTCTCCATTTCTGTTCTAGCGCTTTACACTTGGCTTTCTCTATTTTTAGAGTATCGGTGTACCAGGGCGCAGGCGGACGGTGATTATTGATCCTTTTATTAGAAAGGGGAAGGCAGGTGTCTATAGCATTAAGAAGCCCTTTTTGTACGGTGTCAGAGCTTCACCCTTAGGTAAGAGGTGGGTATATTGGAGCATAAGATGTTGTTTGAGACTGTTAAGTCGAGTTTTTTCCCGTCCCTTTTTAATACCCGTAGAATAGGAAAGGAGGACATAGAGTTGTCAGAGGGTATTAGACTGAACTTAGTTAGGAAGTGGTCAGACCAGGTAGTGCAGGGGAGCAGTAGATGCAGGATAAACTTGAAAGAATAGGATCCAATAGGTGACCTGCCTTGTGTGTGAGGCCAGAGTTAAGAAGGTGTATGTTCATGGCTGCCAAATCAGAAACAAAGTTAATGCTGGTTTTGCTAGTGAGGTCATCCAGGTGTATGTTTAAGTAGACCAGAATTGAAAAATTGGCAGAGCTCATGAGCAGATGGGGTTATTAGACTGGGAATGGATGAGGCCCAGAGAAAGTAAAATTCGGGGTTAAGGCCAGTTTGAATAGTGCTGCTTCGCAATTTGTGAAAGCTAAGGGTTTGAATTTGCACTGAAAGTCCTTTTTAAATATGATAGCTATCCCCCACCAATTTTGGGTCCCCTGTCCTTTCCTGACTATGGCATAGTTAGGTGGTAGAGTGGTGGCATCATCAGGGCCCACGATCTCATGCAGCCAAGTCTCCGTCAAAATTAATGCGTCAGGTTGATCATTGATCAGGAGGTGGAAAATGTCAGCTTTGTGCTTCGGGAATGAGCGTCAGTTTGTGCTAAGGAAGGAGATCTCTTTAGTGGTTGGGGCCGCAGGATGAATATTATTTATGTTGCTCATTGGAGTGGTTAGAAGTCTCTGGGTAGAGTCAGGAGAAAAACCGCAACAAAGACATTTCCCCGCCCTGCCATCTACTTGTAGTAAGGTGCAGTCTTGGCGAACTGGAGGTCGGTGAGCCAGTAGTTGGCTTGATTTAAACACAAGTCTGTCTATTGGCTTTGGACCAGGGGTCATGGCCCCTGGCCCCGGTCGGGCATGGACGGGCGCAGACGGGCTTGCCTTAGGCGCGCTGGTGGCGCGCCCGCTGCACGTGTCTGCTGCGCATGAAGGAAGGCATCGGGTTTAAGTAATAAGCAGACTGTGGGTCACGTGACCGTCCAAACTCCAGCCCCACAAGCCCCACCAACTAGAGAGACAAGAGGTCAAGCACGCCTACACCCTCCACAGCAATCGGGGAAACCCGCGGTGGAATGAAGTGTGGGGTGACTCACAGAAGAAATTGCAAAGTGCAAACAGCAGAGAGACCGGTAAAACATTTTCGGAGCTTTTAAAAAGTCACTATAAAAAGGTTAAAATTATCGCTTGGCTGAGCATGGCAGACCTAGACATAAATAATTATCACCAGTTCTCTCGTGGCTGCGTGCGTCTGCTGCGCGAGAAGGAAGGCATCGAGTTGAAGTAATAAGCGGACTCCGGGTCACGTGACCGTCCAAGCTCCGCCCCCACAAGCCCCACCAACTAGAGAGACAAGAGGTCAAGCATGTCTACACCCTCCACAACAATCGGGGAATCCCCGCGGTGGAACGAGGTGTGGGCGTGACTCACAGAAGAAAGAGCAAAGTGCAAACAGCAGCGAGACAATAGATGTCGTGTTTCAATTGTCAAGACTTTCTTGGCATCAGCTTTCAGCGTATTCCCACTTATGATGAGTAGTTTGTTTAAAAACACATCAAATGTACGATTTTCTAATTTTTGTATGCCACAGGAGAGAAATATAATGGTACGGTTGAGAAAGTAGTACGGGAATCCGGTTTAACACTTCAGGAAGAGAAATGTTGGTTCCCTTTAACTGAAAACAAGTTGTACACCATTACAGACCAAGTTGTCAAACAATAGGAAGATCTAGTAAAGTCCACTAGGTTGGCTCCACCTCCTCAGGGAAAAGACCAATTACGCTCTTTCATGGGCCTAATTGAATATTATGCAAAATGTTATTGTTTACAATTTTTCAGAGAAAAGAGAACCCATGAGAGATATATAAAAGCATTTAAAAACATCAAAAATGGAAATAATTCACAGATTTTGACACCATTTGACCCAAGGGTAAAAGCATATTAACTGTTGCTGCTAGTGTTCATGAATTAGTGGTAGACGTATAACATCTCAAAGAGGGAGAGGAGTGTCCATTTACCTTTGCTTCAATATTTCTGAATTCTATATTCAACACAATTATGCGGTCATGAAGCATTAGCAGCTACATGAGGAGCTGAGTATTTACTACTTATTTATAGGGAGTAGGATTCAAATCATGTACCGATCACAAATCTATACTTCAGGATTTACAACCAGCGGGATCCGGCAGAGTCTCTGCTAGGGTAGCTAAATTTGCCTCTCACTTACAAGAATTTTGATACAAAGTAGAGTACATGGATAGAAAAATGTTCAAGCCGACTGCTTGTTTACATTGCCCCCAAGCATTGTGGACAGTGGTGAACCAAGCAAGTTAGATGACACAAAGTGTAATCGTCAATTTTTAAGATGCATTGTGTTGGAACTGTCAGCCTTAGGTTGATCTTCCCCCAAACCTTTTGCCTTCCTCCATCACTTTTTGCTGATCTTAGTTTTGTTGGCCATAGGAATCTGCATACTTGACCACTGCCAACCAGTGCTAAAGTGCTTGTGCTCCCTTCTTTAAACATTTTACCATTGGCTTGTACCCAATTGGCATATTTAATGTACTTATAAGTCCCTAGTATTACAAAGTTGGACATGTACTTGTAAGGTTTGCATATCCTGGTAGGGAAAAATGTATAGATTCATTGTTCACTACTGCAAGGTCTACCTCTCTAATAGGATAATATTGGAGTTACCTTATTACATTTAATAAGCTGTCATTTCCAGATGGGACCAGATAACCCCTTCATGTCTGGTGTCTTTGGAATTGTAATATGAAATCCTAACATATGGTGAAATCTGATTTTAAGTTACAATTTTGAAAACGACACTTTTAGAAAGTTGGCATTTCCCTGCTCTAGTCATTTAGTGCCTCTAGGCTGTTCTTGGGTCACATGAATGGGTGTAGCTGACAGGTGGGATTTGTGTATTCCTCCTAGACAGCAACACAGAGATTAGGTCTGCCTGGATGTGGCATCACTGACCGGATGGGAGGAAGGAGCTAGGTCCAGCCACACTTACACCTGAATAGGTTGTGACTTGCTTACACACAAAAGGCTACATACCCCCTGTAGTTAGTCTGGAGCCAAGACAGGGAAGGCAGCAGGCCTTGGAACTTCAACGGAAAACCTCTAGAAGCTTCTCCCCCACTTCAAAGACACAAAAGGGACCTCAGTCATCAACCCTCCAGTACACTTCTGGGCCTGTGGATAATCTTTACACACACATAGAAATGGCGCTGCGCAAGTTATGACGCTATGATGTTGAGGAAAAAAAACACGCACGTTTTGAATACTGCCCTCACACACAGAAATCTGTGGCATGCTTCGTCATAGGGCTGCTAACACACAGGCGTACAAGCCAACGCTGGAGGTGGAGACACAACAAATAAAGAAACAGTGCAGGATCAAAAAGAAGGGTGCAGAGAAAATAATTAAAATTGATCGAGGGATCTCTGAGCAAACCCTTTAATGATGGACTTCCTGGTAGATTAAAAAGGTCATTCAACGACCAGTGGATGGTGGTTTGGTGGGCTTTAATGAACCACCTACTCCTCCAATCTACAAACTGTCGACATGTTTCAGTCGGCTTATGCGATGTCCTCGGCTTTCATCAGGACTATGAAAAATATATCCCTTAGACATTCCCCCTACCTCCTTACTTGTGGAGTAGAGCGTAGTCTCAATCTGAGTAAATACTCAGGTGGTAGAGTAACTTACTCCCAGTGATATTCCCGCAAGTAATGAGAAAGTTACAAACATCAACATATTAGATTAGGTGCCCTTAGTGATAAATGTGATTTAAAAATGTTCAAAAAAGTGATTTTGTCCCTCTAGATCAATGGTGCAACCTGGTGAGTGCTAAAATTAAGAAAAGGCACCCCCAGTGTAAAGGACCAGTCGTCCCACAAGAGCGCTATAATGATGCTCTTTATGTATGCAAAAACACAGGGTCATCATTACTTAGTTTTGTGACACAGCAATGCACTCTGCAAATCTCAACGAGTTTTATTAAAAACAGTGCTTGAAATGGCGGGGGAGCGAGAACAGCTCCCTATAGTCACACGCTGTAATGGTGGCGATAAAAAAGAGAAATTATTGTTTTTAGTAATTAATAATAAGTAAATTCTCAACTCGTCGGGCCCAAATAGGCATGCCTGGTATGCCTCTAGGTTTCTGCCATGGTGCCAGGATCAAGTGTTTATCCGATCGGAAGGAGACTCCAATCGAAGTAAAGTATGGTATGGAATAAACTCCCCTTGTTAGAAGGGGCCCGGGCAGGTCTGTACCATGTTCACTATCCGCATGCCCCTTCACCCCCAGGACTTACTTCGTCAAGGTGAGCTGTCTCCGACTAGTCGTCTCTCCCTGCGCCGCGGAGTTGGTCTGAGCTAAGCGGCAAGGGTCGGTTATCTCCCTGTCTCCTTCTGTATGCATCATCACGTATGAGACGTACGCGGCTGACGGTAAACTATCCGTCTGGATGCTAACTAATCCGCTAACCTCATCCTCCATCTTGGAGTGTATATTCAAGGCAAAGACTGAGTACGGTGTTTGCGCTGTCACCTGTAGTAATGAATACAAAGCAACGGACAGGCTGCTGTAATGATGCTGGTATGTACCCTCAAGCAGCACAGGATGCAGGCTGTGTAGAACAACACTATTTATTCAGTAACTACAAATACACATTAGAGCGCCGGGCCACACAACCTTCTCGCGCTGCGGCTGGCTCTATCTCGGCGGCTCTCGCATGCGCAGTGCTCGCGCGCCGCGTCATCACGCAGCGTGCGAGACTAGAACGCACACTACATATCTCCCCCCTTTTCCATGGCCCTGATAACACACTGTCCTCACAGTCTCTAGGGTATGCACCCTCCCTCCAGTTCAAAGTCTTTGAAGCGGCTGGGCCTCACAATCGCTCTGCCCGTTTGAGTGCGCCTTACCGGGGTGCCATGATTACCAGACTCATTGCTTGCAGCCGGGCTGTGGCCAAGTTGTTCGCTTCGCCCCACTCTGTCCGGGCTGTGGCCTTCCCCCGTCACTAGCTCTTCCATTTCCATCGACCCCTGGTGTGCTAGCTCCTCACTGTTCTCTTTCTCCAGTCCGCTTCTCCCTTCAGGGTGTTAGTTTCCTTCATTGTCTTTTGTTAGTGTCCCTTGACCTGACTGCTCCATCTCTTCCTCTGGCCAGTTCAGGATCTTGTTGCATTTCGCCATGCGGTCATGGGACCACACGTTCCCATCACTGAGTAAGGCGGCTCTCTCGTATGCCTCTTCTACCTGTAGAGGGGGACTGTACTTGCTATCTCCCTTCTTCTTTCGTACCGCTAGCTTGACTCTCACCCACTCTCCTTTCTCCAGAGTGGCGTTCTTGACCGTCCGTCTCTTGTTGTAATGCTCCGAGTACAGCCTCTGGGCCTTCTCCAGGCTGTGTTGCACTACTGCTGGCGACCAGTTACTCGTTAATGTCTTTTCTCTCCAGATGACATTGTCTTTAGTGAAGGGGTGTCTCCCCCTTAGGATTTTGAAGGGGCTGTACCCCGTCCCTGTGGGGGTGATGCGGTAGGCCCACACTGTTTTCTGAACCTCCTTCTCCCAATCTTTCCCCACCATGATGGCTGCTTGGATAGATCCCATCAGTACTCTGTTAAAGCGCTCCACCTGCCCATTGCTTGCCGGGTGGTACACCGCCGTGTGCAGCAATTTTATCCCATTGCGTTCTGCGTATTTGTTCCATTTGTCCGATCTATATTGGGGTCCATTGTCTGCTTCCATCTCTTCCTGTATGTGAATCTCCGGCCATTTGGAATACTTGTCGACCAGGACACAGAGGTATTGGGGCGTTCCGTGGATGTCCAGCACTGGTCCCAGGATGTCCACCGCCACGTCTTCCCATGGCCCACTTGGTAATGGGAATTTCCCTATCGCCGGCCGTAGTGGGACTAGCGTCTTGTCGGCTCCCTGGCACTGGCCGCACTCTCTCACTTGCCTCTCCACCTGGGCGTCCATTCCGGGCCACCAATACATGTGTTTAGCCCTCGCCTTTGATTTTACGATTCCCAAGTGCCCTTCGTGTAGCATTGCGAGTAATCGGGGGACCACTGTTTCTGGAGGGACCACTTTGTCTCTCCTGTACAGGAATATTCCTTCGTTTCCTACCGATAACTCTTCTTGCACTTCGAAATACTTCCGGAGAGCCTCTCCTAACCGTCTCTTCTCTGGCCATCCCTTTATTATGTGTTCCTTGACCTTGCGGATGTCCTCGTCTTCTTCATACGCTTGTATCCATTCTTGTTTGCTTATCACCCTCTCGGGGTCATCCATTACTGCCACCATCTCGTCTTCTTCGGGCATAATGTCTGGGGCACCTTCCATAGCTGCTGCTCGGCTGAGATAGTCTGCCACTTTGTTCCTCGTCCCCGGGATGTACTCCACATCGTACCGGTACTCCAGCAGTTTGAGTGTCATTTTCGCTATGCGGGGTGTGGCCCCTGCATACCCGCTTGAGGTGAGCACCTTTACCAGTGGCTTGTGGTCTGTTTTCAGCAAGAATCTTGTGCCCCATAGGAATTGGCGATATTTTCCCATCGCCCACACCACCGCTAGCATCTCTTTCTCAATCACACTATATCTCTGCTTCGTGGGTGATAGGGTTCTGGACGCGAAGCTGAGTGTTTCCACCTGTCCATCGCTCCTTTCCTGCATGAGCACAGCTCCTAGGCCTTTCTCGCTGGCATCTGTCGTCAGAATCGACCGACCATGAGGGTCATACCCTTGCAAAGGTACTGCTTGACTGATGTCCTTTTTCAGTGCCTCGAATTCCTTCTGTGTGTCTTCTGTCCATTGGTAGGTTGTTTTGTCCCTTGTTAGTTGTCGAAGGTGATGGGTCTTGGTGGCGAAGTGTGGCACGAATTTGCTGTAGTACTCGGCCATCCCTAAGAAGGACCTCACTTCCTCTGTTGTTGGGTGCGGTCGCCTTGCATATCGCTTCCACATTCGCCCTTTTGGGTGTGATGCCATGACCTCCTATTTCGTGCCCCAGGTAGGTGACTGATGTCATTCCCAGCCTGCACTTTTCCCATTCCGCCGTCAGGCCTTTGTCCTCTAGCACTGAGTACCTTCTCTAACCTCTCGTCGTGGTCTCTTCTGTCTGTCCCCATCACAAGTATGTCGGGAATTTGTGCTTCATTGCTTCCAGTACCGGCCAGCTCCCTGGCGCTGTCAAGAGGACTTGTGTGTCGCCTCCCGGATCTAGTTTGATCCCTAGATCCCCTTGGTCCATCCATCCCAGTACAGAGGGGCCTTTTCTCCGCTATGTACAGCTTGCACTCAGCTTGTCTTCCCCGGAATTCAAAGGTCAGTTTCCGGTACCCTACCATGGGTATTGGATCTCCTGTGTACGTTACCGGCCGAATGTCTGGGGGTTCCAGCTTCGGTCCCAGCGTAGGTTCGAACTGCTCCTTCCATACTGTTCTCTGGATGATGGTGTATGGAGACCCCGAGTCTATTACTATTTGGATGTTCACCCCTGCAATCGTCCTGTCGCATTGGGGTTTGCGGGTTCTCTTCCCGTCTATCCCGAGCACCTGATCCTCAATGCACAGGATCTCCACGTCTTCCTCTTGCTCTTCTTCCTCTCCTTGTATCTCTTGCTCCACATACTTCACCACGGGTCTCTTCGTTTTCCTCCGGCAGACTTTTTCGTAGTGACCCATTATGCCGCAGAACATACACTTCGCCCGGAACGCGGGGCATCTCTTGTCCTGGGCTGCATGTGCGGGACTGCCGCATCTGTAACAGGCTCCATTGTTGTCTTTTGCCTGCTTCCCCGTTTGGCCCGTCTTCCATTTCCACTTCGGGGGTCCTCTGCCCTCCTACGCCGGTTGCCTGCTTCTTCCCTGCGCGTCTGCTTCATCCACTCTGTTCACCATGACTTTGGGGACCACTTCCCGTTTTGCTGCCTCCGCACACCGTTTGGTCAACTCCGCTTTCTTCACCATCTCTATTACGTCTTTCAGAGGCGCCTCGCTATTCACCCACAGTTTATCTTGCACACTTTTATTCGTGGTATGCATGACGATTTGGTCTTTGATGAACTCATCGTGCAGGGCTCCATATTTGCAAGTCACTGCCAGTTTCTTCAAGGCTGCCACGTATTCATCGATGGTTTCTCCCGGCTCCTGTTTCCTCTGTTGGAAGTTGTACCTGTCTATAGAGACACTCACCGCCGGGCAGTAGTGGGCATCAAGGTCCTCCATGGCGTGCTTGAATACATCATCGTCCGCGTTTTGCCTAAGTGGCGGCACTAGATTCTGGTAGACTCTTATGCCTTCCGGGCCTAAATTATGCAGGAGTATTCTTTTCTTCCTCGCGCTGGGGAACTCTTCACCGTTCTCATCTTCGAGGGCCGCCAGGTAGTTATTAAAATATTCCCGCCAGTCCTCCCACTTCATTTGGGGTTCTCCCGGTCTTGGCAGAAATGGTATGAGCGCCGTTAGCGAGGAACCTTGGGTGCTCATCTCTTCCCTCCTACTTCCCTGCTCCTGCTGTCGCTTCTCTTTTGGCCCCCCTTCGCTGCTTGCTGCCGCTTCCGCCAGGGTCTCTGCGACTGGGCTTCCCGTGTGCTTATCGCAGTTGCGCGTCGTCTATAGGCCTCTGCACGTGGTCTGTACCTTGTGTTCACTGCCTCTGCCGCGCTCTTCGTGTGTGTTCTTTGGGGACCGCTCCGCTTCTTGTCCTCCCCTTTTGCTGGTTACTGTTGCCTTGGCCTGTGCTCCCTGTCGGTGGTTCAGGGTCCTTCAGCTGGTTAAGATTGCAGCAATCCCACCCTCGTCGCCACTGTAATGATGCTGGTATGTACCCTCAAGCAGCACAGGATGCAGGCTGTGTAGAACAACACTATTTATTCAGTAACTACAAATATACATTAGAGCGCCGGGCCACACAACCTTCTCGCGCTGCGGCGGGCTCTATCTCCGCGCCTCGCGGCTCGCGCATGCGCAGTGCTCCCGCCCGCGTTCTCCTCTCGCGCGCCGCGTCATCACGCAGCGTGCGAGACTAGAACGCACACTACAGCTGCCCAAAAGAAATCGTATATATGACCCCAAGTGAGGTAAAATGTTTGTACTACGGGCAAGCAGTGTGGACATAGTACTCACGCTATTCAATGCTATCGGGAGGAGCCGGTGGAGGTAAGACTCTGTTCATGGATGCTTCTCCATGATTCTGGCCCTGCGCTTCTTTTTGGAGCAGGGCAAATCACCATCTTCCATGTGAATAAATCTGCCAGAACCAGCCCCATGTCTCAGCCCAGCCCGAATTTCAGGTGTTCTATGACTTGCTGAGCCCATAGTGACGCATACAAGGAGCAAATGGTCAGGGCAGGTGAAAATACGTGGTAAGAAGGGTGTGGCCCATGTTGAGTGACATATCCAGGGCACTGTGTGTTAGGTGTCCAATGGGTCCCGTCATGTAGCCCATAAAAAACATCAGACCGTGTCCTATGATAACCCCCATGTTTGTAGATTATTCAATGTGTTCCAGGGGATATCATCCTTCAGACCACAGATATGGCTACGAACTTGGTAGATCCATTTCTGCTCCCTTAGAAAAAGGGTGTTCTCAGTATTTCGGGCTGTTAGAGAGATAGTCGGCTTGTCCTAGACTGTCCAAAATAAATCATTGTCCGTGTGCTTCTTTTATTTGTAATGTGTGGTCAGATGTGTTGTTGTCCTTTGACACCTAATTGTGGATCTGTGTTCCATTATTCTTATTTTGACTTTTCGTGTTGTCCTCCCAATGTGGATTAAACCACATGGACATTTAATCATATAAATGACGTTGTTAGAGTTGCAGTTGGTGTGCCTGCATTGTTCCCATGGGTGGGTCAATCCAATATCCACGGTTTTCGTATTGGTAGTCTAATGGCAGACGTCACATGCTCCACATCTCGTATGCCCTGTGACTGGGGGGAGTTCCCACATGTTCTCCTGGTTCGGCCAAGCAGTGGGTCTTGCAGATGCATTTCTCAGTCTGGTATGTACCAGTGAGTCACTAATGTTTTGACTTCTTTTGAACAAGAAGAGGGGTTCCTCCATTTGCGTACTATTATCCTTTTGATGCTATTGGAGGTGGTGCTGAAAGTAGTCACACAAACAGCTTTGTTAGTAGTAGGTTTGTCCACTGTCTCCAGAAGCGCTTCGCGGTTGCAGTTGAAAGGACTGCCACTCTGCTGGATTGATGCTGTGAAGGAACTGCTGCCCTGCTGTGCTGACCTGCTGCCCTCCAGCTTTGATGAGAAGGACTGGACCTGCATCTCTTGAACCCAGAATCCCAGAGTGACTCGAATGGCTAGCTTACTGTCCTCCTGATCTGAAGCCTCAGGGACACAACGGGCTTCCAATAACCTTGCACCTTCCCCTGGACTCTGAATCTGTGAGTCTACCCTGCCAAGTGGTGGCACTCCAGTCGTGGACACTGGGAAGGGGGCCTAAGGTGCTGACCAGCCTCTGTAGATCCAGCAGAACGAGGCATCACCTCTGCTGTGTGGCCCTACCCCAAACAGGACTAATGCATCGCTGCTACTGTTTGGATCGGAGCCGACACAGAGACCTGCTTAGCATCGCACCCCGCATTACCTTTGAAACCGCTGCTGAGGGACGCATCCTTAGTGGAGGTCCTCGCATCCCTGTAGGTGGCAGCCTCTGTGAAGACTCCTTACTCGGCATCGCAGCCACACCTCTTCGGATCCCACGCATCGCCCCAATTGCGCAGTGCATTCCAGACGCTAGTCTATGCATCACAAGCCCTAGTTGACGGGATCCTCGATGAGGATGCGGGATCTCACATTGCAGCCATGCTGCATCTTGGAACTGAAGCATCACTTTGGCTGCGCAAAGCCTCTTAATACGGTTCCTCGCAACTGTCGGCAAACCAGGATTTAAGGTACTTTGTTCAGCGGGCCTAACTGGGTCCCTGTAGCCGACCTGTGCTCCATCGCAGTCGGACTGAACTTGTGACTTTGTCCTAGTCCGGCGTGACCAGACATCCACAGTTGGTGCTTTGTGCTTGGCACTATTTTAACAAAAAATATTCTAAATTGAATATCTCCAGTTCTACTAATTGGATGTTTGTTGTTTTGGTATTGTTTCATTCATGAAACATTTCTCTATGTTTCTAAATCTATTGTGGGCAGCTTTTGTGGTGTGTTGTCAGTGTGCTACTATTTAAAGTGTTTTACAAATACTTTACACGTTGCCTCCGAGTTAAGCCCGACTGCTCTGTGCCTAGCACAGGTTCATTTTGGATTTACTTGTGAATTCACCCTGAGAAGGATCGTGGCTGCTACTTAGCCAGGCTCACACCCTCGTCAACCAACAACCCAATTTTTTATATATTGGAAAAATAAACTAATGCTATTTCACATGAGGAGTGAGAGGAAGCTGCACAGTTGTATGCAATTTTTCAGAATTTAGCATGAAGTATTTTCAAAGGATGAAAAAGTGAAGCAGATGTGGTTGCCCCATTATGCAGCTATGTGAAACTACATTGTGAATTAAGCATAAATGCAAATAATACCTTAATTTTGAGAGGTGAAAAATATCTACTAAGAGGGAGTGAAAAGAAAATTGAATAACCTTGACCATGATGGACACTTAGGGCACTCACTTACCATAAGACACTTTAAAGACAAGTGTGGTGGCTAGGTATGAGTAATTGTATAAAAAGAATGGATAGAAAAAACTTTAGGAACTAGAGCTCTCGGTGCGATTTCTCCTGATGGTCAACCGAATCGGGACCCACACCCACCCCCCTAGGCCATGTCAAAACCTCAATCATCTTGGATGACAAACTCATGATGACCAAACAGGTGAACGTAATAACCTCTTCCTGCTTCTGTATATTCTCCTCTAGATATTCTAATGGCTTCTTACAAACACCAGACACACAGTCACCCAGCCCAACATCATCAGTAGAGTGTACTACGGTAGCGCACTCTACACCAGTATCTCAAACCAACTCATACAAATACCACTGCCAGCCTCATCAGCAACATCCCCCGCAGTGCACACACCATGCCCCACCTCAGATAGCTACATTGGCTACCCATCCAGTGCGACTGCTAACTCAAACTGCTCGCCCACGCCAACAAAGCCCTCCACAATGCCGGACCTTCATACCTCAACCGCTGCCTTAACTTCCACCATCTAGCTAGGCAACTGACTCCGCCACTCTCTGCCTTGCACAGATACCACACATCAGCAGAAGCAAAATAGGTGGATGGTCTTCTTCCTACATCACAGCCAAAACCTGGAACAACCTTCCTCATCACATCAGGACCTCCCCATCTCTACTAGAGTTCCTCAAAAAAATGAAGACCTGGCTGTTCGACTTGGAGCTCCGATCGGACTACACATCTGCTCTAGTGCCTGGATACCCCTTTGAGTGATGAGTGTGCTATACAAATCCTTATAACATGACATAACATGAATTAGTCCAACCAATATCTTTTGTTTCTGCAATAACATTCAGAATTTTGGTCATACATGCATTTTTTTATCGTTACTTTATATTGGTAAAAAGATGGGATGTGCTATATAGTGACATTTTAGACATTTCATTTGGTTGATCTATATATTTATTCACCAAAACATATTTCCATTTCAAAGTCGTGGCTGGCATTAATTGCGAGTAGGGGGGTAGGGGGAAGCGTGGGGAAGGTAGGGTTAAAAAACGTACCTGTCCTGGCTGGGTCCTGCGTTTTCTCAGCCTGCTCCTGATCTCCTGCCTCCAGCAGGAACAGGAAGCAGGCAGCCTCTCCTCCCCCCCCCCCCCCCCCCAAGCAAATCACAACGCTGCAATGGTAGCGTTGTAATTGGTGGGGACTGAGCCCAGCCAGGGGCTTGCGGGGTGGCCATTTTCTCCACATAGGCTGCATTGCAGCCTGCATGGAGAAAGGGCAGAGTGGGCATGACTTGTTTGGGCAGCCCCAGAGGGCTGACCAAACAGTCACCGCGCCCTCAGGAGTGGGTACACCACTCCTCCCCTGCTCGCAGATCAGCCCCGCCGGCCCACAACCAAACCCTTCTGCTTTCTCGCAGTGCGAGAAGCAGAAATATAAAATCGTAGTTATTACCATTTTAGGTTTCTGCTTCTTGCACTGTGAGAAAGCAGTGGGGCAACGCTCCTCCACCCTAATGGAGGAGCCGCCCCTGCCACTTCAGCCACATTTACCGTATAATTCTGGTTGGAGGAAAGTAGAGTGATATTCTTTTATGTTAACCCACTTGGGTAAAATACATATGTTATTCATTTTGTAAACATTTTTTTCAGTTGTTATTATTGTGAACAAAAGAATGTTATATTGTACTAATTTGTGGAAATTTCTACCATGATCAATTGTCATGACATCATGGGAACCAGCGATCTCTGAGGTCACAGGATTCCAAGGGTCTCTATGACTGTTGACCGAGAGCAGGTGAGGAAACTCCTGTGGTGGTGTTGGTGATATATTAAACTTCAAATAGTACATTATCCAGTCATCAGTGCTTACATAAAGTTACATCTAGTTTCCCTATTAATAAAATACCATAATGAAGTGACATCTTCAACTACAACAATATGGACCCTGCGAGTAGAGCTTCCTTGCTGAAAAGACCGCATAAGAATTAAACTCTACCTTCAAAGAGGAGTGCACGAAAATTAGTGAGAGGGTGAAGATTGCATTGTAAGTGGTTTACCTGAAAGGGTATATGCAGCAAAATGTTGGACAGCAGATACTTTTGAGAATGAGACATTATTTTCATTGCATTTTCAGAGAAGCTAGTGCATGTGTATGTCTTTATTTTGTGAAAAAGCTGTATATCAACAAGATGGTATCATGATGGCAAAGAAAACCAAATGGCACCCTGGGGCATTACCTTGGACCTCGTGCCCTGGGTGCCATGTTGCCCCCATGGGTGCCATGCTGGCCCGGGGGTGCTATATTACCATTTACCTCTGTTGTTGACATAATAGACCACCAAGGAAATTAATATTGCTGGATGTAAAGTTCTGTCGCTAGAATATCTTTGCCCGAATATTGTCTGGCAAACATATTATGCTCTATTGTGTTTTTTGCTGAATGCATTTGATTTTCTATCCAACAGGGAGCACATTACTGGAAAGGTCAAGAATAAAAGGACAGTTAGAAGATGCAAGCAGGACATATCTCCTAAGTCAGGGGGCAGTGGTCCTATCTTATAAATGATATCACTCAGGATTTTAACACCCATGAGGCATAGTGCCTGCATAAGTGCAATGCAACATCCTTTGTACTGGTATCATTGTGGGTGCAGTACTACAGACATAACAACATCCAACCTACTAATCATTGCATGAAGGTGTTGAAGTTGTTGTTGATTCCCAGTCCATAAAATTATTTCCAGTACCACCAGATTTCATAAACTTGTGGGGGCAGCCTCCACACCACTGAACCAATTCCTCCCTGTGAGCTGTTGCTCTCTGCTTGGCATCATGGAGAACCCCCAAATATTATATACAAAAATATTGCCACATTGGAGTTAATAATAAAAACCACCAAATAGCAAAATATTTTAGTAGGCAATACTCAAAACTTGATATTTTACTCAAACTACAGTTCTGGACATGATATGCTAATGTGCAACTAGACAGAAAGATGGCAACTCAATCTAAGATTCTACCTCGAAGCCCACACTTTAAGGTAGTATTAAAATAAATATAATGCAGTCATTTGTTTCAAAGTCTATGTTGAGATAGAGCTGAAGGGGGTGCTTGAAGCCTTTCACAAGTTGAATGTTGGGTTTCTCAATGCAACAAGCTTCTCTATTAGAGATACATCCATTTTCTAATCATCATCCTTTCATTACAGGTAAAAGGCAGTTTGGGGATGAATATTGTCAGCATCATCTGTGCTGGCACTGAAATAATTATTGTTCCAATGGATCTAGCAGTTGATACTGCCAATCGCTGTCCATATGGATTTTGTGTAAGTAAACCATATCAAAGTCAGATATTACTATATTGACTGGGGCTTGTTTGTTCTTACATCATCTTGTTCCATTATTCATTACTTACAAATTCTCCATAGTAAATGAATGATAAGCTGGTTAATTTAGAGCTGGGAGAATGTGGAGTATCAGCAAAAAAATTGCATATTTACTGCCTGTCAAACTTGCAGTTCTTCCACGCCATTTAGACATGAGGGAAGAGGAGAGTTTGCACCAACAGGCTCAGCTGAGGCTGCTGGTGCAAACCCTTGACCTAATGGCCTGTCTGCCCCTGGGCTGCCAAGGCATAGGGACAGGCATCCAGAGCTATTAAGGGTGGGAAGACCATCACAAGAGTTCTGTGCCCGGGACTCCCATGCAAGGTGGTCCCGGGCTAAGGAAATAAACCAGTGGCTTCAACATGTAGTGAGAAGGCTCTATACACATTGGGTCAAAGATTGCTTGTTTTAAAAAAAAACTCTCGTACAGAAACGCTGATCAGTATCAAAACAACAAGGTTGCCCGCTTGGAAATTCCTTCTCCTACACTTTAGACACTTCACTGTCTATTCCATTGAAGGCTTCAAAGTCCCCTGAGCTAGTGGGCTGGCTGACTGTCTGCAAAACTAAAGTGAGTCCAAAAGTGTTCTACCCATCACAGGCTTTCACTTGTAGAAATGTTTTCTGGGTTAGGATATATCCTACAAAGCTTCACCATTATAGAACCCTAACTTGACACATGAATCAAATTTAACATCACAAATAGCTGGTAATGTATCTAGTTATTAATGATGTAAATACAAAAAATGTGTGATATCAGTAAAACACAAGGTAAATGGCAAGCTAAGTCTTTCAGCTGAGATTAACAAATGAGTTCCATTAATTTTGGTAGCATTAACATCTTCTTATAACCCTAGTATATCTCAATGATGATTAAGCACAAAATAATGTGGAATATTGAGTAGTTTGCACTAGCAGTATTGCCAAGCATTTATACTGAATGGGATACAGAATTATTTAGAGCATGAATAAGACAGTGGTAAAAGAAGGAGAAGGTAATTGAATGGCTTTTGAAGCCTATGCCACAAAATCGGTGCATCGCAGCTATTCGAGCAAGTGCCTGAGAAAAACTCAATGCTGTGATCCTGAATTAAAAAACAAAAGAGACAGATATATTTAAATATTTATGGGGTTAGATATACATTGGGACCTCAAATTTGGAGCATTCACAGTTAATAGGTGTTCAAAATTACACAACTGTAAGGGAGACTGAAATACTATCTGTAAGAAATTGGGTTACTGGTTGAGGGGGGTGAAACCCTAGTCAAGCTGCAATCACAATCCTTGTCAGGATGAGGCACAAGAAAACCGCAAATTATCCTGGGCTCAACCCTCTGGTATCTTGGCACAGAGCAGTCAGGCTTAACTCGGATGCAATGTGTTAAGTATTTATGTAGCACTTTAAACAGTAATAGTGTGAAAAAACACAACACAAAAAATTTAATAAATGAAACAAGACCAGAACAAAAATCCTATCCGTAGAATCTGAGATGTCACAAGTTTTCAGTGACAATTGCACCAAAAAGTCGGACCGGTACAAAGTCACAAGTTCTGGCCAACAGCAATGGAGCACAGGCTAGCTACAAGGACCCAGATAGGCCCACTGAACAAGAGTACCTTAAATTGTGCTCGCAGAGCGTTGCGGCCTCCAGGGCCGAGGATGCTTTGCACAGCCGAGGCGATGCATTGATGCAAGCTCCTGCATTACGTTTAGGATCCTGTCACAAGTGCTTACAATGTGAAGCCTGGCATCGAAGATGCATAACGCAGCCGAAGCGATGCACCAGTTCTGAAGAGCTGTGAGACTGCGATGCGAGAATCTGCATCATCAACAAGGGATTTGTGATGTTAGAGCCTGCATCAGGAAAGCTCTGAGCAGGCGGCAATTTCTATGCAGGCTGTGAGGTCGATGTGGAGATCTTGTGTCAAGAGAACCCTCACAGCAGATGGGATGTGTTAGTCCTGCTCTGGATTACCCCGCTCAGCAGACTGTATGCTTCGGTTCTGCTTGGTACACAGTTGGGCTGGTAGATCACCTTCAGGCCAACTTCCAAGGGTCCAGGACTGAGGTGGCCCCACTTAGACTCATAGATGGCAGGTGTTGAGTTCAAATTTGTTGGAGCCTTCTGTCCCTGAGGTTCTAGTCAAGAGTCATGCCAAATAGCCCTTAGATTCACTCTAGGGTCCTTGGTTTCAACAGATGCAGTTCCAGTCTTTCTGACCCAGCCAAGAGGACCGTAGGCTGCAGGTCAGCACATAAGGGCCGCAGTATCTGCAGAGCAGCATCCACAGGTCAAGAAGTATACTGAAGAGTTGGTGCCTGGGGTTCCCTATTTATACCTGGGCCTTCCTTTGAAGTTGGAGAAGCTTTTAGAGGTTTCCCTTTTAGTTCCACAGGCTTCCTGTGTCATGTCCTTTAGGCTAGTCCTGTCATGTATACCCCTTTTTACATACATTGTCCTATCCACACGACAATAACGGTTCTGAACAGTTGACCTTTTACCTAGTAGCTCACTTCTGTCTCATCGACACCAGCTCTTAGTATTCTATTCTTATCCCTGTACATGACGTACATAAACATATCCTTAGGCACAGCATAATTACTCTGTACAAGGGTCACCACCTTTTTTTCATCCTTGGCCAACAGCCAGCTGTGCATGATCGCATTTGTTTGGAAAAACATTCATGATTGTTTTTAAAACATTTATGATTGTTTTCAAAACATATCGATTCTAGAAGAAAGCTCGAAGTGACCACTCTAGTATATAAGACCCTCATTCCCCCTGCAAATTAGAGTAGAATTCCTTCCAAGCTGACACGTGGTCCTGCATGCTGAATCTTCGACACCCAGCAGTCTGACATTCCTTGAGGGGGTATCATCCTTGAAGCAGAGACGGGGTCCTTCATTCTCAACCATCAGGTGAGGGGGATGGTTCTTCCCTCGGGGATTCTTGGCTACATACATTTATATATACATGCTACACATACAGATCTAGGCTAAGTACATTTAGGCAAATTACTTGGGGCGCACATTTTAGGAATATGTAAGTGCTACTGTTAACTGAGCTGCATATGTTAATCTTATTAGCACTATGGTAGAAATGTATCTACTATTTACTATATTGGTCCTTAAAATCTTTCATATGCTTCTGTCTACTGATGGACGCAGCACATATGTTTTACACAAAAATGACGCTGGCCCAATGAATACTTATTGAAACGTCCTAATCTGAGAATACACAAGCACGAGTGACTGAGCAAAAAGTAATGTACTGTTTTCCATGATCCCTGAGGAATTGGGGTTGTCATGTTCAGTGGTTGCCAGAACTTCCTACACCACTGTAAGATACAGGGAGATGGTAGTGGCACTGTAGAGCTAGCTGGTCTAACGGCATACATATCCTGTGGGGTGACCAGAAGCAGTTGGGACACGAAACCCTTAGTTTAGGTCATCCAAAACGCGCAGGTCCTGGGGTTTCCTAGGAACTACACAACACCTGCTTTCTCTGCCCTGGCTCCAGACTAACTACAGGCGGTATGCAGCCCTTTGTGTAGAGGCAGGACACAGCCTATTCAAGTGTAAGAAGGGCTTTGCCCAGCTCTGCCCTCCCATCCTGCCATTGATGGCCAATCCAGGCATACCTAGGCTCCTATTGTGTGTGGCTGCCTTTGAGGAAAACCCAAAACCCAACTACTAACTATACCCAGTCATGTGACCCAGAGAAAAGCTGAATGCACTTGATGGGTAAAGAAGGAAAATGCCAACTTTCTAAAAGTGGCATTTCAGAATTGTAATTTTAAAATCCGACTTCACCGTGAGAGAGGGGTTTGCATTACAATTCCAAAGACACCAAATTAGAACTGGTTACCTGCTCTCATTTGGAAATGATCACCTATTAAATGCAATAAGGTAACTCCAAGGTTATCCAATGGCAGAGGCAGGCCGTGCAGTAGGGAAACACAAATGTAAGTTTTTTAAAACTAAACCATGCATATCCCATTGTTTAAATACACTGTACCTTGCCCTCTTGGCAGTCCAGGATCTGCCCAAGAGGTGACTTACATTTTTTAAAAGGAAGGTATGGGTTGGGCAAAAGGTTTATATTTTGCCAGGTCACAATGGCAGTTTAAAACTGCACACACAGGCTGCAATGGCAGACCTGAGAAATGTTTAAAGTGTTACTTCAGTGGGTGACACTGTCATTGCTGCAGGTGCACTAGCAGCATTTATTTTACGGGCCCTTGGCACAGGTAGACTCACTTTACTAGGGACTTAGAAGTATATTAAATATGCCAATGGGGTATAAGCCGATGTTACCATATTTTAAGGAGAGAGCACAAGTACTTTAGCACTGGTTAGCCTTGGTAAAGTGTGCAGAGTCCCAACTCCAGCATAAACAAAATCCGCAAACAGGAGGGCTGAAGGGCAAACTGTTAGGAGGAAAACCACGCCAAGGATGGCAGGTCAAGCACTAGCCAACATACATATAAAAAAGACAAGAATTACAGATGTTTAGGAATTTTACTCATTTTACAAGAGGGCTATATTTCAGCTTTCTGAGTAACATTTAATGGTAACTATGCATTTTATAAACATGTGGAATTCTCTAAACCAGGATTGTCCAATGAAGTTTCAGGAGGGCCGGATTCAGGCAACAATTTCAGGATATCCACTGACTATGTACATTATTTCCAATTTAATAATATGTAATTTTATCTTATGACAATATCCTAACCATCTGACCATCGATTACCTCTCCTGTAACTATTTCATATTGCTCTAAATCTTTTCAGGTACAGGTGTTATGTTGTTGCCTATTTGTAGGAGGCTGGCTCTATATATGCTATACCAAAGTAAGATATAGTGTGCACAGAGTACGAGTCCACAGAGGTATAACAGAGACTAAATTAGAATAGTACTAACCGCTGTCTTTGTGGTAGTGTGGGCGAGCAGTTAGGCTTTTCCATAGAGGGTGTGTTAAGCATTTGTTTTCACTCAATCCAGGACTGATACACACACTCAGACAGAATCAAGACTAATTAGGCAAGTATAAACAAAAGTATACTTATGTTTTTTTTTAGAACCAAGCGAGACTTAGCACAGATAAGTAACATACACTTCTCAAATGCAAGACTGTTCAAGGAAATGCAGTTGTGGTTGAATTTGCAGTTGTTACAGGTTTGTACTACTTTGAAATGCAGTTTGAATTACACAACTACTTTCCGATTACTTTTGGATTACTTTTGATTACTTTGAGTACTGGGGTGGTATGCCTAGATATCACACCGTAGGTTCGTGCAATACAAGTTAAGTACAACTTTTTAAACTTTGAAAATCAGTTCACTTTTCTCCATATACTAACAGTTACACTCATTTTTAGACCCAAAACCTTATAAGATGGGTTCCTATGGGGGAAAATGGTTATCAATTCAATAATCTTTATTCTCGGTCATTTAGACCATCAAAGATAAAAATACAGTACATTTTGTTTTAAAAAATTGGGAGTTAACAATGTTTTAAGCAGATTCAATCACTCAATAACCTTCAAAAATTTCATAGTTCAAAACATTAAAAAACATTAAAAGAGTCATAAAAGATACACCGATGTCTTAATACTTTAAACAGAGGCCCCCGCTTTTAAGATGCGAGATCGAACATACCACATGGCCATTAAATACTTTGATAGTGCAAAAACAATCGGAGGTGACAAGTCAGTTTTGAGGATTCTAAACGCGGGCAAATATTTCCTAAAGCCCATGTTTTTAAGAATAGGTAGAAGCCAGTATCTCCTCGCTCTTTGGTAAGCTCTGCAAAAGAGAACCACATGTTGGTCACTCTCATGAGGGCATGTGCAGGCAGGACACTGCTCTTCCACTGAGGGCCTGGACCAAGAACTGGTGAAGGCCCTCAAAGGGAGAGATCCGTATCTCCATTGTAGGTATAATTTTCTTGCCAGCACAGGACCCATTCCATCCAATACACTTTCCATTTGGTAGGAATCTTTCAGTTGTATAAATATGTGGGTCAGTGATCCCACCCGTGTATTATCTATATCAGTGGTCAACTTTGACTGATAATAGAATTGTGAAAGTGCCTTTCGAGAGGTCCTCTTACATGAGTTAGCAGGGTCGATCCATAATTCGGAAAGACCTAAGCTTTCACATGTACTCCTTATATATTTTAACCAGGGGATATTGCAAATATTTGGTAAAGCCATAAACTCTTGGAGCTCTCTTCTGTAATCACCCAGTTCCTGGCTGCTCCATATTCTTCGCCAAAAGGCCAGGGGCTTCAGCCCTAACTCCTCGGCAATTGGCCTTAGACCTAGATCCAATCTCAGGGGAAACAGTGGGGTACTCGAAGGGAGGGCCACTAACTGCCTAAGAAACCTGTTCTCAGTAGTTGTTAGATTTTTTGCAGAAACATGGCCCCAAAGTTCCGCCCCATATACGACTGAGCCCCGAGCTTGGGATTTGTAAATCTGTATCATAGGGCCCAGTGGGCGATATATAGATTTACCCGCCATTCTTAGAATTCCCCCCGCCTTCTGTGATAATTTCAAATTTGCCTTAGTCAGATAAGTCCCCCATGTCATTTTCTCATTCAGGGTAACCCCCAAATATTGGAATGTGGAGACCCTCTCCAATCGCACCTTGCCTAGGAGAGGGTTTGGACGTGTTGAAGGTGTTTGGTTCAAAATCATAAATTTTGTCTTGGAGGCGTTGATTTCAAGACCCCTCTCAGTACAAAATTCCAGGAACCCGTCCACTATCCTTTGAATTCCCATGGGGGATTTGGAGAGCAGCAGGGTGTCGTCTGCAAACATTACAGCAGGCACCCTGCTGCCGTTCAATTTGGGAGCGTCGATGTCTTTTAACCTGGACAAATGGGCGATTACCCCGTTGACAAAGAGGCAGAACAGGGTGGGTGCTAATACACATCCCTGCCTCACCCCCCTGTCAACGGGGAATCTTTCTGTTAAGCCCCCCATCCGGCCACACCTGACCTGCGCAAAGTTGTCCTGGTGTAATTTAATCAGTATAGCCAGGATGTCTAACGGGACTCCCATGTCGCCGAGGACGTTCCAGAGTTTGGATCTAGGCACCAGGTCGAAGGCAGCCCGCAAATCCACGAATACCGTGTACAGGCTGCCCCCTTCCAAAAGTGCCGTCCTCCAGTAAATAAGACTAAGGCGAAAAATTTGATCGGTAGTGGATACCCCCTTTCTAAACCCAGCCTGGTAGGGGCTCATAATAGCGGTCTCCTCTGTCCAATTCTGCAGACGGTCTAGAATAAGCCTCCCAAAGAGTTTCTGCGACACATCTATCAAGCTGATGGGTCTGTAGTTGGATGGGAGCAGAGGCGAGCCTTTCTTGAAGATCGGAACCACCTCTGCGCCCAGCCAAGTACAAGGCACATCCATGCCCTTGAGAATCGCATTAAATAGCGCCAAAAAATAGGGGGCCCATATATCTGGCTCGTGTTTGAAGAGATCACCTGGGAGGCCATCCAAGCCGGGTGCCTTTCCCGCTGACAAGCCTGTTATAGCAAGCCGGACTTCCTTTATAGTGAATGGATCCCCTTCCTTGCAATTGTAGACCGACGGGATAGTAGTGCAGCTGCCGTGGCCTGGCACCTCTGAATACAGAGACTGGAAATGCTCCTGCCAGGTCTTGGAAGAAATATTTGGCTCTATTGCCGAAACAAGTTCCTCAGAGCCTGAGTTGACAATTCTCCAGAACTTCCGTGAGTCCATGGAGGTTGGAGCACTAGCAAGTTTTTCCCATTTGTTCTGGTCCCAGTCAATTTTAGCATTAGTAATTAACTTCTTATATTCACGTCTCTTGGTTTGAATCTCCAACCTGCTATTGCGGTTCTTGATGCTCGACAAGAGATCTCTCCTTGCCCTACGGCACGCCGCATTGTACCAGGTGCACTGATTCCTTCCTCTTCCCCTCCTTGGACCATTGTTAAATAGATCCACAGATAGGGTCTTTACGAGTTCTTCATGAAGTAGCCAAATTTGTTTATTATTGACCCCTGTACTAGATTCAGTACTCAAAAGCGCTATTTTTTCCAAGGTGGGAATAAGGCTATTATAAAGCCGGGGGAGTTTATCTGCGCTAGTTACTATTTTTTCCCACTTAATTCTTCTCCTATTGTTCTCTAGAACCAGGTCAGGGTGTGTCTTATACAATTCTGCTTCCCCGCAGCCCCGACCAGGGAGGAGAAAGTCCAATTCCAGGGCATTATGGTCGCTGTCTTCTCTGTCGGTGACCCTAAAATCAATGACATGCGACCATGAGGATAATTGCACTAAGATGTAATCAAGTCTTGATTCCCTGCCCTTCCGATTAAATGTGGGTTTGCTCGGGATATCAATTTTAACTCGCCCGTTGCAAGCCCTAACTCCATGTCTCAAAGTTAGGGCAGTAATCTGTACTGCCAATGGGCTCCAAGCTTTTGGCGAAATGGATTCTATCGGTGGTACTCGCCATCTTGCCTCTTCCTCTAGGCATGCCCCATCTAAGAGACCTGGTAGGGGTTCATAGTGTGAATTCAAATCCCCACCCACTACGAAGGGGAACCCCTTGGGCAATTCAGCCAAAAGATCTGTGAGTTTGTCAATAGTAGGGGATTCCTGCGAAGTGGCGACTGGTCTCGAGTAGACATTCACCGCCGCTAATCTGCAGCAGTGGGACCATTCCAGTAGAACCACTAGTATATCTTATGAAACCACTGGAAAACGCGTAGCTTTGCATCCCAAATGAACTGCGACCCATGTTTCAAGTCCACCTGATGGGCGCCCCCTTCCCCCCCATTTCGCGGGAATAGAGAATACTGCAAAGCCCTGTCTCGCATGCTCCTCTCTCTCCCAGGTTTCCTGGAACATACATAGGTCTTTGGAATCAATATATTCAATCCATTCCAGGGAATCGGACTTATTTCCCAAACCCGCCACATTCCATGATAATATTTTTAGTGGCAGGGGCCTATAACTCGGAGTAGTGGTAAGGGTACAAACGTTCCCTTTATCACTAGTCATAGTCTCTGTGTGTGACAGGGAGATGCTTGTTTCTTCCCCCGCATTATGAAATATATTGCTGGCGGAATTGCTCAAGGGCACATGGTGTTCCAGGTGATTGGGCAGTTCTATTTCTTGACTGGTTTCGTCCGCAGTCTCCCATGCTACAAAATTATTAGACTTCCCGCTTGCATCTGTAGGCAGTCAGTCGACCATGTCTAGTAGGCTGTAACTATTCTGGGTTGGAAGATAAAATTGCTGGTAGGGTTCCCAGGAAGAATGATTATGCTGACCTAGGCCCCAATTGCCGCCTCTCCTGTGGTAGATTTCCCAACCCTCTTCAGCCATATTGGAGGAATAATGGGCTAACTCCTCTTCGAGAGTTGGGTAATACTCTCCAGCCTCTTGATGGTCCCCCGCCCAATCTCTCCGGATGTGAGTGATTGCACTATGCACAGCTCTTGAGGCACAGCCGGGAGCAGGGCACTGAGAGCTCATTTTTTAAGCTACTTGAGTTAAAAACTGTACTGAATTGTTTTAATTTGCGCCGTATTTGAATCCCCTCCTACTCAGCAGAGTGTTTGCTGACGTAGGTTCAACTTCCCTGCAGAAGCGGCGGGATTGGCCGGTTGCTAGGCCACGCCCACCTCCGTAGCCACGCCCCCTCGGACCTAAACGCGCGCTGATCAAGAGCGCTGCGTCTGATTGCACTATGCACAGCTCTTGAGGCACAGCCGGGAGCAGGGCACTGAGAGCTCATTTTTTAAGCTACTTGAGTTAAAAACTGTACTGAATTGTTTTAATTTGCGCCGTATTTGAATCCCCTCCTACTCAGCAGAGTGTTTGCTGACGTAGGTTCAACTTCCCTGCAGAAGCGGCGGGATTGGCCGGTTGCTAGGCCACGCCCACCTCCGTAGCCACGCCCCCTCGGACATAAACGCGCGCTGATCACGAGCGCTGCGTCTGATTGCACTATGCACAGCTCTTGAGGCACAGCCGGGAGCAGGGCACTGAGAGCTCATTTTTTAAGCTACTTGAGTTAAAAACTGTACTGAATTGTTTTAATTTGCGCCGTATTTGAATCCCCTCCTACTCAGCAGAGTTTTGCTGACGTAGGTTCAACTTCCCTGCAGAAGCGGCGGGATTGGCCGGTTGCTAGGCCACGCCCCCTCCGTAGCCACGCCCCCTCACGCCTCCCCTGGACCCTGGACCCTCCTCTCTGCCATTAAGCATGTGTCCCCACCGGAAGCGCAGCGGACGAGCGCAGCGGGCGCGACGATTGCGCGCCGAAGGCGCGCATAAGGCAAGCTCGTCTGCGCCGAGGACGGGCCAAGGGCTACCCCCCCTGCTGCTCCAGTCCCACGATCAGCTACCAATTCGGTGAGACTCATCTACACCTCTGCCGAACTACTTGACCTCAGGCACGTAGCTGATTTTCCTCATGCTCTACCACATCTAGGGTATACCAATCCCATCCTAGGCCCATACCAATGTCCTATTTGCAGAAAGGAAACCCTTAAACCCGCAACAACTGTCCCACTACTGGTTCAAGCAGCGCTAATAAATGCCAGATCCCTCCCCAAACACAAGCTAGAAATTGCCGACTTGATTGACACGCATAAACTGGATCTCTTATTCATTACAGAGACATGGGGGGATGAAGCCTCCGGCCCAGACTTCAGAGCTGCCACCCCTATCAACTACAATGTATGCAGACTAGACCGGCCTAAAAATAAAAAAGGTGGAGGCATAGCAATAATCTATAAAAACGAGTTTAAGCTCACAACGACGCAATCTAATTGTCCTGAATACGAGGCTTTCTTTTTCACACTAGGCCTCTCGGCCAAGTCATCGCTTAAGGGCATGCTAATCTATCGCCCTCCTGGGTCAAGATCCAAGTTTCTAGCCAACATAGGCAATATGATTGAAGCAGCTGCAGGCTCCCCTCACTTCACCATACTAGGTGACTTTAACTTTCACTTAGAAGCCTTCAACGACCACGATACTACGCAGCTAACTACAGACTTAGCAGCTGCCGGCCTGCTGCAATTGATAAAATCTCCCACGCACCAAGCAGGCCACACACTAGATGGTCTATTCACCAACAGTCCCTTTATAACCGTTACCCAAGTAATCCCCCTGATCTGGACAGACCATGCAGCGATCTGTTTCTCTGTTGAAATTAATCCGACCAAACCTCCTACTACAACCTCCTCTCAATTTTCTTACAGAGACTGGAAAAACATCAATCTAGCTCATTTAACAGAGATGATGCAGGAAGGTCATATCCCCAACGAACAGGACCCCACTATAGCGTCTTCTAATTACTTGACAAACCTAAACACGGCCTGTAACAAACTAGCCCCGATCAAAATTTCCCACCGCAACAGGAAAATACCATCAGCTCAGTGGTTTACAGAGCCCCTTCGGATTCAGAGACAGTATTGCAGGAACCTTGAAAGGCAGTGGCGCCGCCACTATAGCCCTGCAGACAAAATGACCTATAAAAACGCCCTTTCCATCTACAAAAGACTTATAGTTTCTGAAAAAAGTCGCTACTATACGTCACAAATCAACCAGGCGAAAAACTCGGTAGGAGAACTATTTCAGGTGGTTACAACTTTGTCCAATCCCCCCGCCGCGCGCCTAGAAGGCTCTCAGTCTCTATCGGACGCTCTGGCCAGCTTCTTTGAGGAGAAGGTTAGTTCCATTTTCCTCACCTTCTCTCATTCCTCCCCTTCCCCCTCCCCTATGGCACTTCCCATCAATACTCCTCCCATCTTTTCATCTTTCGACACCATCAACCAGGAACGCATTCAACATCTGGTAGCCAGCACCAAATCTGGATCCCCCCTCGACCCATGTCCCCCTGCTATCCTGAATCTCATCCCAGAAGCGATTTCTCCCGTGTTGTCCACTATCTGCAATGCCATGTTTTCAACAGGCATCTATCCATCGGTTTGGAAGGAGGCTATTATTAAGCCTCTTCTAAAAAAGCCAACTCTGGACCCTCTTCTCCCCGCCAGTTATAGACCTATCGCCTGTCTCCCCTTCCCAGCCAAGATTTTCGATAAAACAATGAACATCCAGCTTTTGAAATTCATTAATGACAACGATCTACTTGATGACACCCAGTTTGGCTTCAGACAGGGACACGGAACGGAGACAGCACTGCTTAAAGCTGCAGATGAAATCAGAGCAACGATGGACAAGGGTGGAGCGGCGGTCCTAATACTTCTGGACCTTTCCGCTGCATTTGACACGGTCGATCATGTCACTCTGATCGACCGTGTCTCGGCTTTAGGAATAAGAGGCAAGGCCAAAGATCTTATTGCTTCATTCTTGGCCAATCGCCCTCAGACAGTCAAGATGGGTAATTTCACCTCCCAGACCTTCTCCCTCCCATGCGGAGTCCCACAAGGCTCCTCGCTAAGTCCGACGCTTTTTAATATCTATGTATCGGACTTAGCGAGGGTGATAAAATCGCATGGAATTGCCCTTACAACGTACGCCGACGATACTCAACTAGTATTATCGGTGCACAATAATGGAACATCTGTCGCAGCCAACTTCCAAGAGGGAATGAAGGCGATAAGCTTCTGGATGTCATCAAATTGCCTCAAACTTAACTCTGATAAAACGGAGGTGATGACATTCGGGAACTTGCAGCCGGCATGGTCCCCACAGTGGTGGCCATCTCAGTTGGGTCCCCCCCCCCCAACCGGTAGTCAAGGTCCGTAATTTGGGAGTCACTTTTGACAATAAGTTGACTTTCCTCCATCACGCCAACGCTGTGGTATCATCTGCCTTCTACACCCTAAAAAAAATAAAAAAAAATACTTCCTTACTTACCACAGTCCGCGGGCAAAACACTTATCAGCACCTTAGTGTTCTCAAGAACCGATTATTGTAACTCCCTTCTTCTGAACGCTCAGGAAAGGGTACTCAATAAACTCCAGACGGTGCAAAACGCCGCGGCCAGAACCCTACTACACATCCCCAAATTCACCTCCACGTCTCCTTACATCAAAGAGCTACATTGGCTCCCTATTAGGAGCCGAATCAAATTTAAGGCTCTTTGTATAGCCTACAAAACTCTGAACAACTCCGGACCACAGTTCCTAAAAAAAGCCCTCTGCCCAGTGGAACAACCTAGGACCTTACGATCGTCCTCAGCCTACTTGTTGAAAGTCCCACGGACAAGAAAGGCCAGCTGGGGAGATAAATGTTTTACTATCGCTACTGCCAAGCTGTGGAATACACTACCACTCCACATCAAAACGGCCCCTACGCTGCTCAAGTTCAGAAAGAGCCTTAAAACATGGCTGTTCTCTGCCTAATTCCCCCTCATCGCAAGAAGTGAGTTCTGCAACGATAGCGCCGAGACACCCGTACGGTTATTTGCGCGCTTTAAAAATTGCATAAAATAAATAAAATAAATAAATGGGTGTTGATTTCAGGGTACCCTTGATGTTGTCTACTAGGGTGATAAAGGACTCCCCTTTTTTTAAAGTCTCCCCTCCCAGCCGGTCTTTGTATCTGAGCCCCCCCAGATCTCATCCTCCCTATCATATGCTAGAGGTGGGTAAAAAAAGGAGAGGGGTAGGGATTGGATAATAGTCCCCTCTTCCTTAGCGGTCCATCCACAAATATAACGGACGGTCCTCTGGTCTTTAAAATTAACTATGACGCAGTCACCATTTATGGATTTAGTTAAGCTGCCCAACCACGGGACCCTACGTACCATGAGAACGGGGCTTGATATACCTTCAGGGAGCGGTCTATAAGTACATAGCCAATTAATCACCTTATTTTTGAAGGTACGTACTCTACTTACGAGGGTGATTTTGGGGGTTTTAGACCAAGGTTCCCCAAGGTTTAGATGGGCACTCAAGTTGCACCACCAGCGGCACGGGGGCGGCTGGGTGCAGAGCGCAGGGGCCCAATGTTAGCCTACCGGGCTAAGGGGGCCTTTGCTTAGGGACTGCTGACAAGCAGGCCACTCAGATGTGGAAGCAAGGCTCCTGGGGTTAAGGTCAGCACTGCAGGGGCCAATGACCAGCACAAGAGCTGCACCACCAGAGGCACAGGGGCACCCAGGTACAGGGTGCAAAACAGATGTCAGGGACCCTGTGTTTCCCAATGGAGAACTTCTGTTTCACAAAGTTGCTGGAGGCTTGGGCAGGGAGACTTCCTGAAGGTGACCACCGGCTGGAGAGGTGAGTTGGGAACTTGGGGAATGCCTTGACATTTTCGGTTGGGCAACCCAAGGCTGTGGAGCGTCAGATGCCAGGGTGTTTTCTGGCGTCAGCTTTTCTTACCAGCTCCGGTCACAGTCTGGGGTGTAGGCGTCGTCTTGAAGCTTGAGGGAGGTCTGGTATCACCAGACCCCAAGTCAGGATCTCTGGGGAGACCTCCTTGGGGTATTTGGACATTCAACTCGAGCCGTTTTTGTCGGATGCATAGTGGTGCAGAATCGCGAGACACCGGTATCTGGATTCTGGAGGTGAGTCTTCGGTTGAGCAAATCTGGTCTCACGGGAGACAAAGTCTGTGGGAATGGTCGCAGGGCCGGTTCTCTGGGCTCTGGTGGCTGCTCGCTGCTGGACTTTGCAGAGGTTCTTGCTGTAGACAGGTCATAGATGGGACAGGCCAGTAGAGCTGGGGCCGAGGCAGTTGAAGTCCTCTTCTCCTTCCTTGGTCAGCACGGCAATTCGATATTTCTTCTTTCTTCCTCGAACCTGAGGAGTCAAGGTTCAGGGTCACCCCTAAATACTACATTTAGGTGCGTTAAAGGGGTGGGGAGGTCGGGACTAATGGGTCCCTTCCTTGGGGTGGGTACACCCCCTATTATGCTACCCTCAAGTGGGAGGGGGGAGTTTAGGCCTCTTCCTGATTGGGCGAGTCCCCTCATCTTCAAGATGGAGGGGACTGGTATGTGTGCTTCACCTTGCCTCCCCCACCTGATGGGTGGGATTGGCCAAGGTGGGCACACCTCTCTTCCTAGCTTGGATATCCTAACGATTCTCCCGCCCGAAGTAGGGGCCAGAACCAGTGGAGCCAGTTGCTGGGGGCAGCAAAAGGCAGGGACCGCATCCAAAGGCCTTTGGAGCTTCGCCTTACGTGGACCCAGCCCCTCTTGGGGGAGGAGGCATGATACCTCTGCCCAGGATGGGCTTTGTTTCTGCACCCAGAGAGCGGAGGCTGTCTACCCAGGGGTCCAGAAACCTGTCTGGTGGTGGCAAATGATGGGCAGCCATTCAAGAACCACACCAGGGCTGGTCGATTTTCAGTGGGCATCTCTAATGCCACACAGGCATCAGTGTGGGTTCAATGTGCTGAGAAGTTTGCTACCAAACTTCCCAGTTTTCAGTAAAGCCATTATGGAGCTGTGGAGTTCATAGTGACCAACTCCCAGACCATACTCTCATTATGGCTTTACTACACTTACAGTGTCTAAGAAAGGACTTAAACACTGTAGGGGCACAGGCCGCATGCCTCTGTACCCACACCTTAGGGCTAGTGCACCCTGCTAGAGGTGTGACTTACCTAGGCCTCAGGCAGTGGATTGCAGGCATGGTACACAGAGATGTGCCATATCAACTCTTCTCTTTTCTCTGCATCTAAACACGCAGCCTGCTGTGGCAGTTTGTGTGGGTTAAGGTGCAGGGCCTCTAAGGGTGACACAATAGGTGTTGCAGCCCTTACAGGCCTTCCTTGGTCACAGTGCCCTTGGTACCCATGGTACCTTTCAAAGGGGACTTAACTGTGGCCAGGGATGTGTCAGTTGCAGATATAAAGGTACAGTCTTGGGAAAGAACACAGGGCCTGGAAACCGAATTGGCAGGGCCCTGGGGCACATCAAGTCAGGTTGTATCAGATGTCAGGCAAAAAGTGGTGGGTAACCATGCAAAAATGGGCACTTTCCTACACTATTTATTTGTAAAACTTTCAGCATAGAATATAATTGATTCTTGGCTATACAACATGTCTAGGCTGTGTCTGATGACATTGAACTGCTTGCAGTTTCATAATGTATGTAAAGATAGAGAGTACAATTGAATGTGAAGAAGTTTTCTCAACTGTATGCGCCAATAAAAAGATGAGCAAACTGTGCAAATTAAAGAGTCTTTGTTGCAACAACCCAAAGGCTCGGCTACATCGATGAAGTTCAAACTGGCAGCTTGGTATTCCCAACTTTCAGTAGGGCATTATGGGAAAGACCAGGAGTGCTATCACAGACATGCACTTGGAGAAGGGCAACCAACTGGGACAAATATCCAGTCAGCAATTTTCCATCAACAGCTACAGCTCTCGGACTGTCTCAGGAAATCACCAGAGCAATAGACAGACAAATAATTTAGGGGCATATTTATAAGATTGGTGCCGCAGGGCAGTGCAGCAAGCTATCCTGCTGCCCTGCCCTATGCCACCAGGAAAGGGCAAGAATGCACTGTCTTTATCGAATATGTGCTTTGCCCCTGCACTGGTGTCATTTTGGCAGCCTAGAGCTAACACAGGCACCCTGGCACCATTGTGAAAGGGTGCCTGTGTTGTCTGCAGGATTGTTTTTGTGCAGAAAGGGGCACCTTCCTGCACAAAAAGAATCCATAGTCATTTTCATCTTTCTATGTGTGCTGCAGGTTGCAGCACACATAGAAAGAAGAAAAAACAAGGAGAAATGAAGTTCTTTCTCCTCGTTGCGCCTTCCCTAGGGAAGCTTAAAGTTTTGGCGCATCCCCAGGTTAACATGATCTTATAAAGTTGGGGAAACATCAAAATCCATGAGTGTTGTGTGGAAATACCCACCACAACGCCCATGGAACGCCTCCCTAGCGTTAAGTAAGGCAATGCATCAATTTTGCCTTACTCCATATCTGTCGTCATTCACACTCAAAGTGACTTTGCCTGGCCCCATAAATATGATTTGGTGGTTTGCACCACTGGAGCATCATAAAAAGTAATTCTACGGTAGTGCAAGGGGCTCCTAAATATGCCTCTAAATTTCTAAAACAAAAACTATGAATTAGGATAATGGATCTTGAACCACAAAGGCACCCTAGGGTAATTCTTCATGCTCCATCATCGTCCAGGACCTGGTTTATTATACTTTTGCTTTGTTCTTGTGTCACACAAGGCAACGCAAAGGCTTAAGTAAGATTTACAAAGCCAGGCAAGGTGAGCTATAGGCCGCCATGCGTGACTTTGTAAAGAAATGGAACGCAATATAGTGACTTGTGACTTGCACTGAGTTACGTTGCATTTCGTACTAGTAGGGCTTTCCCGTGCATCTACCCATGGAATTTAATGCGATCCCATATGTACTGAAATCAGTAAATCTGGAATTGCTGCAAAATGATACACTATCCTAGCCATGGTGTAACAAGGAGAAATTAGATTACTACTCCCAGTTACTTCCTCTTTCTAAGCGGGATGCATTCTGCATCATGTATAAAAAGGAAATTGCCTCTTAGGAGTGTGTCTGTGCAGGAAAGTATTCCTTCCTGCACAAAAGCAATACTGCCTGTAACCCAAGTACCTTTGCACCATAGTACAAGGGTGCCTGCATTGGTGGTCTGCTGCCTCAAGTGTGCAAGCGCAGGAAGAGAGTTGAAAAATGGCATATCTTAGTAGACCTGGCACTGTTCAGCGCTCTCTGTTTCATGCTAGGCAGCACAGCAATCTTGGTTTAGGGAAAGCAAACAAAGATTTGGGGTGTAGGGGTGGGCCTTGCTCTTTGTGGTGTGGGAGCTGATTAGGGGGCTCTGGTAAAGTGCTGCACTTGTCAAGGCCTGGCGGCTTTTCCAGAGAGGGAGCCCAAAGCTAATCATTGTCTTCACAGAGATTTTATCGCCATTGGCACATACCTAAATCAGTGGAAGGATGGAGTGGGACTTTTTCCCAGAGGTAATAACACCCCTAGGGGTTCCCACCAGGAGGGTAGAGAGGACCCTGAGAAATATTTTCCAAGGGGGGGGGCTACAAGACAGTTGTAGTTCCCATGATCCCCATAGGTTATCCGGTGGGAAAGGTGAGCTCCCAGGGGTGACCCATGGTGGTGCATAGCCCAAGAGAAGGGTTATTCCCTAGATAGGAGGTGTAGTGGTAGTCCACAGGTTCCCTAACCGGGCTAAGCCACTGGACCTGAGGGATCTGTGTGTGTGTGTGGTGGACTCCCTATATTCCAGGATAAGGGTTACTGACGGACCCTGAGGTGTCAGGGTTGAGTAGGTGACTGTCCACGGAGATTAAAGGATGTCATTTTAGAGTGTTGTTGTTTAGAACCTGAGGTGGTGGCTGGGGCGGTGTCTGGCTGAGTGACCAATTAGCTAGGCCATGTGAGGTCAGACCCCAGGACAAGGGGCAGGAAGTCACATCTGTTAGAGATTGTGCTCAGAGCTGTCATTCATTTTCATTTCATAAGGCTTTATTCAGAGCTTAGACACAAGTCCATAAAAGCAAAACAAATACACAACGAATACATTAATCATAACCATAATGAAAAATTGCAAAACAGATTACATGATTAAAACATTTAAATAGTTAAAAAAGCATACTGGGCCTTGCTTTGATAGCTAGTAGGAGGAAGGTGGCAGTAAAAAAGCAAACATCAGGATAAGGTTTAAAAAGCAACTTCATAGCATCTTGTACACTCCTGACTCCATATTTTAACAGGCTAGGCTTAAGGTAGGCTTGACGAAAGTTACCATACAGATTACACAGTAAAAGAAAGTGCATGGTGCTTTGAACTGATACATTATCACATGGGCATGGGCCGACCGGGTGTTTTTTGATACACGGGTAGGCCACCAAATGGTGCACTATCCCGAACCTTAATCTGGTGATAACGTACCGGTGGGAGGGTCGGGTGACTTGGCTTAGATACGGCTGAAATCCCTCAGTTTCACAGAATCTGCCGTAAAACATACATGTACTTAAGTTACTACTAATCCTTTCCCGCTTCTCTGACTTAAAATTAATAAAAACCGACTTCATCACTTCTTTGGGCAAACTGGAAGGGGCGTAACAATCATCTTTAAGTTTAATACCATAAATCTCTAAATAGCAATTTAAGACAAATTTAATCCAGGGAATCTTTAGGTGGCCATCAGTGGAGAGACAATCTCCAATAATTGCTCTGTTTAAGGAGGTCTCTTCCTTTGACCAAACGGAGCGCCACAACATTAAAGGCCTTATTGCCAATAGGTCGGAAAGATGAAAAATACCTAGCTCTCTGTGAGCCAGTTCGTTGGTAGCTGATTTGGGCAAACACAGGAGCCTTTTAAGGAAGAGGTTTTCCTCCACTTGCAAGTTCCCTACCTTGATATGCCCCCACACCCCGGCTCCATAAAGGGCCACCGAGAGACATCTCATTTGGAAAATTTTTAACATATCTTTAATCCTTTTGTCTCCAATATTGGTAGCAAATTTAAACACCCCATGAGAGCTTTTCGCCATCTTAGTCCGGACACAGTTGATCTCACTGGTCCAACTGCCCGTTTTGGAAAAGGTGATGCCGAGGTAATTAAAAGACTCCACTGTTAGCACCTTGTGTCCATCAATAAAAAAGGCATGGGGTTTTTTACATCCCGCACCACATTCCATAATAAAGGTTTTGGATTTGTTAATCAACAGCTTCCTGTCCTTAATGAACAGCGAGAACCTGTCCATCAAGCGCTGTAGACCAATAGGGGTCCGAGACAAGATTACAGCGTCGTCCGCATAAAGAAGTACGGGGACGCTGAAATCAATAATTTTTGGTGCATCAGCCGCAACCGTCTTTAAAACTAAATCCACTTCATTAATAAAAAGAATAAAAAGTAAAGGGGCAAGCACACACCCTTGTCTAATACCCCGCCTGACCCTAAACTTGGGGGTGCACTTCCCTGCCTGGCCATAATGGACACTAGAGTTTAATTTAACATAGAGTCTCGCTAAAAAATAAACAATGGACACCGGTGCCCCCATTTCCAATAATTTGTCCCATAAAATATTATGGTCCACCATATCAAAGGCGCTACTCAAGTCGGCGAAGCAGAGGTAGAGAGATCCTTTTTTTGCCTTTGTGTACTTCACGATTATTAAGTCGAGGTTGAGGCATTGTTCTAATGTTCCTCTGCCCTTCCTGAAACCATATTGGGAATCAGACAGGATATTATTAGACTCCGCCCATTTTTTCAGCCTAACCATAAGTACCCGACTCATGATTTTCACCGAGGAGTCCAGGAGGGAAATTGGGCGGTAGTTCTTCGCATCCCCCCTGTCTCCTTTCTTGTAAATTGGTACGATTATGGATTCCTCCCATGTGTGGGGAACCCCGTTGCATACGGCAGCATTGAATACCTTTGTAAGCAACGGACCCCAAATCTCGGGTGCTGTTTTGTATACGTCAATGGGTACCCCATCAGGTCCCTGGGCCTTCCCACCCCTACTGGATTTAATACTGTCCCACACTTCGGCAGCAGTGATATCCAAGGGGATGACAGGCCACCTATCATCATGGACTCCCCTAGTTCTGGCCGAGTCAAAAATCAGAGAGAAGTGGGTGACCCAGCTCTCCACACTGACGTTAGCCGATAGTTCGGGCATCTTATCGTCCTTTAAAAAGGGACTATTAACAGTTGCCCAAAATAAAGAGGAATCCGCGGTGAAGGCTGCCTGGTCTAGTTTATCCCATGCCTCTTGTCTTAGTTCTGTTTTCCTGGACTTAATTGCGGTCTGATAGATCCCTCGCAGTTCCCTAATCATTCCAATATCTCTCCTCTCTGCTGCCAGTGCTATTTTGAGCCCCTTAAGTGCACTAGAACATGCATGGTCAAACCATCCCCTATGCTGAAGTTTCCTACCCTTAGGGAGTATGGTGAAGTTGCTATCTATAATTAAATTAATATTGATAAAATTATGCACAGTTTCGACAGTTCCTTCCTCACTTTCTAAAATTGTAACGATTTCCGTAAGACATTTTGAAACGATGGTGTTGGATGTAATATCCGCATTATTACCTTTTCATCTGATACGGATACCATTAGGTCGATGTGGCTCAATATTGGTAATAGTGCATGGATTATAAACCTGTCGGTCCTTCCATAATGAAACCTCAGCGGTGATACAGTTATGATCACTAATTAGGTTGTCCACAACCACAGGGGCTGAACACCATGGGCTAATACCGGATGACATACAGATAAAGTCAATTACTGTATTAGCGTTCCTTCCCGTGAAAGTGGGAGTGATTTCACCTGAGGAATTAACCTGGTTAACCAGTATTTCCATGTCATAGGTAGTTAGAATTTTGTTCAAAGAATTACCATAAGAATTATGAGGGAAGTGGCGAACACCATCCCCCCAATGGTCAATAAAGCCACATACCCTTTGAGCAGCAAAGGGACACACCACTGTATTAAAATCCCCTACCCAAATGATATCAAAAACAATATCGGATTTGGTTATGATGTCTTCCATAGCAGACTCCAAAGCAAGTACAACCTGATACCTTGAACGATCAAAAATATTATTATAAAAAATTAATGAAAAGGATATTTCTACCCTGCTCCTGTTGAAGCCATAAAATCTGGGAGTGTGCACCAACCAAAACATGTTTCTTAACTTTAATGGGTATTTCTACAGAAATCAGAACCAATAACCCACCCTTTGCCCTGCCCGACGGTGAGGCCACAGCAGGTAAATTGAAAGAAACAAAACCATTATAATTGATTGGGTCAACACACCAGGTTTCCTGAAGACATACAATATTAAAAGTGTTAATAAACTCTAACCATCCCAGACAGGTGTCCTTTGATAAGAGTCCCGCAATGTTCCAGCTAGCAATCAAACAGGCACTCTGTCTACAGGGTTTGGATAGAGGTATGGGGCTAGTAGGAACAGGGGGGGACAAGGTTACAAGGCTGGTCCCCAGCCGGATGGACCCAGTTCTCACTATCCCAGCAACTGGGCTTCCCGCTGGTGATATCCGAGGGGTTATCATTCCCACTAGTATCTACTGTGTCTAGCACCCTCGGAATAGCGTCCCCTCCCGTGCCTCCAACGGCGTCAGCAACATCCACTGATTTAAACAGGACTGGCTCCAGTCAATCATTACAATCCAGTCCGCTCAGTGCTTCAAATCGGTTTGACATAGGGATAGTAGAACCAGGGAAAACATTCATATCTCCTTCTCTTGTCCCAGTATGTTCAACGTTAGGACGGGAATTAAGATGCCTATAGAAATACCCTAAAGGCCGAAGAGATATCCCTTGATCCCGTGAAGAGGATGATTGTGCTCTTAACAAGGCTGTTGAGGCAAGATGGGGGTTTCGGAAGTTAACCACAATACAATCACCCCCACAAGTCTTGCGCGAGCTACCAATCCAGTTAACTCTTCTTGTGCTTAATATATCCTTTGCTAAAACAACTGGGAAGCCGCATTCCCGATGCAGCCAATCCACAGTTTTGTTTTTCAAAGAAGTATGGGATTCACTATAATTGCAGCCAGTCTCATTAACTGGTGGAACATTGGTGAGAACTGCCACAAATGGGGCACAAGCTGGGGGCAAATCGGGCCTGGGGGTACCAGAGTTTTTTGCACTAGGTCCTAACTGATTCTCGACGACAGGGGTACATAACAATCTATGTTGTCCTGGGGTCTGCAAGGAGTTTAGAGCATTTCTTCTCTCCTCAGTGTTCTCCATATGAAGTCTTAGGAGGGTTAGTCTTGGCCGTTGGTTTAACTACCTTAGAAGCCTGCCGGGGAACATGACTATTTTCTAAAACCTCATCATTTACTTTGGTGCCAGTACTGGCATTAAGGTGTGATTCTAACAAGCCTCCTAGTCTGACCACTTCGTTAACTACCATATCAAGTTTGTTCAATAATGGTTTAACTAATAGATCAAACTTGGCATCAATCATGCTGATTAAAAGGTCCAACTGCTTACTATCTATGGTGACCGGATTACTATCCTGCACTACGATGGGGTCACGAGCAGGATTGGTAGGTAAAAGATCAGCTCTCTTAGATGATCGCACCCCCCCCCCCCCCCTTTAGAATATACATTCTTGTTATGGGTCCGGCTAGAACGTAGTACTCTCTGTGATGTTGTAGCCGTCAGGGTAGCAGTCGATGGGTCTGGTATAGGTATTAAATCCTCGGGAGAGGAATCAGCGGGGCTGTTTCCTTCTAAGGAGGCAACCACTATAGAACCGTCCATATCGTGATTAGGCTCATTAAGCTCATTACTTACATCCTGGTTGAAAACGGGTAAAGAAATAGGGGGGTTGATATTTGAGGGGATAGGGTCAGCGATTTCTAGCCGCCCCAATGACTTTCTCCGCTCCTGATTTATCTTGTCAACCATTTTCACAAGATAATTATCCATGGTTGATTTTACCGAGATAGGTTTAGCTTTTGACATGGGTTAAACTAGTACAGCCCTACGACAATTTGAGCACAAATAACAAGCGATTACCAACCCTTACGTATTATCCGCTTTGGTGCTATATTCTCACAGTACAACAATATGTACTCAACCCAGCTGGTACCTCTAGACAAATCATGAAGTCCACGGCCCCCGCCAGCCCCCTCCTGTCCCGGACTGTCACAGACTGTCCGCCCTTTGTCCGGGCTTCGTCCCGCGCGTCCCACTCGCGTAGCGGTCGCGGGCAATGTTTAAATAAGGCGAGTGGGCGGGGGAAAGCACAGGTGTTGCGCCGCATGGGCTGCTGGGGACCTGAGTCCCGTGAAGCCTCTCCTCTCCTCGATGAAACCCCCTCACCAAGTAACAGGCAGCAAGGTAAGCCCCTCCTGGGACAACAGAGCAACAGTTCACAGGCAGCGTCCTGTCCGGTTTGGTTGCGATGCGGGACCCGCGCCAGCGGGTTCCGCGAGCAGTTTTATCCTTTGCTGCGGTGGGTGGGCGGGGGAAAGCACAGGTGTTGCGCCGCACGGGCTGCGGGGGACCGGAGTCCCGTGAAGCTTCTCTCCTCTCCTCGATGAAACCCCCTCACCAAGTAACAGGCAGCAAGGTAAGCCCCTCCTGGGACAACAGAGCAACAGTTCACAGGCAGCATCCTGTCCGGTTTGGTTGCGATGCGGGACCCTGAGCTGTCGAAGAGGGACAGGCTGCACAGCCTCTGCCTTGGCGAACTCCTGCTTGGTGCACTTCAGGTGTACCAGTCTTGGGCTGCCTCCTTGGGGCCTCCTAATGTGGTAGTTTGGGGATGAGTCCCCCATCAAGGCACATAACATGTGTCCACCTACAGTGGTACAACCAGGAAGTAAGGTGGTGGCCATCTTAAGTGAAGGGATCCTGTGCTTTAGATTGGGTTGGTGCAGCCATTTCTGTTCTGACCTGTCACTCTGAGCTGCAGTGAAGCAGGCTGCAGAGGGCTTTGCCTGGCAGACTTCTGAATGGTACACTGTGGTTGTACCCAGCATAGGACAGATGTCCTAAGGTGGAAGGCGACAGCGTGGACCTGCAGGCACAGGGTCACCTCTCGACTTCCAAGGAAGGGATTTTTAGAGTCCCTAGATGGTCTTCCAACCCGCTGCTAGGAGACCGAGGAAGGCCCAAGGGAATGGGCCTGGGTGAAGCTGACTGCTCTTCTAAGGCACTCCAAGGGGAAAAGCTCTTCCCTGGAGGGGGAGAGGGGCTAGACCCTATTTTCGCAGTGGAGAACAAAGATCGGGTTCTAAGTTCCCAGGTTGGTTTCCGTTCTGAGCTACCTAGGCTGAATGTGTTGCAGAGTTATCTGGCGAGGTGAACTCAGACCTCCCAGACACTGTCAGTCTGATGGTGAGTCCTGAGACGGACTGGTGTCCCATCAGGGTGCCAGGTTAAGGTTGCTTCTCCACAAGGGGGAGGGGTAGCAAGTGTTTTGAGTGGGCTCTTCTCCTTTAGGACAGTCATGCCGCAAGGGGATGGGAGCTACATACCCCAGTGTTCATGCTGTGGGCGAGGGTCAAAGGGGTCTTCATCTTCTGTACGTACTGACCTGGATGGGAGAGGGTACTGGGTGGAGTAACGTCCAGAGTGGGACCAGCCAGTGACCCAGGGGATAGGTACTAGACCTATCCAGTGTGGAGGTATAAGTTCTGAGACACTGAACCCTTGTCAAAGAGAGTACTGAGTGTAGGGTTGTGCGACCCAGGGCAAGGGTAGGCTTAGTTCTGCTCAGTCCATAGAGGTGGTTATTGACTCCACTGCATCCAAACTAGAACCAGGAAGGTTTATAGTGTAGTTCCTTTTAGAGAGAGGTGGTCTCATGGCTGGGTGAGGTAGATGGTGTTGGAAAGTGGTTCATTAGTAGTGGTAAGTAGGGACCTACCACTATTAACCCCTTCTGTGCCCATGACGTGCTGGACTCGTCATGGAGCACAGTCGCGCTGTGCCCATGACGAGTCCAGCACGTCATGAGGCATTCCCTGGGGAATCCCTCTGGTGCGGGCACCAGAGGGATTCCCTTTAATTAAAAATAGCCTCGGGAGCTGGGGAAGAGCTTCCCCAGCTCCCAAGGCCACCCCCCCCCTTTCAGTGTAATGCGCACGTCGCGCCGACGTCATTACACTGAAAGTGAAACTGAAATGAGCCAAGAGGCTCATTTCAGTTTCACTTTCTACATGCTCAGGGGGCTATTTCAGCCCCATGAGCACGTAGAAAGACTGGAGAGGTATCGTTGGAAAGGGGAAATGGTACCCCTCCCCAGTGGATCCCTGCTTGGGGATCACCACAGGAGGGCGATCCCCAAGCAGGGATCCACCCACTAGACACCAGGGAGGGGGGAGCGGCCCCTTGGGCAAGGGCCTTTGCTCCCCCCAAATAACATTGGCACCATTGAGTCTTTTTGCCCCCAATCTGCCCCCCCCGGGGGGGGGGCAAAAAGCCCACTAGACACCAGGGAATTTAAAAAAAAAAAAAAAATAGGGGTGGGGGCTGCCCAAAACAGGCAGACCCATGCCCCCACCCCACCCCCCAATTACTACAGTCTTTCTGCCCCCCCGGGGGGCAGATGGGGCATTGGCCCCTAATCTGCCCCTTCGGGGGGCAGAAAGCCCACTAAATACCAGGGATTAGTTTTTAGGTTTTTTTTTAGGGTGAGGGCTGCCCGCAACAGGCATGCCAATGCCGCCACCCACCCACCACCATTACAGCCTTTCTGCCCCCCCCCTGGGGGGCAGATGGGGCATCGGCCCCTAATCTGCCTCTTCGGTGGGGCAGAAGCCCACTAAACACCAGGGATTTATTTTTACATTTTTTTTAGGGTGGGGGCTGCCCGAAACGGGCACGCCAATGCCCCCACCCCCCGCCACCATTACAGCCTTTCTGCCTTGCCGGTGATGCCACAACTTTCCCACACAAAAATGTGATTTTTTTTCAGCTAAAATTGAGGTTTGCAGGGCATTCTGGGTAAGGAAACGTGGAATCCCCAGGGTGTCTAGTTTTCAGAAATGTGTGGGTTTGCTAGGTTTCCCTAGGTGCCGGCAGAGCTATAGTTCAAAAACTACAGCTAGGCACTTTGCCAAAAAAGGGTAATTTTTGGCTACAAAATTGAGGTGTGTCCACGTTACGTTTTGCACCGTTTCCTGTCGCGGGCACTAGGCTGACTCACACAAGTGAGGTACCATTTTTCTCGGAAGACTTTGGGGAACGCGGGGTGGGTGGAAATTTGTGGATCCACGCAGATTCCAGAACTTTCCACCAGATAAATGTGGGGAAAAAGTTTTTTGGGCATTTTTTTAGGTTTGCAAGGGATTCTGGGTAACAGAACCTGGTGGGAGGCAGTCAAGTCACCCCATCCTGCATTCCCCTGGGTGTCTAGTTTTCAAAAATGTATAGGTTTGCTAGGATTCCCTAGGTGCTGGTAGAGCTAGGGTTAAAAAACTACAGCTAGGCACTTTGCTAAAAAAGGGTAATTTTGCATTGTGAAAATGTGGTGTTCACGTTGGGTTTTGAGCCATTTCCTGTCGTTGGCACTATGCCTACCCCTACAAGTGAGATACCATTTTTATCGGGAGACTTGGGGTAATTCAGATTTGTTAAGGAACTGTTATTACCTATTGACGTTCGATGCATTTCTGCCTTCCAAATGAAATGTGTAAAAAAAATCATTCTAAAAAATGACTGATAATTCTCATGCTAGTATGAGTATTCCCAAATTCGGAAATGTGCAAATATCTACTGTTTCTAAACTCTATATTTTGTTCCCATTTCAGAAATACATAGGTGTCTTTCATACCGATTTTTCCATGTACACATTTTTACAGAATAATTACTATATACACGGTACATAACAAAAAACCATTGCAAGTTGCTGCTCAGTTTTTGGCTCTGGGTTCATCGGGTTCTTGGTGAACCTACAAGTCCTATATATCCCCACAACCAGTAATGTCCAGCGGATGTAACGGTATAGTACTTTCAAAGAGCTGTCAAAATTAGAAGTTACAGGTGAAAACGTTGACACAAAAGGCGCTTTTTTTCAAAAAAATTTCAATTTATCTTATATTTAACTGTTAGTTTCTATAAAGAAACCTTGATGGAGCTACACAAATTACCCCTTGCTGAATTCAGAATTTTGTCTACTTCTCTAAAATGTATAGCTTTCCAGGATCCATTATTGCTTTTGTACCCATTTCTACCATTAACTGGAAGGAGGTGGAAAGCACAAAAAATAGCAAAAATAGGCTATGTCCCAGAAAAATGCCAAAACTGTGTAAACAATGTTGGGTTTCTGACAAAAGTCTGGTATCCCCTAAAAGCCCCACAAACCCTTTTTTGATAACACTTGCAGGGAAAAACCCAGATGCTTTAATTTGCAGCCCGTTTTTCCCATTTTCCCAAAAACCCCCTAAATTTTGCTGTATTTTGGCTCATTTCTGTGACCCCTCCAGGGGAATCCACAAACCCTGAGTACCTTCAGAATCCCCATGATGTTGGAAGAAAAGGACGCAAATTTGGCGTGGATACCTTATGTGGTCAAAAAGTTACAGGGGCCTCAGCGGGCACTACCCCAAATAGCCAAAAAAGGGCGTGGCACAGGAGGGGGAAAAGGCCTGGCAGCGAAGGGGTTAATAAGGCCATAAACAAAAGGGTCAGCAATGGTCTCAATAAATTATTCCCTTGTTCATGTTCTTGGTGGCAGGCAGGCTCAACTTAGGAGAATGGTGTGTATCATTTAAAAACACCATTACAACCCACAATAAATATCCAGCTCCAATTCATGAAAATAGATTATATTTTTAGGAACAAATAGGCACTAAAACGACAAACTCACTGTAGGGAACAAAAGATGTGACTATTTAAAGATTACAAGTAAAACTAGCACTTAGAAGCAAATGGAGCTCAAGAAGGTTAAAAAAAGGTAGTGCTAGACCGGGACAAAGTCAAGAGTTCTTTATACTTACTTCTAGAAGTTGCTCCAAATTTCTCCAAATATTTCGACCTTCTTCCAGAAGGTCTCCTTGAGGGTTCAAAGTGTCCACAGCACCAACCCAGGAAGTCTAGAATTCCTAAAATGGTATTTCGGATGTTGGGACTACTATTGCCACAATGCACCTGTCCAAATCCTTTAAAAGCCTCTGAACGCACTCTGAAATTGGCATTTCTTGGGGTAGATGATGCATGTGTGCTCTGTTAGCCTGTAGCTTGCAGGGAGTCCACTCCTTAATCCTTGTAAAGCCAGGTCAAGTTCTTAGGGCTGTAGTACCAGATAGTGCAGCAGGTGCATTCCTTCAGAGTGCAGTCATTTGGGTGCAGATCAGGGTTTCACCAGGGCACTCCTTCTTCTCCTTGTTGTTTCGGGCCGTAGATTTGAGTTGCTTGGCAACTCTTCCATATGTATGCAGTGTTCCTTGGCGTCAAACAGGGGGGCACCCCTGACCAATGGGATACTGGGTGCCCCCTCAGGTATCACCACTGTGTCCAAAGTGCGACATATTCTTGTCCCAGAAAACGCTATTCTTCCAAAATCCAAAATGGAGAACGTCTTTCCTTGGAGGATAGATCAGGCTTAGCCAGCCAACTGGCATGGCTAAGATTCCCTAACACTCCCCTTCCATCCCCTTTCATAATCTAATTTTAGGGGCTGCAGTGTGGCTGGGGCTGCAGGATGTGGGGGTGAGCCTAAATTGCCATTCTTCCTTTGGAGACCAGTTTGGCCACATCCACCTCCGCCCACTTTCTGCCTGCAGCTTCTGGAGCTGCAGCTCTCCTCCTACAGGAAATCCATTGTCTCTCTAGTAGGCTAATTCACACCTTATTAAAACAGATTGGCTCAGCCTGGCAGAGGCTAGACAATCAAGAGAGGGCAGCTGGAAGGCTGGATTTTGGCTTACAGGAAACAAAGTCTAATGATTTATTTTCTGTAATAGTTATAACAGATCAAATAATGGCAAGTTGTTGGATCTGTCATAACTACTCATTTAAGTCCGTGAATTATATTTTTTAACTCCTTCCTTTCAATATTAATACTTTACTAAAGTATTCCCATGTTAGCTTATGGAGCCAATGCGTTACAACAGGGTGTATAGACAATCTTTTATAATGTCCCTGATTATATTTACAAGGCACCCTACCCCATGGGCACCTTGGGAGACCCTTACGGCAACTTATATGTAAAAATAAGGTAATTTATTACTTTGAGAGTACTGAATATAATTCAAATTTAAAAGCAGCCTGTAGCCCGCCGTATTTAAAACAGTATAATACATTCCTGTATTTGTCCTTGCGCTGGCAATGTTTTGGCTGCCTAGTATCAACTCTAGGCACCCTAAGGGTGCTTTCATTACATGCAGGATTGTTTGTGTACAGAAAGGGGCACCTTCCTGCACAAAAACATTCCTGAGAAGCCAATTCCTCTTTCTGCGTGTGCTGCAGAAGATATTTCTCCTTGTCACACCTCATCTGGAGAGGTGTATCTTTCTGACGAATTCCCAGGTTTACCAGTTCTGGTAAATCGGGGAATGCTCCAGAAACCATGGGAATTGCATGGCAACACTCATGGAACGCCATTCCAGGGTAGAGTAACACAATGCAGTGATTTGCGCTCAATTTCTTTACTCGAGATTTATAAAGCGACTCAGGGCCACGCAAGGTGCTCTTGCGTGGCTTCATCAACATCATTTTTGAGATGCGTTGCTCTTGCACCATATTGCGTAGTGCAAGAACAACACAATGGGGCTCGTAAATATGCCCCCTGGTTTATAGGACAGTGGTGCTAAGCAGGTGATTAGTCAATGCAGAGGACCTGACTCTAACATTTTGGCTGTCGGGCTGCATATAAAAGTGAACCATGATAGATCCAGCCCTCAATTTGTCTTATCACATCCCTCTGTGGACCCTAGTGATGCCCTCAATGGGTTTATATCCAGGCGTACACAATTCATGTTCAGCCTTCCACATGGCTTCTTCTCACACTCTCTAATCTTATTGTAGCACAGTATTGGTTTTGTTGCATCCCTCTGAGGATCTTGTTGTAACCTTCTTGTAGTCAAGCTGCTGCACACTCTGGATCCTCTTGCAGTTTTTGAGGTTTCTTGGTATGAAGTTGGCATTGTGTACATGTTCAATGCAGCACTGAGGCAAACCAATACAATACAGGTAGTAGAATGTAGTGGGAGATGGTAAAGCACTAAATATCAGAATTCTGGTGACAATCTCTTACCTAATATTATAGACCTACACAAAAGGACATTTAACATGTATGGCAGTAAATAGTCCTGTTTGCCCGTAGCTATTGTATGGGGAGCGTTTAATTGTTAACGGGTACTGAAAGCCACATAACATACAACACACACAGCCCAATGAACTGAACTCCGTCCCATGGAATCGGCTGTTTTGCTACTGAATTCAATCAGTTGTGAGACCATTTACCTCAATATAAGTAAGGTAGTCAAAATGATTCTGATGTCTCTTTTGATAAAAGTCCATGTCTCCAGAATGTAGAGTGTGAATCACTCATTAATATGGTGCTGCAACCCCTCCTATTTCAGGGCACAGATTTTCACTCTTTAAAGCCTCTAATTTTCCCTGGAGCAGCTGAAGGGCTCTTTATTCCTCTGGTCCTTCAAAAAAGAATCTCAGAAGATTCCCTAAAGATGATCTGTTTAAATTTGAGTTATGTGAGATAAGGGCAGAATAGCAATCCATTGAACATTAAATACAAGTCCCCATTAACACTGGAAGGCTTCCCAGTAACAACATTCCAAGCTTCTCACAGTTTTTGCAGATATGAAATAAAGTTATTCACTTGATATAACATTACACCCTTGTAAATAAGAGCTAGCATCAAAATCAATGGGTGTTGCGGCAGAACGCATACACAACTATAGGAAACAGCTGCAGTCAAGAGCCCTCTTTTTTGTTTTTTTCAAATAAATGTTGTTAACACAAAAGTCAAAGAAAAGTTTCCAGGTTTCGCAAAATAAGATTTGAGCTCTGTACATAAGGCACAGGCCCGCTTTAGTATTGATGGCATTGCATTTGAGGTGACAGTGTTTGTTAGCACTCCCCCATCAGCTCCTTCCAATTGGATTCCCTCACTGTAGCCCCCAACGGTGCTCCTCATCTCTCCCTATACCCTCTTTTACATGTATTTTATAGCACTAACCATTCCAATGTAGGGCGATAAAGCACTTTACATCACACCAGTGGCGTGTCATAGGGAAGGCTACAGGCGCGGTTGCCCTGGGTGCAAAATTCTTAGGGGCATATTTAGGGGTGCAAACCTTTAATAAAGGTGCAAAAGTTTAAAAGAAAAGTGGAAAGATACTCGCCTTGACCCGGGTCATGGCAATCAACAAATTCCATTTATTATTTTACAGAGACAAAGCAACAAATTTACAAGCCCCTAGCGCCACAGGAACGTCACTTTTTTCGACGTTCCTGTGGCGATACAGGCTTTGCCTTATTTACAAGGCAGTGCTAAGCTACTTAACGTGTCTTAATGCTGCCTTGTAAATAAGGCCCCCTTTCACGCTATATTTAGCGTGAAAGGGGAGAGCAATGGGTGTTGCGGTGGGCGTTCTGCCGCAACACCCATTGATCTTGACGCTGCCTCATATTTACAAGGGTGGCGTAAATATGGGGCAGTACCAAAATGAAGACCAAAAAACCTGGTCTTAACATGGTAAAACAAGGAGAAATTTCTCCTAATGTTTGCTGTTTCTATGTGTGCTGAATATACAATTATTCCCACAAAGGATACAATATGTTTCTAATAAGGTGCATGTGCCATGCGTTATGTTTGTGATAGAGTAACTCGTACACCAATCTCTCAATCAGCACAGTGCAGTAACAACATTTGCTGCATTGCTGCTGCATTGAGTGAAAGGGGGAAAGCATAATAGCCCTTCATGTACTATGATGTGGCACTATTGCTCTCTCCCTTAGCTAGTGCACCTTAGCAGCCTTGTGCCAAAGCACACACCATTGCACCAAAGTGCAAGGGAGAGTGTGATGTCAAGCGTAGGTTATGTACTGTTAGGATATACTTCTATTGCAAAATATTATTGGGCATATTTAATAAATAATCATGCAGAGCAGAAAGTCACCTTGCTGCACTGCCCTGCGCTGCGTGATGGGGAAAGGAAAAGAATGTCATACTTAACAATATATGGCGTATCTATGTCCTTTTCCTACGCTGGTGCACAATGTGCTGCCTAGCGCCAACGCAGACACCCTTGCATCATGGTGCAAGGGTGCCTGCATTGTAAGCAGTATTGTTTTTGTGCAGGAAGGGGATCCTTCCTTTACAAAAACAATTTCCTGAGACATTTTCCTCTTTCTATATGTGCTGCAGAATGCAGCACACACAGAGGAAAAATCAGTGCAAAATAAACATATTTCTCCTAACATTTTGCTGTATTTTGATGCATTCCCAGGTTTATCATTGTTGTTGAATCTGAGAATGCACCAAAATCCATGGGTGGGTGTGTGGGAACACCCACACTTCACCCATGGAACGCTGCCCCATTTGCAGAATAAAGCAACACAATAATTTGCTCTGAATAGCGTTGCTTTGGATTTATCAAGCCATGCAGGGCTACACAAGTTGAATCTGACTTGGCGCAAGGATGACGCAAAACCTTCATAAATATTCTCCTATGCTTTGTCAAACTTTTTATACTTTGTATGTTTGCATAACTGTGCAGCACAAATGCAATGTTGGAAAAGTTTGGAGAAAATAAAACTTCTTCCCAACTTTACGTCTGCTTCAAGGAGGCATGATTGTTAGACACAAATTCTTTTCTACGCTGTTATTAGATAGTGATTAACAGCAACATCCATGGGTGGCTGCTTAGGAACATCCATAAACCATCAAACATACAGAAGGTAATGGGAGGAATGCTTGCAATTTGTTACCACTGGCAAACGCTCAGGGTAGCATTCCAACCATTGTCCCTTTCTCCACTATGCCATCTTAGATAAGTCCCAGCCAAATTGAAATGAACCTTGGTCCTACTCCAATAGGAATAGTACAGCAACCAAGTGCTCTATGAACTGGAACACAAGAAACCCTCGACCAATCTAGGCCTGATTGGGTCACTTCAGTTGGGTGCAGCTTGATTCCACTGGCACAGTGAGCAAGGGGCCCCACTTAGGGCATTACTTCAAACACATAAAAGGTAAGTTTGCGCTGCATTTTGAGTTAGAATGCTAACCCAATTCCCTGTAAATGGTTATGGTCAGACTATTTGCCTCATTACCCAATCACTTTTTTTTGTTTGGTGTAATGTCCCAAGGGGTATATTGACAAGAGTTGCCGCTAATCAAATTTGACGTTGCTTAGCTGCAATTGTTTTGCCGCTGACTATCGCCGAAATGTATCGCCATGTAAGCAACGTATTTACAATACTGAAAATACGTCGCTACATGGTGATAGTATCGGCTAGCCGCGGTAAACACTGCTGCTAACAGTAGCATCAAGGCGATAAAAGAATTGACGATAGCAAGAGAAAAGTGACGAAAGGTCAATTAGCAGCAAAAAATTCATGTTTGTCACTTTTGTGCCTATAGAGGCAAAAATAGCCTATAAATCCCCCTCTATTGAAATAAACAAAACAAAAACAATAGAATGCAGAATGGGGTAGCCATGGCAAGTACAGCACATATCAACAACTCCCCAACAGCCAGGATGCCCAGCCAGAGTCCCAAGGGAAGAGAAAATACAGAAGCAGGGTCTCGTATATGAAAAGTGGTGCACTGCTGGGAAAAAAAAGTAATGCAGCACTTTTCATAGCGCCATCCTTGTGTTACCATGGCGGTCGATGCCTGGAACCGCGGACAGTCCACGGGTCCCAGAGGCCCCGCTGGACCTTCGTCTGAGACTCAGAGTGGGAGGCCCCATTGCTGTGGAGTTGCTGCAGCCTGACGGTGGAGGCGGTCCGCGTTGGGCGCGAGTCTTTGGGTCATGGCAGTAGACATTGAGGCATTGGCAATCGCCTTTACCTGGTGGCATAGTCTGGCAGGTAGCATGCAGACACATTGCTGAGCTGTGTGAGAAGACTGGCTTGTGCCCCTTGGAGATGTGATCGTAGTGTGCTCCTGCGCACCAACGTGGGGAGGACTGCATTGCATAACACGCGCCACCACTACACTGGGGGCACAGAAGGGAACTCCAATGGTGGTCTACGCTTATCTGCATCACAGGCCGGATGGTGTTGCGCTGGCCGGACGCTATGGAAGGTGAGGTCCCTGAGCTGCGCTGAACTTGTGTGGCGGGAGAGACTCAACTTCACACCTAAGGGGGCCCTGTTGCATCAGGAGGTTCTCCAGTGGACTTGGCGGCAACTGCTGTACCAGCATTGTGAAATCCGGCCTGGCTAAGGCTTCTGCTGGCTCAGTCCCTGATTTCGAGAGAGGGCGACGGGGTGGTCCCCGATGTCCATGTCCAGGTGAGGAGAAGGTGGGATGGGGAACGGAGGAGGCCTGGGGGTCGACGAGCCTATTCCTAGCACCTGTGGGTGGCACACACCATGCCCTGAGCAATCCCCGTGCTGTGGCAGACCTACAACAAGAATGGCACCGAACAAAACTGGTGGGGGGCTCCACTAACTGGCTCTAGTCGCTGATATTGGCCGTTGGTGGTGGTGGTGGGTGCCAGAAGCATGGGGTCATTCAGGCACCAGTCCTTGGATGTGCTGGCTGATCTGCCCTCACTCACTGGGGCACTGGGGAACATAGAATCTGGTTGCCAGTGTTGGCTCTGTGGAGGCTACTGGGTGGTGCTGCTTTTCCGTGCCCCCCGGTAGCAAGATCTTGGATGTACGGGGGATTTCCAACGGTGCCACCTGAAGGAAGTTTCCTGGCTAGCACACACCTGACTGGAAGAGAGGGGCGGGCTGGCAAAAAAAAATACCGCATAAAGTGCCTGGGTGTCTGGCGCAACAATGTCCCGCCTGCAGACGGGGGGGGGGGGGGGAGAGAGGGGAGGGGGGGGGCGGCATTTGGACGCTCCTCTGTATCGGTGAACTGAGCAGCTGGAGTTCACTGTCGGGCGGGTCAGTTGACAGAGGATACCCTGGACTCCAAACTAGACCCTGTACTCACAGCGGGTACCTCCCTCCAACAAAAGCGCACTTTCTTTGATGGCCAAATAGACAAAATCACAGTCAACCTCACCCTGGAGCACGCAGATCGCAGATCATCACAAGCTAACTTTCAAGGTACACAACATTGAGCAAGAATTGGCCTAAGCACCCCCTATTAACCTGAGCATAGCGTTGGAGGTGCAGCAGCTAATGGCACATGTGAAGTCACTGAAAAGAACAGCAGCGGATGTAGAGGGCCGCTCCCTGTGTAACAACCTGAGTGTGAGAAGTTGGCCTGGTATATGCTGTTCACTAGTTAAAGTGACCACCTTGTACCATGCCAAGCAACCCTTATGGTGTGGTTGTAAGTCAACCTTTTGGGACTAGCTACCCTAGTGGTAGCGTAGGCTAAGCAGTCTTTGAGGCTAAACTCGTTAAAGCGTGTTAAGCAAGCTGTTTTACCATATGTAACCCCCCTTTATACCAATGAAAGGACACCACACAGATATATATTCAAAATTGTATATGTATTTATTACTCAAAGTATCCCCTAGACTCTTTATGAGCACAGGAACACAAATCGTTAAACAAGACAATGTTATAATATACAGAAGTTGCACTTTATATGGATAGGCCCTGGTGGCCGATCAAACCATATACTAAAATAGTGGTATAAGTACCACGAACAGGAAAGGGAAAAGGCCTAGGGCCTCTAGAATCGCTGGGCCTACAAGGAACTAACTTCAGTTAGTGACCAGGAGGTCCACGGGTCGCGTGTGCAGTGAGGAAAGTTACACGCGTGCTCCCATAGGTTTTCAATGGGTGCGTAAAAGTTCAAAAGTTACTGCAGAAATGGTCTTCTGGATGGACTACGAACTTAAGACTTGAAACACAGACACTAGAGATGTTTCTCTACACTTGGGCACCGGAGTGCCAGCTTTACCTCACCCACAGGAAGCGGGTGCATAGGTCTCGAAGTGCCTCGGGTTTCGTCTATCGATTCAATGGAGCCTGATGACAAAGATGCTGCAGGCGGTCGGTCCAGAAGAGATGCGGTGGATCCAAGAGTGGATCGGAGTTGTAGAAGACCTGAAAGCAGAGGGGACAGTGTTCACAGCCACTAGCCAGTGACCGGCGTGGCACCAGGTAGGTACCAGGCGATGTCGGGTGCAAACAGGTGGTTAGGTGTAGCTTGTCTCCGCAGCCACGTGGTCCCTGAAGGTCGACGACGTCCAGGAGTCAGTTCACGAGCTGTCCCACGCAGGCTCTCGCTGTCGGCAACTTGAAAGAGGCAAACCAGCCTTGGCAAAGGCAGGAGTCGTGGAAAGAGAAGTAAGCTGATTGTTCTGACCAGCCAGGTTAGAGGGGCTGCTCCTTTGGAGAGCAGCTGGGGCCAGTCTGGAGCAACCAGACCAGCGTCGTTGATTTCAAGTTAGGTCGCCAAAATGGCCACTAGCCAACGGGCCAGGGACCGGGCAGGCGCGTCGAGATGCAAAGTGCAGAGGGGCCCCACGCAGATCGTGGAGATGCTGGAGGGCTCACCTTTGGTGCAGATGCTGCTCGGATGTTGGGCTTCTCAGGACCCAAAGCACAACTTGGAGGGAGCCTCTGTTGTTGCGCTTGCAGCTTGTCGTGGGTCTTTCAAGATGGCTGGCTCCACGTGTCTCGGTGGCTCCACGTGTCTCGGTGCCTCCACGGGTTCCTTCTTTGCAGGGACTGTGGATCGGGCGGTGAGAGGTCTGGAGGTCTAGGTCTTGTCGGGCTCTGAGCTCTGGCTCCGGCAGGAGGCGGCGGCAAAGCAGACGTCGAATAGCTGGTTGGTGCTTGCGTTAGCAAGATGGTCACTCCCTGACCATAGGGGAGATTTCCTTCTGTCCTCTGTGCAGCAGAGCTTCGAAGTTCCCGTCTTCTTCTTGTGGTTAAGTTGATTCCAGGATGTCTGAAGTCTTAGGACACAGCTCCTACCTTTAAGCGGATTCTAGGGGCCGGACTACCTGCTAGGTCCCTCCCTAAGGGTGGGACCAGGAAGGGGGGTGGTTACACCCCCAATCCTTTGTCCAGCACGCCCCAGGTCCGGGGTTGGTGTGCCCCAGGACCGGTTTGAACTGGCATATATACCGAGGCTCCTTGTGAGCCTCAGGCATGTCTGATTCCTTTCAAGCCCTACCTGACCAATACACAAAATCCTGTCTGGGGTGGTGCTCGCACCTCCCCTGGCAGGCAACCCTTTGTCCACGTCTCCCAAGCTGGAAGGACTCCCAGCAGCAGGAGGGCAGACTTGTGTCTGTGGTGGCAGCATCCATTTTGTGGAGCTGAGGCTATGTCTGATTCTACCCGGGTTTCAGGTACTGTACATGTCGTGTCCCTCTAGAAGGGTGGAATGCTAACCCCGTGGCCAGAATTGGCGAGGGGTTAGTATTCCAATTCGTATGACACCTTACTCGACATGTTTTGATAAAGCCAAACCAAAGATAGCATTTAACCGCGAGGTTCATAATGCACTTAAGAGTATATGGTATGACGATATCTGGAAACGGTAGAAGGAAGTTGTTCCGACCACTGCAGACAGGCTCAGCTCATGCCAGAGCACCATCTCACATGGAACCAAGCACTCTGCCTTCAGGATTGTCAAGGCCTGCCATAGGAGTGACTTATAGGTTACCAGGTGTCCCAGTTAAGGTTAGGTATAGGTATACTACACCTAAGTAAGAGGTGGTTACACCAACTTACCCCAGCTGAGTGATCAGCCAGTTGTGTCAAATTTGTTAGGCCAGGCCTGGGGTGGCATAATACATGCTTCAGCCCCTGGTAGGCCTTAGATACACCAATGCCCTGGGTACCTAGTGTACACTGGTACAGGGGCTCACAGGGTGATACAATTCCAATTGGTTATGCACATAGGGTGCATAGTGTCAATTTAGTTAGAGAGAACAGCAGGCTGGGGGTCTGATTAGCAGGCCCACAGCCTCAATATGTCAAACCAGTGAAGCAAAAAGCAAAAATTTGGGGTGACCATAGGATAGCAGACCCTACACTGAGGGTGTTGGGTCTGCCTGAGGGAGCAGAAGGATACCAAGGGGGATAATGGACGGAGCGCTTGAGTAAATCAAACACACACCCCCAGTCAACTGATGTGGGTTTAATCCATCATCATTCTTTAGCTCACTCCACCACCCCAGTTCAGACATGGCCATATGCAAGTCAGTCTGACCCTGGGCCTCATGGGAACAGTTCAGCCCGAACTGCCAAGCCATGTCTTCCCTAGACTGGAAACAAGCATACTGGAACTGGTTTCGGATTCATAACCCTCATCTGCCAGGCTATTTTGAATCCAGTGGCAAAGTGAGCAAGGGACCCACATCTGGGCATACCCTACCAACTTAACGCGAACAAAGCGATACCAAAGAGGATGATGGACAGAGCGCTTGTGCAAATCAAACACACACACCCAGTCAACTGATCTGGGTTTAAGCCATCATCATTCTTTAGCTGTTTTATCGAACACTTTTCATGAATAGGGCCCAGGAATGCGCCCTATATTATTAATATGGCGCACTCTTAAACTTTTGTTTTGGCGCAGGGCAGCGCAGCAATATTACTTGCAGCGTTGTCTAGCACCTAAACATCTAATATGTGGCCCCAAGTGTTTGCACCAATTTTGAGACCAGCTATTTCCTGGCCTTAAAAAAACTGCCTCTAATTGCACTTAGCTGCAGTTTTTTGGGTTTTGCGACATACACGGAAATCCTTGCAAATATTGAGTTGTGTGTTTTGCAGGAGTTTTTACACGGGAATGCCTACCTTGCATCTAATTTTCGGTAAGTCACGCTAACAGAAGTGCTGATGCGTAAACAAGAATTTTTCACTAGAAGAGTGCTGTTAACTGCAGTTAGTGTTAACTTGTAAATACGGCGATTTAAAAAAAAGCTGCAGTAACATAAAAGAATTGACGCTATGGCGGCGTTAAGTTCTTGTAAATATGCCTCTAAGTGTCTAAAAATATGCCCAGATATCGGTCCTGTGCTCAATATGCCAGGACCAAGCTGCACACAGCTAATATGTCCACCTAGGCAGAAAATGGTCCTGGGTTGCTTGCATTCCAGATCAGAGAGGACTTGGCTTGGCAGTTCAGGCTGGACAGTTCTTGTTGGAGCAGGACCAAGCCTGATTTATATATGACTGTGTCTAATCTGAGGTGACACAGCGGGCAAAAAATTATGGTTTGCAATGCTACCCCGAGCAACTACAAGTGGTTAGTCTATTTGCAAGCATTACTCCCATTTACTTTTTGTTTGTTTGATATCACACCCATGTACCAACCATGGTATGCCCCTTTGACACTTAGCACACAAAGCACTACTTTGCATTAATTTAGGGTTACGTTTCAAAGCAAAAAGGGTTTTGAGCTTAAAAGTAAATCCCAAAACAACACGTTGCACCAGGTTTGTGTCACTTTTGTGATGCAAACATGGCACAGAGTGTTAGTAAAAATGCCCCATAAACTCAGGGTTTAAATCTTAACAGAGTGGATAACAGAAGGATGTCTGTGCTATTAAGAATTAATTGCTACCCAAAATAACCCTTTTTTAGCAACCATGGAATAACAAAAGATTGAGAAAACAAGCAATACCTTTCTAACCCTATCCTTGCAGTTTGATGCTGGTTTAACGCTCACAATGCTATATTAGAATCATTGTAACTTATGAACTGCAGGTAACAAAACGATCTCTGTGACAAAAGCAGTGACCCACTTAGCTAGCTACATAAAAAATAAATCTGTGATATGCATGTTAGATGTTGTGATTTGCACCAGGGACCTTAACCATCTAAGCTTCATTATGATGAGGTAAAATATGAAGAGACAAACCAAGGATCTCGCCATCAAGTGCAGTCCCAATTGCACAGGATTGTGCTTACACCTAGGCATTTTGGAGTGTAAAAAAAAGAGCAAGAGTCCTCTTTTGTTAGTCAGGCTAAAACACTGTAATTAGAAATCTCTATCGAATTATCAAGCATACTAATCACAAGTAGATTGAGTTACTGAAAAAGCACTTGTTTCTTGATTTTTATGTCACAAAGGCTCAGACAGACAAAATCTGAGAGAGTATTGTAGCTGAAGACACCTTACCTTAAAATTATCCACAGGCATCGGACTGAATCCGGAAATGGTTTCATGAGCTGTACCCCTGCGCGCCTATAGGTGGCGTCGTTCAGCTCCATACGGCATTGCCTACTCCAGAAGTGACGTGCACTGTGCCTATATAGGCATCTCCCCAGCACACTGATGTCACTTCTTTTTTTTCAGTCAGCGCCGATCCAGAGAGAGCTACTCCCTGTCATTTTTTGACTGACCTCTTTCAGCTTTTTGTCTAAGTTTTCTAGATCTTTCTCCTGATATGGCGGGTATGTCCACTTGAAAAGCTGGCTTCAAGCCTTATGGTGCCTGTCACTGAGATGTTGGTGATGGACCTGCATCTTGTTTGCCTCTGGTGCCTTGAGCGCCACCACGACGCAAAGACCTACATCGACTGCTGTGCCATGCACCCCAAGGCCTTGAGGGAGCGGTCCCACAAGCTCCTGGCTACTTGATGTGCAACACCACAATGGTGCCGATCCCAGGCGAGAGGAAGGTTCCAGGATCAGTTGTGGAGTCATCGATCTACATCACAGTCGAAGTCAACCGACCGTTCATGTAAGTTCCACAAATGAAAAGGAGTAAGAAGTCGGAGAGGGCTTTGACTTCAAGTCTTCCCACGAGACGAGGGAGGGTCTCCATTCAAAGCTAGCTCCGCATTTAAGCCTTCACTTGGGCCGGCTCCATGCCTCCCTAAGTTTCAAGGAGGCAGAGCGACCCCCGCCCAACTTCACAAATTTTATGAGGTCATGCACCTCCTATTTGGGTGACTCGTTCATGCTGGCATGCTTTTGGGCCCTGTGGGTTTGGGAGGTGCCCCTACTGGTTCTCCATTAGTGAGTCAGGCCCCTTGGATCCATGGATGGATTCGGACTGGCACTGGTCATACAACCTCGACCTTTCCTGACGCCGGTCCTGATGTCGATGATACCGGTCCCTCCGGCGGTGCCATCATCATTCTTATCCCTAACTCTGACACAGAGCTGGAGCGGTTTCACCCATCACCAACTCAGGCAAAGACTGGAGCCTTGCTTTTCACACCAGAGCCTGAGCCTTATTCCTACCGGCGAGGACTTGGGGAGGATTGGGAGTGGCTACTGGACCCTGAGGAATATCAGGCCTTAGACCCCAACATTCTTTGCTTCCAGGCATCTCAAAAGTACTAGAGAAGCACGTTCACCATCAGCTCTCGCAGTTCCTGGAAAGGAACAATTTATTACATCCAAACCAATCTGGCTATTGCCCAGTTTCTGTACGGAGACTGCACTAGTGGAAGTGGTAGATTATATCAGGGGTGACTTAGATGTCGGAGGTAGGGCAATGCTGATTATGTTAGATCTCTCTGCAGTCTTCGACACAGTACCCCATTCCACACTCTTGGCCCGTCTTCAGTGATGGTGCAGTGGTGGTGACGAGTTTTGGCCTGTTGCTTATGGTTGGAATGTTTTAGCATTTTCTCTCGACTTGTAAACAGGTAGACAGGCCTTGATTACATCAAGGCTTGACTACAGTAATGCTCTGTTTCTGGGCCTGCCTGACTATTTGACTAGCAAACTGCAGGTGGGTCAAAATACAGCCTCTCGTACTCTTCTAGGCCTACCACTGAGAATACATGTATCACAACATCTAAAGGCACTGCACTGGCTCCCTATTCGGAAAAGGATTCTTTTTAAGACTTTATTGGTACATGGGGCCCTTCATCAAGCTGGTGGGGGGTACCTCAGAGGTAGAATCTGTTACTATGCTCCATTCCAGTGCCTTCGCTCAGCTAACCTTTATCTGGCCGTAGTCGAAAGAACTCAGTGGTCTAGAATGGGTGTCAGGGCCTTCTCATTCTTAGGACCGTCTGTGTGGAACAAACTCCCTTTGGCGTTATGGAACATTTTAGCCACTTCCCAGTTTCAGAAGAAGGCTTAATGGTCTCTCTACCTGTCAACCGGTGAGCTGCATAACGCCAGAACACTCTCTGGAATAACACACACTTTACAAATGCCCTTCACATTGCATTACATTACTGGTGTGAGGACTTGGTTGATGCCAGTGGACTGGACACTCCCCCAGATACTGGCATGATCTTTCCTCCTGCCGTGGCTAAGGAGGAGGAAGCTTCTTTTGCTATGGTGGTGAGAAGGGTGGCCAAGTTCCTGGACCTTAGCCAGCCTTCAGTGGCAGTCAAGAGTAACGCCTTGACAGAGGCGTTTCAGCCATGAATTACTCCTTCCGAACTGCTTCTCCCATTTGATAAAGCCCTTATGGACGTCCTGCTTGGGAACTGGTCCAAGCAAGCCATCGGGGCTCCTCTGAAGATAATTGTCCTCAGCCATGGCCCCGCCCAAGGGTACCCAAATTTCCTCACGCCCTACCCAGGAGAGCTTGGGGGGGGGCCAAGCCTCCGCTTCCAGAGTTAACCCTGGTACAAACCTTACCCCCCCACCGCAGAGGGAATCCTAGAGGGTGGACACCTTAGGCAAGAAAAATATTTCTCCACCAGCCTGGCACTGTGGTCATCGAACACTGAGTACTGTTAGACTTGGGGGTCTCTAGTTGGCACAGGTATGCACTTGTGTTAAATAGGGACCCTCGCCTCTAGTCAAGGTAAAGGGGTACACTCCTAAAATAACCCCTGCTCACCCCCTTGGTAGCTTGGCACGAGCAGACAGGCTTATCTCAGAGGCAGTGTGTAAAGCATTTGTGAACACATACCGTAATCCAGTGACACCACACAGGTTTTTATATCAAAAATAAGTATTCTTTATATAGATTTACCACAAGACCATAAACGACAAAAATCCACAATACTGTTACTTTAAGATGGTAGAATTTAGCTTAGTTCTCTTTAGTTCTTAAATGTGACACTTTAAGTCCATGTACCTTTTAGATGCGACACGCAGGGCAACAAAAGTGTTGCAACGATGTTGATGCGTTGAAGAATTTGGTGCAAAGAAATAAAGACGTGAAGATCTACCAGATGCGGCACGCTTCTCCGATGTTGCGAGAAGACTCGATTCGATGCGTCAGCCGCAGCGGCAACACCACTTTACGCGATGCGACGACAGCGGCTTTGGCGGTGACACTCTTCTCCGACGTTGCGAGACGCTTCCGCTTGATGCAACAACTGCAGCGGCGACACCCTTTACGCGATGCGACGACAACAGCTCCGATGGCGGCACATTTCTCCGTGGATGCGAGATGCTTTTGTGGATGCAGTGCAATGCGACAGCTACCGCGGCGTCATTCAAGATGCGACGGCAGCGGCTGTGACGGCGACACGCTTCTTCCTCGATGCGAGACTCTTCTCTTGATGCGGTGCAATGCGTCAGCTATGATGGCTGCGATGGCGACACGCTTCTTCGGCGTTGCGAGACACTTCTTCGATGATGCGAGACGCTTCCACTTGATGCGACAACTGCAGTGGCGACACCCCTTTCCACGATGTGACGACAACAGCTCCGACGGCGGCACGCTTCTCCTTGAGTCGCGCTTCCAGGTCCTTGCGACACGCAGTCCCTCAGAAGGCCCCAAAACAGCAGCAGGCACTTCCAAAGAACTCTGGGAAGCTGGTGGTTGAAGTCTGTTTCTGAGACTTCAGCAGGAGGCAAACTCTTTTCCAAGCCCTTGGAGATCCTTCACAAGTTGAGCAAAAGTACACACAAAGTTCCTTTCTCCTCTCTTTGGCAGTCAGGCAACCACTGCAGGCCAATCCCCCAGTTTCAGGGATCGTTTCTCCTCAGCTTCCTCTTGGTTCCTCTCCTCAGCAGAGGTTTCTTCCTGTTTCCCAAAGGGATCTAAATTCTTGGGATCAGGGTCCCGAACCTTGTTCTCCAAAATCCTTTGTCCTCTGAGGGCAGAGGGGCCTTTGCCTTGTTCAAACCGGTTCTGGTCAGTCCTGGAGCACTTTGTTTACCGGACTCCTTCTTTCCTTTCAGAGTGCAGGGCAGAGACATCAGACGCACCACAGGAGGTGGAGCCAGCATTGTGGACGAAAGGCACAGCCCTATTCAGGTCCCAGGCGCCGCTCCTCCCTCCCATCTAGATGCAGATCTCTCTATTCACCACTGACCCACCTCACCCTGTCTCCTGGAATTCCCCAGCCCTGTCACTCAAACTCCAGACAAGGAATACACAGCCTAGCAGAGGCAGGTTTGAATGGTTAGACAAGAAAATACCTACTTTCTAAAAGTGGTATTTTCAAACACAGAATGTTAAAACCAACTTCAATAAAAGATGTATTTTATCATTCTGAGTTCAGGCATACTAAATTCGGATTTCTACCATCTTCCCTGAGTCCGTTAGGATTATAAGATGTAATTAACAAACTGCTCATTCTGGCCTATGGAGAACAGGTAGCCTTTCAATAGTGAAAAACGAAAATTGCTGTAATTCCCTATTAGAACATGCCACACACACCAGGGTATGTCCTACCTTATCTTTACAATACACCCTGCCCTTGAGCCTGCCATAGAGGTGTCTGATATGAAGAAAAGGGAAGGTTTAGGGACTGGCAAGTGGGTGCACTTGCCCAGTCAGCATGACAGTACCAGACTGCAACCAGGCTCTGTAATGGCAGACCTTAGACACACTTTTACAGGCTGCTTCTGTGGGTGGCACAACCAGTGCTGCAAGCCCACCAGCAGCATGTGGATTTACAAGCCCTGGGCCCTCCTGGTGCACTGTACTAGGGTCTGACAGGTAAACCAAACCAACCAATTATGGAATCACAAATTCACACATCCACAATAGGGAGCACTTGCACTGTGGCACTGGACAGCAGTGGCACAGTGCCCTGAGCATGTAACACAAGCAAACACACATAAGGCAACAGCAAACAATGGAAGGGAGACCCACTCCAAGGTGCCAGGTCTAACAGGTACCTTTTGGGTCATTAATCCCAAGCACTGTGGTGTAGCCCATGGTCCCTAAGGAGGCCCAGGTCACACTCTTCCAGGCTATGGTAGCCTGGAGAGGTGCAGCCAAGTTCACCATCAGATGTGGCCTGGACATTTGACTCGCTATGCAGAGCGGTTTCATCGTTGGTGGCCTTACGGTGTCATGCCTGCTTGAGAATTATTGGCTTTTCTGGGGATGTCCAAGCCTCACTTATAGACATGTCATTTAATGTCTCCCGTCTTCGGAGACAAAGCGGACTTAGCACTGGAGTGCTTTAAGTGTAGCATAGCTATGGCCAGGTCCTAGGGCCTTTCTATGAGCCCTCCAATCCCAGTCTGCCTTTAGCTCATTTTGTGGCCACAGAAGCGGCTTCCAACCACGTCTTTACCAGCCCAGTCACCACGGGACACACAAGCTTCCCAGCCTCTACGTGGCCAAGGACTTGGTACCCCCAGAGCCCGTGGGTCGGGCAGCCAGAAGTCAAGCCAGTCCACCGGCCCCCCAGCAGCTGCAGCTTCTGAAAGTCTTTAGTTCATCCTTAAACCATCATGGGCAACCAGTCAGAGGCAGGGTACGCCATCACCTGCACCACTGGAGGTCGATAACATTGGACCTTTTGGTCCTCCAAATTGTTCGACGGGGCTACTCCCTCTCCTTCATGACTAATCCCTCCAACCATGCCACGCGCTTTTGACATGCTGAAGAAGGACCATCTCTCTTTACGCACCAGGAAGTTCTCTTGGCCAAGGGAGCCATAGAGAGGGTGCCAATGGCAGAATGATGTTGTGGTTGTTATTCCTGCCACTTTCTGGAGGCCTTCATCCTATCCTAGACCTGAGCCCTCTCAGATTCTTAATCCAGAAAGTCAAATTCAAAATGCTCACGCTCGCTTAAGCCCTGTCTGCCTTGGGCCCAAGAGACTGGATGGTAGTGTTGGACTTGCAGGATGCATATTTCCACATTCCCGTCCTGCCTGCACACAGACATTATCTGCGGTTCACGGTGGCCAACAAGCACTTTCAGTTCGCTGTACTTACTTTTGACCTTACCATGACATAAACTATTTACTGTTTGTGTTTGTTCACTTTTAACGTTGGGGGGGTTTACGTGCTGAACTGCTCATATTCACGCCCGTCTATTACACTTTGGGGCATATTTACTAGAAACTGGCAGAGTGCGGTGTTATGACAAAATTGGTAACACCATGCTCCAATTTCAAAACGCAGGGATGCGCCATATTTATAAGAATGCGGTGTACCCCTACATTTCCACTAGTGCAGGCACTAAAGAAGCTGCCTAGTGCCAGCACAGGCACCCCTGCGCCAGGTATTTCCTTGTAAAGTGTTTTGGACACTGCCCCATACCTTGTAGATACGGGGCAACGTCAAAAAGCAATGGGTGTTGCGGCGGAACGCCCTCTGCAACACCTATTCCACGCCCCTTTCACTCTAAGTGCTGTATGAATAGGGGCATTATTTACAAGGTGGTAAGCTTAACGCAGTCTTGTAAATAAGCAAAGGACTTAACATCACCAGAACTTCAGCAAAAGTGGCTTTCTTTTGGAGTTAACTCCTTGTATATATGCCCCACTGTATTTTTACTATGCCGTCATTACTCTGCACTAATTGCATTGCTTTTGTGGGGGCTGTGCTATATTGTTGTAAGAGCAGACTTAGCATGGTGGACTAGCAGAGTCTGTCAGAGTTCCATTTTTCCATTCTGTCTGCTCTAGCTGTCAAAAGGGGCCGGGCCATTGCTCAACCTCTAAATTAATTTACAAATGCGGATATGCAGTGGAGGTGGGCACGCCTCCTGTGCACTAAAGGCAAGCCCGTCTGACCCTGTCCGTGCCCAGATCGCTCCAAGCGCCGGACCCTTGGGGGGGTTTTAACCCACACCACCTCCAGAGATGTTACTACATCAGAAAATAACAATTAGCTCATAATGATACAGGTAAGAACGTCAATTATGCCAGATCAGATCCATGCTCGATAATCAAAGTCTTTAACTTGACATGCCAGGAATGTAATGCTTTGAGTGTGAATCTTGAGACACAGGGCAACAAATTGGCAGAAATTAAAGCTGGCACCAACCCACATCTTAAAAATAGTTACCTGTGTATGCCAGGTCATCAGGGAAACACAAAATTGAATTAGAAGATTTCCTAGATAAGCACAGACTGGACATTGTCCATGCGACTGAGACTTGGGCCAATATTACTTCTGGCCTAGACCTGGTTTTGCCAAGTACCCCTGGTCATTCCATTTATAGATTAGATAGGACTCAAAAGAGAGGAGCAGGGTCAGCTATTATCCATTGCAACAATATGTTGGCAAATTTGCTACCAGTATCCTCCACAGTGTGAAGCACTATCTTTTAACATTGAATTGTCTAAGACCCAATCCTTTAATGGATTATTAGTGTACTATCTACCTGGTCCTGGGAACATTTTCACACAGGCTATTATTTCTTTAATGGAATCCTGTTGGTTCTCTACTGATTATACAGTCTTAGGAGATTTTAATTATAATTTAGAACCCCCTCACGGATAAAGACACAAAGGTATTACTCAAGAGGTAGACGGCTCAACGCACCTTGCGGGCCATACTTTTGATGGTGTTTTTACAAACAACTCCTTTTTAACTGTGACAGGCGCCTTACCTCTGACTTGGTCGGATCATAAGGCAGTAATGCTTTATGTGACTGGATTTGGTGGCCTCTGGATGCACTTATCCCTGCTTATCCCTGCTAAGTGGTCTACGAGAAGTAACAGCAAGCCCAGTCCATGGTATAATAATAATCTCACTACTATGCGGAAAGCATGCAAAAGGGCGGAACGGGCCTGTAGGCAGGACTATGACCCGGTCTTAAAGGGGCATTATTCGGTAGCTATAAAGAAGCTATAAAGAACTACCATAGGACTATACAGAGGGATAGGGCAGCCTATTTTACAAATAAAATTATGAACAGCAGCAACCCCACTAAAAGTATTTTTTCTATACTTAAAGATCTTAAAGCAGCAGGGTCATCGACGGCGCCTTTGATCACATCTGACCAGCAGTGTGAGGATCTTGCTACCTTCTTTATTCAGGAGGTAGAAAACGTCTACAGGACCTTCCCTCTCACCTCGAGGAATTCAGGTCCCGTTCAGAGACCCCTCACTACCTTCACTCTCGCTGTCTTCCCCTCGATCTCTCAGGAGGAGTTGCGTATGTTCTGTAGTAGGATTAAATCTGGCTCTCCTACTGATCCGCTCAAGCCTGAACAATTTCTCGAATCCCTTCCCTTGCTCCTTACACCTCGGTGTCAGCTGATCAATATGTCCCTGTTAGAAACAAGCCAGGGTTGTCACTCTGCAAAAACCTACTTTGGTTCCCGCCAAACCGATAACTTTTGCCCCATTTCGCTCCTGCCATGGGTGTCCAAGATCACTGAGGCCTAATAAATTCCATTCTGTCAGGATTTCTGGAAAACAGTGTGCTTGATGCTTCTCAGAATGGTTTCCGCCTGGGTCACAGCACTGAGTCTAGCTGTGACCAGACATCTGAGGGCAGCTTTAGATGCTGGACGCATTTTGGCGCTGATTTTATTAGATCTCAGTGCTGCGTTCGACACTGTATCACACCAGATCCTGCTACAAAGGTTGGAGGAGGTTGGAATTGAGGGCTCGGCCCTGGGATGGTTTGCCTCTTTCTTGGCTGAGAGAGCCTTCCAGGTCGGCCCCCCCCCCCCCTTCACCTCTCAGATACATACTGTGAAGCAAGGGGTTCCACAGGGCTCAGCATTGAGCCCTACCTTATTAATTCTGTACGTCTAACCGTGGCTGTGGCCAGGAGTAGAGGGCTAATGGCAGTATCATATGTTGATGATACTCAGCTGGTAGTAGCACTTTCCAATGATTCCATGCAGGATGCCCTTAAATTCCGGAGCGATCTTGCAGTTGTTGCGGAGTGGATATCCGCTAACTGTCTCCAGCTCTACACCAGCAAATCTGAGGTTTTGCTGGTAGGGAAAGACTTTGAGCTGTGGAGCGAGTGCTCGTGGCCGTCGTCCCTGGGATGTGCACCCACCCCCAAACAGGTGGTTAAAAATCTGAGTATATGGGTAGACTCGGCCCTCAGCTTCCAGGCCCAAACCAAAAAAGTTGCGGGCTCTTGTTTCGGTCTCCTGCATGCGCTAAAACCACTGCTAGGTTTCTTCCATCCTTTCACTCGTCGGGTCTTCATCCAGGCTACCATCATGTCTCAGTTAGTCTTTGCCAGCTCTCTGTATCTGGCGATTAACAAGGCTCAAACTCTACGACTGCCAAGCATCCAAAATGCGGCTGCTAGAACTCTCCTGGGCCTCCCTAGATTCTGTTCCACGACCAACGCCATCCGCCGACTCCATTGGTTGCCGGTGGCTAGGCGCATCGACTTTAAGTCCCTCTGCATTGCATTTAAAATTAAGAATCTTTCTTCACCTAGCATTCTGGCAAACCTGCTCTCACCCTATACTCCTACTCACCACCTTGGATGGATGGGCCAGCTTTTGGCGGTTGTCTCTCGGGTGAGGAAGGCGCACGCAGGATGACGGTCCTTCCGCATCCTGACGGCTAAACTTTGGAATTCCCTCCCGGTGCACATCCGTAGTATGGCTTTTCCCAAGGCCATTAGACCACATTGTTTCCCTCTGATTTAGGATCAGCCCTCTTCTGCATGCTCCCATCTTCTTTGCTGGTTAGCGCTGGGATGCCCCATTGCTGGGGCAGCTATGTGCTATATAAAACCCCGTAACATAACATAACATTTTCTCCACAGGGCGCTACCGCCTAATGTGTCTCATACTACTCAAACGTCATACAGCAGGCATAATAAGAAGACTCCTGTTAGGTAGTTGAGGATCTTGGGAGTTATAGTTGATAACAAGCTCACCTAAGGGGATCAAACCAACACTGTGATCTCCTATTCCTTTAACACACTACGTCTAATAAAAAAATTAATCCATACATACCGTTGCAGCGATTCTGCTCTAGAACAGAAATATGTTTGGGACCATAAAACATTGGCACGTAGGGACTGAGGAGCATATTTACAAGACCCTATTGCCACCACAACGTCACTTTTTGGACGTTGTTGTGGTGATAGGGCCTTTGGCTTATTATCCAGTATTAGGGGTGTCTTTCATAGATTCACATGCCTGAATCATTCCCCGTCGTCGAGACGGGAGCCTCCGGTACATAAAAAAGTAATGTCCTATAGACATACATAGAGAAAAATAGGCCTAAGGGCCTCCCCTTAGCCGCCTATCATAGTCCTTATGTAAAAAGGACCAAACTCCTAGAGCCAGCCAATCAGCTATCACCTCCCTCTAGAACCTTCCTGGCAGGAGCCTCAGTCCCTCAGATTTTCTACCGCACGTTGTGCTAGGGAGTCTCCAGCCTGAGTTCTCCTCAGGATTTCTTTCAAACCAGATTATTCACGATTTTTGGTGACTTTCCTCTTCAGGATTTCAACACTGACTACTTCAGGCCTCTTTTTGCTGCAGTGAGTGTTTATTTTATCTACAACTCCTGGCATGTCTGACTCCCAGAAGAAAGCCCTTTTCAGGGCTTGCTCTTCATGTGGGAAGAAGAGGCTTCATGTGGACGACAAGCATGAGCTATGCTTGTATTGCCTTTACCCGGACCACGTCCCTAAGGACTGCAAGATATGTAGGTCTTTTCCACATAAGACCTTGAGAGACAGGGAGGGCCGCCTGCTTATCTGGCTGGACAGGCTTAAGGACAAAGACAGTGTGGTGTCCTCAGAGGCGAGCTTTTCCGGAGCTTCTGAAGTCTCCCTGAAGAGGCCGAGAGTGACATCTCCTGGCCCCTCAGACGCTCCTCCTAAGAAGACGCACAAAAAGTCTTCAGAGGCAAAATCTTCGAAATCCTCAGCGTCTGGTAAAGTCTCTCTCACTTTCAAGAAGCCTACTCTGTCGGCCTCAAAAATTGCGACACCATCCTCTGCGCAAAAAAGGCCATCAGGACACGTCTCCACAGCAACGACGACGGTGTCCACGTCCACAGCGGCGTCGGCCCGCTCGTCGACGACGACGACTCCATCATCATCGTCTGCAGGTACCCCTATCTCGTCTATTATACTTTTGAAACCGTCGTCTAAATCATCGTCGACGACGAAGATAGTCCCGTCGAGGACCTCGTCGACGAGGAGCCCTCCGTCGACGGAAGAGTCGACGACGAGGATATTGATGACGAGCGCGTCGACGACGAAGGCATCGTCGACGAAGATGTCGACGACCAAGGCATCGTCGACGAAAGCGACGACGAAAGCGACGACGAAAGCGTCGACGACGGACGCGTCGACGACGGACGCGTCGACGACGGAAGCGTCGACGACGGACGCGTCGACGACGGAAGCGTCGACGACGGAAGCGTCGACGTCTAAGGCGTCGACGACGAAGGCATCGACGACGACTGAATCGTCTACGACCACATCGTGGTCGTAGACGTCGTCGACGAGGAAAATATCGTCGATGGGGACGCCGTTGGTGACACCCGAGCCGTCGACGGGAACGTCGTCGTCGTCCGTGGGACGGAAAACCACGGCGATTTCTGTGCAAGGATCTGCTTCCAGACCACAGATTACCCCGGAAACAACATCTCCAAGCAAGGTCCAAACCAATTTACCTCTGGAGATCCTGCAGAGTGAAGAGTCCGAAGAAGAGTTCTTCCAACAGGCTACTTCCCCTTCCGAGCTGTTTGTCAAATGCCAAAGCACGGACGAGGAGCAGGAAGATTCAGGCGCGCAGGAGCGCCCCGTCCAGGAACAAGTCCGCACGGAGGTCACCCCAATGGTCTGCCTCCCTCTGGCAATAGTTAAGGACCTCAAGTTCCTTATCAGGGATTACAAACAACGTTTCCCGGAACCACCAAGACAGGATACAGGGGTCCCAGTGCCAGCTACAAACACCCCAGCGACAGCCCCAAGGCAATCACGGCCGGTAACGCAGGCCTGCCACGAACCGCCACCTCAGGTGATAGACTCAACGGATGAGGAGGCTGAGGAGATGGAGGAAGGTGAGGTCCAGGGAGACCTGACGGACCAGGATGACGATGAGCAGGAGGACTATGTAGCATCTTCACCACCTTCCCCACAACCGTGCCAGGCGGATTCACCACCTGTGGATATCGGGGGTTTTCATAAGTTAGTGGAACGGGCTGCGACGCGGTTCCATATGGTCATGGAGTCGACGGAAACCGAATGCTTCCTCCATGACTTTAAGGAGCAGACGAAGAAGACGGCCAAATCCATCCCTATCATTGACTTCCTCTGGGACCAGGGAAAGAAGTTGATGCTGACGCCAGCTTCAGTTCCTGCGGTCGTTCCGCGCCTGGATAAGAAGTATAAAGCACCGTCCACGGCGCCAGCTTGCCTGACTGGCCACCCGAAGCCAGATTCGGTCGTGACCCAAGCGGCCCAGAAAAATTCTCGAAACCCATCCTCGCCTCTGTCAGCACCACCAGACAAGGAGGGCAGAAAGTTAGACACAATAGGCAAAAGGTTTTCAACCACTTCAGCAATGACCATCAAGGTGGCCAATTCCATAGCCCTTTTAGGGCGTTATAACCGCCAACTCTGGGAGGATATTGCCCCATACTTAGCAGAACTTCCGAGTGCCGTACAGGATGAGGTGAAGGCACTCCTTTCCGAAGGCCAGTCTTCTGCGGCAGAGATCATCGACTGCGCCATAGATGTAGCCATGACAGGCTTCCGTCAACTGGCTGGGGCTGCAGTCCTGCGCCGCCAAGGATGGCTCAAAGCAACATCGTTCAGGCAGGAAGTGCAAACGAAGGTGCTAGATATGCCCTTCGATGGGCAGCATCTATTCGGAGATAAAATTGACGAGGCGCTCCAGGCCATTAAAAAGGACACGGACACGGCTAGAGCGCTTGGAACCTTACAGGCGCGGAACCAGTCCTTTCGGGGCAACAAGTCTAGAGGTCAGTCTTCCTACAGAGGATCATTCCAGAATAAGTCCTCATATTCGTTTCAGAATAAGACCCAGTACCAGCAAAAGCAACAACAGGGCCGACAATCATCTTACGGAAGATCCAATTTCAGGGGTAAGAACCAGAAAAGGGGCACCGGCGGACGCCAGTGACCGCTTACTCCAGCCAGTCCAGCTACCATCTTCTTCTTCACAAATTGGAGGAAAATTGACCCATTTCCTAAAAAATTGGCGCATCATCACCTCAGATCGTTGGGTGCTCCAACTCCTCAGATTCGGCCATTCCCTAGAATTTACCGCCATCCCGCCTGCAACCCCTCCCCGCAAGTCTCCACACAGACATCTGCGGCTGCTGCTCCGGGAGATATCGGAGATGTTAAGGAAGGGAGCAATAGAGCGAGTTCCATCAGCTCAGAGGGAGAAGGGTTTCTACTCCCGTTTCTTTCTGATACGCAAGAAAGAAAAGAAGTGGAGGCCCATCCTGGACCTCAGAGCACTCAACTCCTTCCTAAAGAGTCAGTCGTTCAGGATGGTGACGCTCCAAGAAATCCTAGGCATTCTGGAGGAAGGAGACTTCATGACATCCTTGGATCTTCAGGATGCTTACTATCACATCCCGATACTCAAGGGGCACAGAAAGTTTCTACGTTTCGAAGTGGCAGGACAACACTACCAGTTCAAGGTCCTTCCGTTTGGCCTCAAATCCGCTCCGCGGATTTTCACCAAGTGCCTTTCTCCTGTGGCAGCTTTCCTACGTCAAATGGGTCACCAAGTTTTCCCCTACCTAGACGACTGGCTGGTCAAGGCGCCTACGGCCGTAGGCGCAACCAAATCCTTCAACGCTTGTACCAATCTTTTCCAACATCTAGGATTGACGCTCAATCTTCAGAAATCACATATGTCCCCAACGAGAAGCATTACCTTCCTCGGGGCTACCTTGAATACGGAATGCGCAAGAGCATTTCCCTCAGACGAGAGAACACAGGATCATATCCCTGGCCAAAACGGTGCAATCAAGGAAATCCCTGAGAGTTCGCACCTTCAAGTCACTCCTGGGGATGATGTCTTCCTGTATACTACTCATCCCTCACTGCAGGCTGCGGATGCGCCCTCTGCAGGAGGCTCTTTCGAGCCAGTGGACTCAGAGTGCAGGTTCGTTCGAGGACATCATAAGCATAACACCGCAAATATCCAGGAGTCTCGAGTGGTGGAAGGATACCAGAAACCTCTCGAGAGGACTACCGTTCCTGCTGCCAGCAGCACCACTGGTGATCACCACAGATGCATCTCTAGCGGGTTGGGGAGCTGTCCTTCAGGACCTCAGAGTCAGCGGCAAATGGTCGGATCAGGAGCAACGCCTCCATATAAATCTGCTGGAGTTGAGGGCTGTGTATCTAGCTCTGCAGGCCTTTTTACCACGCATCCAGAACTCTCAGGTGCTCGTCAGAACGGACAACACCACGACGATGCATTACCTGAACAAACAGGGAGGAACGCGTTCGCTCACGCTATCGCGCGAATCGCAGAAGATCTGGAACTGGCTTGTTCTCCAGGGGATTACGCTCAGGGCGGACTACGTCCCGGGAAAGGACAACACCATTGCGGACGCCCTAAGCAGGCAGAAATCTCTCTCCCACGAATGGGAGCTCGACGAGAGTGCACTAACACACGTATTCTCGGAATGGGGAGCCCCAAGAATCGACCTGTTTGCCACCAGGGAGAACGCCAAATGCCCAAGCTACGCAAGCTGGCATCCCCAACCGGAGTCGCTCGGAAATGCCTTTTCCATAGGCTGGTTCAGCGTATTTGCGTACGCTTTTCCACCGTTCCCGATGATTCCCAGGGTCCTCAGGAAAATGAAGGCGGAGCCCTGTACACTAATTCTGATCGCCCCGTACTGGCCGAGGCAGCACTGGTTCTCGGACCTTCATCGCCTCTCCATCAGGACGCCGATTCGTCTAACACAGCTCCCGAACCTACTGACGATGTCCAACGGGCAGGTGCAATACCCGAACCTCCAATCGCTCAGGTTATCGGCCTGGCTCCTGAGCACAGAGTTCTGCCATTTGAACATCCCGCAGGACTGCAGGGATGTGCTAGCAAAAGCGAGGGCTGACAGTACCAACAAAACCTACTCCCTCAAATGGAAGCGCTTCTGCGTCTGGTGCTCGGAGAAGGGCCTGAGACCACTTCATATCACACCGGAGCAGATATTGCCATATCTCCTGCACTTGGCACAGTCCGGATTAGCGCATGCATCCATAAAGGTGCATCTAGCGGCGATTTCACGTTTTACCAGGACTTTTCAAGGCCCGTCTCTCTGGTCCAGCAGACTTGTTAAACAGTTCCTTAAGGGTCTTTATAGGTCCTTTCCAAGGCCCCGACGGGTCCCACCGTCATGGCACCTCAACTTGGTCCTTAACCAACTCATGAAGCACCCCTTTGAGCCCATTCACCGAGCCTCCATCAAGTACATCTCATGGAAAACGGCTCTATTACTTGCGCTCACATCTGCCAGGAGAGTCAGCGAGTTGCAAGCTCTCTCCATTCAGGAGCCCTTCATGCAGTTCAAACAGGACAGGGTGGTGCTGAGGACAAATCCCAAGTTCATACCGAAAGTGCCTTCAGACTTTCACCTCAACGAGCCGGTGGTCCTACGCTCCTTCTTTGCCAACCCTACCACGGCAGCAGAGAGGACGCTCCATTCTCTGGATCTCAAACGGTGTCTTAAGTTTTATATAGACAAGACAAAAACCTTCAGAAAGTCTTCGCAGCTATTCGTGGCCTACAGCAGACCAAGGCTGGGTATGCCTCTCACAAAGCAGAGCATTTCAAGGTGGATTTCTTCTGCAATAGCGTTCTGCCATGAAGGGGCCGGACGGCCGTTGCGAGACAGGGTGGAAGCACACTCCACCAGAGCGATGTCCACATCAGCAGCGCTGTTCGCTGGAGTGCCGATTTTGGACATCTGTAGAGCGGCGACGTGGAAGTCACCGCATACCTTCTCCAGACACTACTGCCTGGATGCCGAGCTTACGAGGGATGCGGCAGTGGGCCAGGCGGTGCTTCGCCATCTATTCCAGTGAGGTGAGCCTTCCAACATCCCGCCATCCTGGTATGCACATTCTTTACTGTTTTACTATCTTGATGTATGCCAATATTTCGAACTGTTATGATAATGCTGTATTATCTCAAATACCTTTATGGCATGTTACATCAGAAATGTGCATAATGTATTGCTAACTACTCTGATTCAGGCATGTGAATCTATGAAAGACACCCCTAATACTGGATAAGAAACGCGTTACTTACCTGTAACAGCAGTTATCCAGTATTGGTGTCTTTCATAGATTCACATGCAACCCTCCCGCCTCCCCTGGAAGGACTCACACCTCTCTCTAACTATATTACGCCTACCTAGCTTGGTGCGTACGAAAATCTGAGGGACTGAGGCTCCTGCCAGGAAGGTTCTAGAGGGAGGTGATAGCTGATTGGCTGGCTCTAGGAGTTTGGTCCTTTTTACATAAGGACTATGATAGGCGGCTAAGGGGAGGCCCTTAGGCCTATTTTTCTCTATGTATGTCTATAGGACATTACTTTTTTATGTACCGGAGGCTCCCGTCTCGACGACGGGGAATGATTCAGGCATGTGAATCTATGAAAGACACCAATACTGGATAACTGCTGTTACAGGTAAGTAACGCGTTTCTTTACAAGGCAGCGTTAAGCCACTTAACGTGCCTTAATGCTGCCTTGTAAATAAGGCACACTTTCACGCTATGCTTAGCATGAAAGGGGAGGGCTATGGGTGTTACTGTGGGCATTGCACCGTAACACCCATTGATTTTAATGCTGCCCCATATTTACAAGGGTTGCGTAAATATGGGTCAGCGCCAAAATTAAGACTACGGAAAACCTGGACCAGGGAAAGCATGGCCTTACCCTGGCGAAACGATTAGAAATGTTTAATTTCTCCTTGTTTTTGCTGTTTCCATGTGTGCTGCATTGTGCAGCACACATGGAAACCGCAAAATGCCATTGATTGTTTATGTGCAGGGATGTGTCCCTTCCTGCACATTAATTTTAAATAATGACGTTTTGCAACTTCTATATGTGCTGTACTAACCAGCATACACAGTAGTTACAAAACACCATCTACACAATGGCGGCTCGCATAGGGCATGCTGCGGGGTGGTGGGCTGGTGTGAGGGAGGGGCAACGTGGGGGGGTAGTAAACTTAGATATACGGAGGAACGTAATAATTACTTTCCTGCGTTCCGTCGTATGTCTGAGTTTACTATAAACAAGTGAATTGGCACCCAAGAACACAACACTCTGGATCCTCTCAGGGATTTTGGTAACAGGATACACCCTTTCGTTCTTTCACTCGTATTAGTCCACAATACGATAAACAAGAAACACAAAGGAAGTTTATAATATTTATTTAAACTATTGTGCTGCATGAGGCAGTATTTGCACCACAATAAAAAACACAAATGCATACTAAAAATATTGCTAGTACGATTAACAAGCCATTTACAATAAAAAGCCCTGTCATGTTATAAGACAGATCAGCCCAACGCCCACTCTTCCTACTGAAGCTGAATTATTATATATCAAAGATCCCTGCCATTAGTGGTGGACCCCTTACCTTAGCATACATAGATGGATATTCTACATCTCAGCTGACGCGGTGATCTTGCTTCAGGATCTTTGCTCAGAGTGTGCTTTTAGAACTCCTGTCCTCAGTTATATGACAAGACATGTTTGCTCACAAACAGCAGCTGCAATCATGTGTTATGTCTAGGTGCTGGTGCCTGACTTGAGAGAATAACCAGGGGCATTGGTGTTCGGACTAAATCTCAGGAAAAGAACAGCAAATGAAAACATATACAGGTTCTGTGTGACAATACAATGTGGCACACACGCAAACGTGTTTATTGCAGTAACATGTGCAAAAGAAACCAGGCCTACATTGAGCAAAACTACTGTAATGTAGGGAAAATGACAATGGGCCATGCATGAAGCACATGAAAATACCACCTGATTCACAGAAAACAGTAGTGACAGCTTTAGTATTATCTAAGCTAGACTAATGCATTGGACTCTTCCTCAATATGCAACAGCAATTCATGAATAAGCTCCAAATACTGCAAAAGGCTGCAGTATGCATGCTTTTAGGGCTCCATAAATTTCAATCTGTATCAAGCTAAACGAAAATTACATTGGCTAGCAATCAAGCAACAGGTTCCAAGGCCCTATGTATCGCCCATAAATCGCTTTACAATATGGGCCTAAACTATCTGAAAAGCAGCTCAAGTTCAAATGATTCTCCTGAGGAGGAAGAAGCTTTGTCATCTGCACCGCTAAAGTGTGAAAAACTCTACCTCTACATATGAAATCCATGACCAATTTGTTATTCTTCAGGAAACCACTAGCAACCTGGCTTTGTGGTAATCAGTAAGGGCTTCTCTTGATCTCTCTAGCAGTGATAGTGCCAAGACACCTCTGGGTATTCATGCGCTTTAAAAGTAAATAAAACCTAACATAAGGTAAGTAGAGCTTCTTGGGTGTTCACCAAGGTGACAGCAGTTGCTTGAGATCATTTGTGGAGATCAGGTACTAGTCTTTTCCTATCTCGATGACTGACTGTTGAAGGCGGACTCATCCCCGGCAGTCGTCTCCTATCTCCAGGCTACGTTGGACCTCTTCTACTCGCTGGGGGTCACTATCAATGTTCCAAAGTCACACTTGACTCTCTCTCAGATCCTCCCTTTCATTGAAGCTGTTCTGGGGCAGTTTCGAGATTATCCTCCCGAATGGCGTGTCCAGGTTATTGAGGCTATGATACCGATGTTTCAGCTTCTATCCCTGGTTTTAGTGACACTGACTCTGAGGCTGCTGGACCTTATGGCCTACTTTATCCCGCTTGTGACATATGCCTGCTGGCATGTGCGGGCTCTGTAGTGGGTAGTGACATAGCAGTGGGCACAGCATCAGGGGAATCTTTCCAACATGGTCCACATCCATGAGGAATCTGCAAAAGATCTGCAATAGTGGTTAACGAAATGCGATTGGGTCAATGGCAGACCCGTCTCAAACCAGATCTGACAGTGGTGACAGATGTGTCAATACTTGGATGGGGACAGCCATCTGGTAGAGTTGGAGCAAAGAGGCCTCTGGCGGAATCCAGACTCCACACCAACCTACTGGAGCACCAGGTGATCCTGCTAGCTTTGAAAGCCTTTCTACCCTCCATCAAGGGAAGGCTAGTGTTAGTGTTCATGGACAACACTACCACCATGTGGTACTGAAACAAACAGGGCAAGGTGGGCTCTCGGACAGTTTGTGCTAAGTAAATAGCGCTCAATGCAGAACTACTCTTCTCGCTTTTTCTGTGTAATCTGCCTCCAGCACTGAATCAGCAGTGAATTGATACTTCGGAACAGGCTGCAGTCCCAAATGAACTATGGGACTGCAACCTATAGATTGGGTCACCATAGAAGAAAAGCACTTGAAGGTGTTGGTAGTGGAGAAGGACAATGGTTTTTTTTCTAAATATACTCTGGCTGGACATTCTAAGGTTTTGTAGGACCCTGGGTCAAACATAATTTGGGGCCTGCTGCTCCGAACAACTCTGAATTTATTATTCATTTTCAGCTCATTCATGCAGTGTTAGAAATTGGGTTTCTGGTTGGCAGTGGCATGCACTCTGTCCAAGCAGGTAACACAATCCTAGTAATCAGGGTAAGTCAGAAACATACTAGAAATTAACCTATGCTCGCCCTCTGGTAGCTTGGCACAGAGCAGGTAGGATTAACTTAAGAGGCAATGTGTAAAGTATTTGTACAGTAACACAGTGAAAACATCACAAAAATACTCCAACAGTTTAGAAAAATAGATTATGATTTCATAAATAAAACAACCAAAATTGAAAAAATCCAATAACTAAATGTAAAGATATGAGTTTTAAAGATTAAAAGTGTCAATAGCCCTTAGAAGCAATAAGCATCTATGGGGGTAATCTGGTTGTGCTGGACCAGGGCAAAGTCAAGAGTTCAGGCCAACCGCGATGAAGGCCTGCTGCACAAAATACCTTAATCCTAGTCCCAACAGTAACATGTGGGGTGCAACCGAGCGATGCATGTGTGTCAATCTCGCAGTCGAGGGATGCATTGCTTTTCTCCACGCAACGATGGCGATGCACCGGTTCTGAAGACAATGGACCGAAGCCGAGATGTGTTGGTTCCAAAGCTGATGCGCAGGTTTTCTCCACGCTGAACAAAATAACTTGAACCTGGGTGCACAAGCGAGATGCAGGTGCAGCCGAGCGATGCATTGGTGTCTATCTTGCAGTCTAGGTGATGCACGCAATAATGGCAATGCGCCGGTTCTGAAGATGATGGGCCAAAGCCGAGATGCATTGGTTCTGAAGCTGATGCATCGTTTTCTCCACCCAGTTGAGGGGATGTGTCGATGTTCTTTCACTGCAGCGGTGGCAATACAGTGGTTACAATGCATCGGTTCTGGAGGCGTTGCTCTGGTTTTGTTGCTGCAGCAGCGGCAATGCATTGATTCTGCTCCATGCACCAGCCAATACATTGGTTTCACTGGAGCAACCACCTATATCCACTACCAATGGACCTGGCACAGGAGGTGAGACTTTGATATCTGAGTCTCATAACAAGAGTCATGCCAGCATGCCCTAAGAAATTACTCTGGGTTCAAGCAAGGGTCCAGTTCTTCCTCAGCAGGTGCAGAGGGTAGCGGGGCAGCACAGCAGAAAAGCAGTTATTTCAGAGCAGCAGTCCAGCAGAGTGGCAGCTCTTGTAGCTGGACAGCAGTCCTTCCTCCTGGCAGAGTTTCTTTACAGGTCCAGAAGTGTCTCATTTCGTGGGGTCAGAGACACAGTACTAATACCCAGGCGTGCCTTTGAAGTGGAGGTGACTTGAAAGAGGGGCTTTGAAATGTACAGAGGTCCTCCCTTCCCAGCCCTGGCTCCAGACTGAAAGGAGCTGTCTATCTGAGGAGGAGAATATGTGTGTATGCCCCCCAAGAGGTCTACGGTGTGCACACAGCTACTTAGACAGAATCCCTAAAATTTGCCGGGCTAAAACTGGTGGTAGAACATTCATGTGTCTTGGTTCAAAGGCATGGAATAAACTTCCCAGGGAACCCTGTACCACCTGTGAGCTACCGGTTTTCAGGAAAAGGCAAAAAACCTGTTTGTTCCACCAAACAAACGTTCACTTTTTTGCAGATGGCAGCTTTTCGTATGTTCAGTGCTGAAACACTCCTTGGAGTGTGCGTGCGCTATACAAAAATGCCTTTTCATTTCACCATAGATGCACCCACTGTTTTTAGGGGCTACATAAGTTTCCGTACCTCTCAATACCAACATTTATTGGAGATATTACTCTGCCTCCTATTTATATAGGAATCCTCTGACTGGTATACCGCACTTTCTTACATTCTGAATCGCATTGAATGTACAGATTGGAACATGAAAGGAGCTGAAAAAACATTACACTCTGAAACACAGAAGAGAAACTGTTCTGTGTGGGCTCGTGCATCCCCAAAAATTTTATTAATACAAGAGTACAGGAAAACACTTCACGTAAATTGTAACTTAAGACCACAAGTATATAAACTCCACAGAGTGACAGGAAATTTCACTATACATGGGATACCCTATTTATATGTATTTGTCCAGTTTAGTAATTAAGATAAAAAAGTACTATATATCAATCAATCAGGGGTTTGTGCCATCTAGTAAGATATGGAGCAGGTTTGTTGCCTTCTAGTGCTGAAGAACTGTGTTCAACAAAGGGATAATGCAGGCACCCTTGTTCCATTTTGCATGGGTGCCTGCATTACAGGCAGGATTGCTTTTGTTCAAGAAGGATCACCTTTCTGCACAAAACAATAATTAGAGGCATTTTCCTCTGTCTATGTGTGCTGCACATGGGAAAAGGAAATGTTGAGGAGAAATAAATATATTTCTCCTCGTTACACCTCACTTCGGAAGGAATAGCATTTGATGCATTCCCAGGTCTACAAGTCTTTGTAAATTTGAGAATACACCAAAAGCCATGGGTGGCTGCATGGGAATGCTGCCCATCCTCCACCGAAGCTTAAATGTAACTCAACAGAGTGCAAGTCGCTGCTTTGAGTTTCATTTCTTCACAAAATTACGCAAGGCAACACAAATCAGGCCTTGAGGGGCTTTGAAAATATTGCTGAAGCCTTTGCATTGTCCCAGCGCTGCTCTGGGTGACGCAAAGACAACGCGAAGGCTTCATAAATACAAGCCCGATGCATTTCATGTGGGAAAAACCCACAGTCTACTTACATGGGGTATGATACACAACGTTGATGTGATTTCCTTTGTTTTGTCTGTCATAATTCTAATTTTGTATTCAATTTTAGAGTGTCCGAGAAGGCATGGTTTCTGTGATACTCATTCTCTCAGTACTGGAGTTCTGCATAGCATTTTCCACCTCAGTCTTTGGATGCAAGTCAGTCTGTTGCTCTGGCAACACAGCGGAAACTCAGGTAACCAGTAACCTCTGATGATACAATCTCATCTTTCTAAATATTAATGCATTTTTTGTCAGTTTCCCATAAAGAAGTGTCCAAAGAAAAGCAGGTCATTTCTAGAACAACACTATTGTCTCCAAAGGTACTTCTTTTAAATGTAAAAAAGATTTGTAGAAGTCATTATTACTATACATGCTGTCTTTTCGTGGTTGAGTGAGAGCAGGATATATATGGGGCAGAGAGTGAAAGAGCCAGGCCTTCAGATTTGGTTGTAGGATTAGTAGTCGTAGACAACCCTGTGGTTTTGGACAGCATTAGTGAGATTAGGTATATGGTCTAAAATTCCTCAGCCACTCATTCTAAAACAGTAAATTTTTGTAGTACTAAGAAGTTAGGGCCATATGTAGGTAGTGTGTTTTGCGATTCTCGAATTGCAATTTTTAGGGAATCGCAATTAGAGAATTGCAAAACGCAATGTAGGTAGGATTAGCAGAATATTTTGCAAATCCCACCTATTCCTTATTTGCGATTCTCTAATTGAGAATCGCAAATAAGGAATACCTTGCCATTCATGCCTATGGGCTAAAAGGCCCATAGGAATGAATAGGAAGACATTCTCAATTTGCGATTCTCAATTAGAGAATCGTAAATTGAGAATGCAATTTCAAGGTTGCAAGGGTGTCAATAGGACACCCTGTTGCACCCCTGAAATAAGCATGGGTGTACATGTGGCACACATACATGCCCTAAGGGCATGTATGTGCGCCACATGGCACTTTGAATAATGCAAAAAACGGCATTATCAAAAGAAATCGCAAATTACCACCAACCTGAAGTTGGTGGTAATTTGCGATTCCTTAAGCTAAAATCGCACAACATGGGTGCTTCCTACATTGCATTTAAGGATTCGCAATTTGGGATTCCTTAAATGCATTTGCAAAATAAGGAACCGCAAATTTTGCGATTCCTTATTTTGCATGTGGGTTGTTGTTTCCTACATAGCAGATTGCCCAAATTGCGATTGCAAACGCTGAAATTAGGCGAATTTCAGCATTTGCGATCGCAATTTGCCTACCTACATATGGCCCTAGGTCTGATGATATTGTGGAAAGAAGTAATTCAGTGCCAGATGTACGACTTAGTATTTGTGACTCAAAATGAGCACTTTTTTGTGACTTGCAAATTGCGAGTCGCAAACACTGATGTACCACAGTGTCAGACACTTTGTGATACTCAAATGGGCCGCAAAGGAACTGCCTCATTAATATTTATGAGGCAGGTCGTATTTTGCGACCCATTGGGAATGGCTGGCACTCACAACGATGTTGACCTGCTGGGGTCAGCAGACCACCATGTCTGTGACTGCTTTTTCAATAAAGCAGTTTATTTTGGTTGAAATGCAGCCTGTTTTTCCTCGAAGGAAAATGGGATGCATCTAAAAGTGGGACCACTGCACGCTCTTAAAAACCTTTTCACTGTGGAAGGGGTACCCTGGGCACCCCTTCCCGTTTGCGACTGGCTTACCACCAATTTGAAATTGGTGGTATATGCAATTGTTTTGCGACCAAATTTCCAGTCGCAAAACAGTCTTGCATCCCCCTGCGACTCGCTATTGGGAAGGGACGCCCTTTTCATGCCCCTCCCTAATAGCGATTTGCCAAACCTATAGGTATGCTACATACTATAACCCTTTTTATCGATCGCAAACGGGCCGATTTCCTATTTGCGACTGCTAAAAACAGTCGTACATCTGGCCCTTGGAGTGTTAAGTGTGGAGCAAGAAAAGATGGTCCTAAGGAGCACACACAAGTACTTTAAAATCTTTCTGGTAAACTGTGAGGTTTGGAAATGAAAGGGTGTTGAGTGCTGCTGCCTGCATGCATTTACTACCAGTTGAGGTTGGGCATTGCTGTTGCCTCAAGCTGTTGTCCAGCAGACCCTTGCTTTAACCAGGTTTACTTGGTGTTGAATCTCACTAGGAAAATCCAGGTCAGCTGTTACTGAAGCTGGTAATTTTGTATCCATTAACAGCAGATCTCTCGTTATCAGGCTGAGCGGTATCCCCACAAAGCTTGTAATCGGGGGTCACAGTATTTTTTTCATTCAAGATATTTGTTGGATTCTTCAGTCAAAATCATTTACAGCTGGTATCACAGATTCAGAAATGTGAGTTGTTTTTATTGGTCAATATGTTTTTACTAAGGTTGACACTAGCGTATGTTAGCGATCTGTTGCTCCTGCATCAGAGTGAAGTGATACAAAGTTGTTTACCGTACTTACTTTCCTGTGCAAAAGTTTTTAATTCTGGAAATGTGCCCCAAAATACTTTGCATGCCATTGTATCGCTTTGCATCATGAGAGCATTACTGGGCTGTTACGTGGGCAGATCAGCTTAAACACACATAGGTTTTGATGCAAAGTCCAATCTGCCTTTATGGAACTGGATACATCATGATATATTTGAATGCCCAAATACCTGAACATTGCCACCTCTCACTGAAGTGGAGCATCAGGGGGACAATCAGATTATAATTCATTGGCTGTCCAGATTTGAAGCAAGCAAGCTGTAGTCGTGTGGACTTGTAGGCCTGACATGGCCCCACATGTAAGTATTTGAATACATCCCTTATATATGTGAGTGCATCTGTATCATAAATAAGTTTCGAATAAGCATACAAATATATTGAATATGTATAACCATCATGTCTTATCATTCTGCTGCTCCCCTCCTTGTGCATTATCAGATTCAATAGCTCCATCACTAATCCAAAGAAGAAGGGAAAAGGGGGCATCTCCGATGAGTTCCTCTCTGTAGTTGGCAGGATTCAGAGTCTGTTGACTTCTCAATTGGTTCAGTTGTACAAAAATACTTTATTTCAGCCAGAGGCCAATAAAGTAGCGCATAAACGAGTTAAAAATACACTACATTGTTTTGTAAGTAGTGCAACGAGCTTGCATTAGAAGTTACATAAAATACACATCCTAGCCCACAGTATGCCTTATAATCCACTCTATAGAAGGGATTATAATTTCAGCCCTATCTTCTTGCGCAAAAAACTGACTGCGAGTAAATATCTACTGAGAGTGAAGATTATATGGGGTGCTGTATCACTTTTAAGTACCCGCAGGGCTTCCTCCAATTTTCTGTAGCCCAAGCTCTTACATAATGGATTAATCCATTTACTCCTTTACGTATTATAGGATGTACAAAAGAATAAAATATGCAGTGTTTTCTACCTGATCTAAAGTGCATAAGGTGCAGCTCTCAATCTCATGAATAGCCATTTGAAAGTATAAGATCTAATTTGAAGGATTCTATAGTGAAATTTTATATGCAATATCTTCGCCAAATAAGGTTGAATTTCATCTAGGAAGTTTTTAAAAGTGGAAACTGGCTTTATAGTAAGAAATTGAGGGGCATATTATCAAGCCAGGCGATAAAATTATCGCTGTTTTAGCGGCAGAAAAATGCCACTAATACGGCGATAATGGGCTTGATAATATGTTCTATGGAATTCCAATTGAAGCTCAGGTTAGATGTCCTTCACATCTAACATGGGCTTCAATTGGAATTCCATAGAGCATGTTATCAATCCCATTATCGCCATTTTACCGGCGGTTTTCTGCCGCTAAAGCGGCGATAATTTTATCGCCTGGCTTGATAATATGCCCCTGAGTTGTTAATTCACCTGAATTTGGGTTGCTGTAATGAGAATTTGCAACATATTCCCAGTACACTGACTTAAGATGTTTCTTTGAGCTGGATTGTAATGTTTGTGGCTCATTTAAGTATAGGGGTAGGCCAAGTTTGATAAGCCATGCTTTTACATGTCACAGCCATGGGAGAATTTGATTTCCATCTGATTCTAAAATTTCCTTGAGACCATCTCTACAGTGGCCCAATTCTTCCGTGGTCCATATTCTGACCCAGTAAAGGATAGATCTTGGTGGCGCAATATGTTCTATCTGTTTGCTATTCAGGTCAAGGTACATTGGGATCAGTGGTGCTCCAACTGTCAGACCTAAGACTCTTTTCATGAGCTGGTTTTCCGGCGTAGCAAGAGATTTTACTTTATCTATACCCCATAGTACTGCTCCATATAATGCTGCGGCCAGGGCCTTATGTCTATACATTTCCAAGGCTGGTGTTATTGCCTTGGTGACAGATTTATTATACTGGTTCATTATTGGCCTAGAATTTTGCAAAAGGGTCATCTTATCCTGGCTTATTTGGGGTACTCATAATAATCTGGAATTTATTATTAGGCCCAAATATTTAAAGTTGTTCACATGCTACAATTTTTGTTCCCCCATTCTCACATTTATCTTGAATGACCTATTCACAGTCATATATTTTGTTTTACTTATATCAATTTCTAATTCCTTCTTTGTGCAGTAGGTATGGAAACTGCCAAGTAAATTTTGGAGTCCTTTAGGTGTGTGGGAAAACAAGATGTCGCCTCTTAAAAGTAAAGCAGGGCCCGGATTTCCACAGATCTTAGGGGAGTCATGGTCGCATTGTTTTAAATGATCCCAGACATCATTGATATAGAGCGAGAACAGGGTTGGTGCCATCACACAGCCCTGTCTCACTCCCCTCCTAATAGGGATATGTTCTGTAAGATTACCTTGTTGACCTCAACGTACCCTGGCAAAATCTTTCTAGTGTAGCCTAATTATCTGGGTTAGAATCTCTTCTGGGACACCCTGAGTTGTCCGCAATAGTTCTCTTGGGACGTAATCGAATGCTGCCTTTAGATGTATGAATGCTATGTAAATATGTCCTCCATAAGCTTTGTATATTTTAATAGCATGCACAGGAGTCTAAAAGCCTGTTCAGTGGTACTACGAGACCTGAACCCTGCTTGAAAGGGTGAAAGTATTTTATATTCATGGATCCAGTCATTCAATCTATCCAGAATTTGGCAGGCATTCATTTTTTGCATCACTTCTATAAGGCTTATTGGCATATAATTCCCAGGCTCACACTTATTTCCTTTTTTTGTGGATTGGTACTATTTCTGACCTATTCCACATTGGAGGGACCCGTGCCCCAGAGGCAACTGCATTGCTCAGTATATTCACATAGGGGATCCATACTTCCTTGTTCAAACCAGGCGCTTTTCCTAGTTTTTTTTTTTCCTCAATAGACCACTCTGTAGCTGGCAAGCTAAAGTAGAATACCTGTCCATCGTTTCTGTCATTTCTGGTATCCAGAGATATTTGTTCATCATGCTCTAGGTGGGTGGAGGCTGCATAAAGATTAGTAAGAGTGCCTGGTCCAAGTGACTGGGTCAACACAGTGCTGCATATGGGAGACTAGATCCTTATTTTCATGAGCTATTATTTTCAACAATAAAGCAGAATTCTTCAATTTAGCTGCTTGTAGTAGGACGCACCAATTTGTATCCTCCCAGGGTTTTTGTGCATTCAGTAAATTCTTTTGTAATCGGCGCTTACTTCTTTTACCAAAAGTGCATTCCCACTCTTAGGACTATAAAGGAGAAATGTTTTGGCTTCTTTGCATTTGTCTGCATACCATGGGTTAGATGGGCCTATTCTCCTCGCTTCTTGGTCTTAGCTCTGAAACAATGGCACATTATCAAGACGGGAGATAAAATTATCACCTCTTTAGCGGCAGAAAACTACTGCTAAAATGGCGATAATGGGCTTGATAATATGCTCTATGGAATTCCAATTGAAGCCCATGTTAGATGTGAAGGACATCTAACCTGAGCTTCAATTAGAATTCCGTAAAGCATATTATCAAGCCCATTATCGCCGTTTTAAAGCGCCGATCATTTTATCGCCTGTCTTGATAATATGCCCCTAAGATTTTAATGGGTGGTTTTAACCAAGGCTGGTGTAGGGCTGCTTTTGTAGAGTTCCTCAAGTACCTCAGGAAACATATTGTAGATGTTAGTCATAGTATCTGTGCTTTTCATGGCATGGGGCTATTTTAGTGATCTTCGGTTATCCTCTATCATTGGTTGATTAATCAGGGAATCTGAGCCAACCATTTTTCCTCCTCTCTTAATTCCTGTCCATTCCCGGCACGAGGAACAGTGATCGCTTTCTTCTCTTTCCCTGTCTATTTTAAAACTGTTGATTTTTTTCCATGTCGTTATACTGTGCAAAATATAATACATTCTTGAGCGGACTTTTCCCCTTCTAAATGTATATAGAGGCGGTATACTGGTGTTTCCATCCTTATCCCTACCCTTGCAAGCCCTTAGCCATGCTGTAGTGTAAAATATGCTAATTGCATGGTTGCAGTTGTGCATGGTACATAATTATCTGCTTCCAATTGAGTAATTCCTCTTGTCAGATCCTCTACTTCAGTAATTTCATCCAGCCCTATTAGGGGTTCATAGGTACAATTGAGGTCTCCTCCTTCGACAATTGTAACACCAGGATCGATAGTTTTTTAAATGTTGTTCAGGGACCTAACAATCTCTGATTCAGTATTTGCTTTTCTTCAGCCTATTTTAAATATTAAAAAGATGTAATGGTTTTTGATTGTTTATAAATGTTTTAATTCAGAGTATGTCATGAGAGTCGATAATATAAACATGTATGTTTGTATTTAAGGTGATTTTTGCCCATATAACCAGTCCTCCCGATGATCTCCCATGCTGTGAGGGATCTGCATTCAAATAAAAGGTTTTAAACCCTTGTTTGTGTGGTGGTTTTAATAACCATGTCTCCTGGAAGAGACAAAAATCAGACTGCTCTATATATATATGCAGTTTTTACAAAAAGAAACATCAGGAACGTGTGATAAATGGTAGAGGAGATCTTGAAAATCAGTTTGGGAGGGAAAAGGGTGTGGCCGGACACTACATCATACCTTTGCATCATGGAACATGCAGTCGACAATTTGGACTCCCCTAAGTGTTGACTGTAGCCACTGAGAGGCAGAGTGGAAAAGGGTAAAGCTGGTAGGTAGTCAGGCAGTTAGCATCGGGATAGTGCAGGCCACACTGGACTAAATCAAGGCTGCCTCCGAACCCGCCGGCAGTGTCCCTAAGCTCCTAGGGCCTCGCCTTAGTGCTGCATTCCGATCCGCCCCTCACGTCACAATATGCCAAGCTCAGCCCGACCGAATTTAGATGGCTGGTTAAAATTGAATTCAGTTTGAGTTTGGCATGGTGCCAGGGTTGGCAGGCGGGGTGGACTGAAAGGTTCAGTCTTGACCAAGGGAGTGCAAGGGCAGAGAGTAAATGGGGAAAAGAACCAGCAAGTGGGGGAAGTAGATGTGACTTACTTTTCACTGCCTTTGCTGCTGCTGATTACTCCCCGCCCCTTTTGTCTTCTGTATCCCTCCCCGCTCCCGCCTCCCAGCTGACCCGCCCACCCGCGCACTTGGCCTTAAATGGCGACCGTGCACGCAGGTGAGTGTGACCCACTTGTGGGACACCCCCGCGCCGCACGGCCACCAGCTGCTGCGTGTGCCCCTGCCTGCCCTCTGCCTCGCTACTGCCTCGTTGCCGGCTGCCGCCGTTGCGAGTGTTTTCCCTGTTTTGACTGTCATTTGTGCTTG